>NW_020271334.1:1467745-1858480 GCF_002803265.2 Melanaphis sacchari | reverse complement strand
AATCAAAATTCTAGGATATACTTTACAGTAGTATTTACAGATTTCACGAGATGGAATGTAGTAAAAATAATTAATCGACTTCTTCGACGGTAGGTCCTCCTCTAGCACCCGGGAAACCTTGGGCACCAGGAGCCGCGCCGCCGGGTTGTCCACCGCCGTGTATCTTCATCATGAGAGCAGAACAACTCTTTTGGATCTCCTTCAGTTTGTACTCGTACTCTTCTTTGTCCGCCAACTGATTGTTGTCCAACCACTGAACGACCGCGTCGCATTCCTGTTTGCCGGCGTTCTTCTCGGATTCGGTCAACTTGTCGCCGGCCTCGTCCAACGCTTGTTTCACGCCGAACACGTAGCTCTCCAACTGGTTCTTGGCCGCGATCTTGGCCTTTTGCCGTTCGTCTTCTTCTTTATAACGTTCCGCCTCGCTGAGCATACGATCGATTTCGGCTTGAGACAGTCGACCCTTGTCGTTCTTGATGACGATATTCTTGGAGCGGCCGGAGCTGTTGTCCTTGGCCGACACGTTCAATATGCCGTTGGCGTCCATGTCGAAAGTCACCTCGATCTTGGGCACACCCCTGGGCGCCGGGGGTATGCCGGTCAGGTCGAACGTTCCCAACAGATTGTTGTCCTTGGTCATGGCTCTTTCCCCTTCGAACACCTGGATGGTGACGGCCGGTTGGTTGTCCGCGTACGTCGTGAACGTTTGCGTTTGTTTGCACGGGATGGTGGAATTGCGCTCGACGATTTTCGTCATCACTCCGCCCGCGGTCTCGATGCCCAGCGACAGGGGCGTGACGTCCACGAGCAGCACGTCTTGGATCGCGGAGCTCGTGTCGCCGCTCAAGATGGCCGCCTGCACCGCTGCGCCGTAAGCCACGGCTTCGTCCGGGTTGATGGACAGGTTGAGAGGTTTGCCGCAGAAAAAGTTTTGCAGCAGACTCTGGATCTTCGGGATCCTCGTCGAACCGCCCACCAGCACGATGTCGTGGATGTCTCCCTTGTCCAACTTGGCGTCGGCCAAAGCCTTTTCCACCGGTTGTAGGGTCGATCTGAACAGGTCCGCGCACAACTCCTCGAAACGGGCCCGGGAGACACGCGTGTAGAAATCTACGCCTTCCATCAGGGCGTCGATCTCGATGGTCGCCTCCGAGCTGGACGACAACGTTCTCTTTGCCCGCTCGGCGGCCGTCCGCAGCCGTCTCAGCGCCCTCGGATTGCTACGCACGTCTTTTTTGAACTTCCTCTTGAACTCTTCGGCCAGATGACTCACCAGACGGTTGTCGAAGTCTTCGCCGCCCAAGTGCGTGTCGCCAGCCGTCGATTTCACTTCGAATATCGAACCCTCGTCGATCTGCAGAACCGACACGTCGAACGTACCGCCGCCCAGATCGAATATCAACACGTTCCTCTCGCCTTTCAGGTTCTTGTCCAGGCCGTACGCCAGGGCCGCGGCTGTCGGTTCGTTGATTATCCGCATCACGTTCAGCCCGGCTATCGCGCCCGCGTCCTTCGTCGCCTGTCTCTGCGAATCGTTGAAGTACGCCGGCACCGTGATCACCGCGTCCGTCACGCTACGGCCCAGGTACGCTTCCGCGGTCTCTTTCATTTTCGTCAGCACCATCGAACTTATTTCTTCCGGCGCGAACACTTTCCGCTCGCCTTTGAATTCAACCTGGATTTTGGGCTTTCCGCAGTCGTTCACCACTTTGAACGGCCATTGTTTCATGTCCGCTTGTGTCTTCTCGTCGTCAAACCGACGTCCGATCAAACGTTTGGCGTCGAACACAGTGTTCACCGGGTTCATCGCCACCTGGTTCTTGGCTCCGTCCCCGATCAACCGTTCCGTGTCCGTGAACGCCACATAACTCGGCGTGGTCCTGTTTCCTTGATCGTTGGCGATTACCTCTACTTTTCCGTGTTGCCAGACGCCCACGCAAGAGTAGGTGGTGCCCAGGTCGATACCGATCGCAGTCTTTCCGACCATTTTGTATTTCGCCAATAACTCGTAGGTCTCGTTCACGCACAATCAATACGAATAGATCTTATACGAAAAACGTATAATGTGATGGCACACGATTCGGTGACGATTTAAAAGTCGCTTTGATTCGCAATAAAGTCGCACTTGAATTACAGTGAATAGCACAGAGTAGCACGAAACAGTGTCTCTCGTTCGATGTGTCGCACTAGTATCGCTTCGAAATTCAAACTGAAGCCGGGCGGCGCGCCGTTACCGTTTATATAGCCGACGGAACGTTCTAGAAGGTTCGATACGTTTCGCGAGCGCTGTCGTTACCTCCACGCCGCCTCCCTCGTTCACCTCCACCCGCTTCTACGTTGTTTTAATAACGCCCACCGTTATAGAACGTACTCGAATTTTCTTCCTCTTTCTCGTTGTTTCACCGAGTCCTTATTTTTTATTGTTATATCTTTACTTTTTTTATTTTCACTTGTAAAGATTTACGATGTTTTTTATTATAGCATTGATTATAGAATCGACTTTTCTATAATCAATAGTTGTAGGTAGATGATATTTAATTATATTTTACTATGAGATTATGAGTCGGGTGATTTTAATATTTTTCTACTTTTTATGTGTTATTTTTTTTCGTGATATCAGATAATCTCATTCCTTTTATAATTATTTCTCCTAGAATATATTTATTTTTTATATTTTGTTGTATTTCCACGAAAAATTATCCTAATTAGTACTGGATTGAATTCTCAACAGACTTTTTTGTTTATTTTTGCTTTTTCTACTCGTATGGTTTTAATAATCACTCAATGATTCTTTCTCAGCCGTTAGACATTTCAAATTTTTAATTTTTCTTTCTATTATGACGATAAAATTATATTTTTGAAAGTTTAAAAAAAAACAAATATACCTAAGTTAATAAGCTATTTTTACATCTGTATTGAAATACCTACTAAAAGTATTTGTTTAGAACTTTTTTTATGTAATTATTTCTCCTAGAATATATTGTTTTATATTGTATTTTGATAACAATTTACCGTAAATCAGTAGGTATTGGAATACATTTTTACAGAAAATTATGTACGCATTTCTTACTCGTATAATTTTCTAAAAATATCAATTCTATTTGAACCATTTATTAGACGTTTCTAATTTCAAATTTTTCTTATTCTGACGACTATAAAAATATATTTGTTGAATGTCATTTCTAGATAATTTAAAAATAAAACAAATAAGTTATTCTTGTATACATATTTTAATACTAAAAGTACAGATTTTTTTAATGTACCGTAGATCAAGGTGACTTGAAATGATTTTGACATTCTTCATATCTAGTATTTTAAGCTTAAAAAAAATCGCATTGGACTACAAAAAATACATAAATATTTGCATAAGTTTCGTGAATAGTATAAGACCTTCTATTTATTTTTCGACCCAAACCAGCTTTTTAAATAAATAAGAAATACATGTTACAAGTCACTCAAAGAGTCAAAAATTAATGTGTCTGGTAACAGCTAGGAAAATTCAATGTAAAATTAAACGCATGCACGAAATAGATAACTTTTAACAAAATTTTAATTTTAAAAATTAATTTAATCAAATTTTAAGTAAATATAAAAAAAGAAAATTGTTGACCTTTTTTAACAGAGGGTACATAATTTTAAAATTATAAAATTAAAAAAAATATATATAATATATAATAAATCAAAGACAATGGTTTTATTTTTTTATAAAACATTTCCTTGAGGTACCCCTGCGTGGATTGGTAATACTTCGGATAAGGAGAAGCCAGATCGAACGTCAAAATTTCTGTTTTCTAAATAGGATTTAAATAATAGAAAATAGTATGGCGGAAAAATAGATTTGAATTTGAAGAGTAAGCCTTCATGCCATACTCTGTCGAATGTCTATGATACGTCAAGGAAGGCTGCTGTGCAAATAAGCATTTTTTCAAGAGTGTACGATATTTTATCCACTAGACGATGGACTTGGTGTATTGTAGAGTGGTTATGACGAAATCCAAATTGGATATTAGGTATGCTGGTTTCAATGATAGGAATAGGATGCGTTTTACGATAATTTTTCTCGTTATTTTAACTGGATGGTTAAATTATTTGTTTAGATGTCTATTTTTTTTTTATATAGGTATCTATCTATACCCAATGTTATGTCAATATATCTTATATGTAGAAAATTGTATTTAGGTTTAAAGTTAGACCTATTTTAACATACTGTATCCAGCTCTGGGGTGTAGCAAAAGTAGCTTAACAATTAACATTAACCCTTTTCAAAGATTCCAACAAAAATTCTTTATATCGTTTCAAAAGCTCTATTCTATATTTCTTATAAATCCTTCCATTTTGACTTTAAAGTACCAATTGTCACTGAACTAGTCAAACTATATTATAAACGTTTCAATAGCCGATAAACCCAATACCTTGAAAACCCTCTCAATTCAGGCCCATACAGGGTCATTGTGCCACTGTTCTACAGCAAAGTGAGCCACATGCCTTAATTTTGTAATAAAATACTTGAGTTTTTTTAAACAATTAATGAGCAAAAAAAATGGTCTTTTTTATATTGTATCTATGGGCCTATGGGCCGCCTGCTTATTTAGAAGGCTAGTATCCTCCCAGTCCTGGCCACCTCTCATAAATTAACTTTCATCCATAACATTTCAGGCAATCCTCAAAAGAGGTTAAAAAGACAATGGTGTTGCCTTGTATACTTACTATTAAAATTCGGCACACATTAATACTTGTAACTCGTAAGTACTAATACATTATGAATTAAATTTAATCTTTTAAACTAAAATAATAGAGTAAATTATTAATAGTATACAAATATACAATATGTATTAAACATTTTATAATATAAGTATAGAAAAAAATGCTGTAAAATAGAAGCAAAAAGCTTTAAAATTATATTTATGTTTTTCAAACTTCATCAAAAAATATTTTTATGATGTAGATTCAAAGTGAAATCATTTTCAGTAGGTAGTACCTATAATCACAGTGGTAAGTGGGATGTTGTCAATATAATAAATTTTGTTTTTTAGCATTAATTTAGAATTATTTTATAAAAACCTACTTTGAATAGTCTACGAATTTTCCGAGTCAGTAGACTAATCGTCCCAGTGCACTGGGAAATAAAAAAATAAAATATATATTATACCTATATTTAATATGTTATTATTATTATTTAAGCTAGGATTTTAATGACCTGAAAATACACAAGAATGCATTAGAAAAAATATACAAAAATTACCTAAAAACTCTAAAAAACGTACCTATTTAGATGAACGAAAAAAATTTAATTTTCAAATAATTATTATTATTTATTCATTTTTTATATGATACAAAATATTGAAAATACGTAAAAATTTGTTTTAAAAAGTAAATTAAACAAATAATATATTCAAATTCGAGTTGAAAATTAAGTAAATTACTTTCTTAATATATCAATGGACTAGACTCTGGAGTAGGTACCTAATTGGAATTACGTATAGGTACAATACATATTAAAAAAAACTTAAAATAAACAAAAATTAGTTTAATTACACAAAATTAACGTAACATTTTATAAAAATGACCTTAAAAATGCAATATAATGCATTCCATACAAAAAATGCAAAATAAAAATACTCATTCTAAAGTATTATACATATAAAGGTAACGAAACGAATTTAATTTGGTTAGAACTGTATTTATAGCACTTAAAGATAAAAAAATGTAAGTCATCTAAATCCTAACTCTAATTATTATATTTTGTATTATTAGCACTGTCCACAACGTAACTACTAATGGAGTTCGCATTAATACAATATAAAAATTAAGAAGTGTGTTACGTATTAATTGATCGTATCGTCGTATAATAATACAGAATTTTTTATTTGAAAAGTTGAAAACCTTTTATTTATTAATAGTGTAGTTAGTTAAGTAAAATTGGTAATTACCATTTAAAAGTATTCGGTGAAGTATAGAACGTTTTTATTATCATTACTTGTTGTTATCTATTTAAAAATGATTAACGCCTAACGGTAATACTTCATACTTGTATAAATTAGTATAATGAAATTTATTGTTTATTGCTTAAATTTTAGATTGTCTATCCAACAAAAATAGTTGCATATTTGGCATTTGCATTTCAATCAACACTTTTCACTCATCACCTTTTTTTCATCATAAATCATAATATGTTCTGTAATCTCTTTATTCTTTGTTCTAGTTGAAGTTCTTATTTATAATAATTATTGAATAGTGTTAGGTAGACTACACTCTCTAACCTAATTAATGTAATTGTGTACAAGTAATGAATTATTTTCCCAAAAATTTATTAGAAATGAACGGGTATAAATTTTTTTTATTTGGCTGTTTGTTTACATCTCTTACTTGGTCTCTAAGTTTGTATATGTATTGGAAACTTAATACTAGGCCTGATAATTATTCAAATGTAAAACTGTTTCGAAAAGAGAATACTTATGAATATGTTAAAAGTCAGAAATCTAAATACTTTAAGAATCATATAGATAGAAAAAATGGTTAGTACATACACATAATACTTATTTAATATTTGTCTTATTTTAAATTATTTATCTAATTTTTTATTGACTTTTGTGTAGACCTTAATGATTTAGGTATCATTAAAACGGATGATGATTTGGCTATCAGGGATAAAGGATACAAAGATCATGGTTTCAATGCTTTGGTTAGTTTGAGATTGGGTAATTATCGTGAGACGTTGCCTGACACTAGACATAAATTGTAAGTTAAAATTTATTTTGATTAACTATAAAAAAAAAACAATTTGTTCATAAGAATATAGTATTTATTTTATTTATGGCAGATGTTCAACTATAAAATATGATCAAAACTTGCCTGTTGCTAGTATTATAATTTGTTTTTATAATGAACATCCACAAGCACTTTTCAGAACTATACAGTCAGTAATTAGACGAACACCAAAGAAATTCTTGCATGAAGTTATATTAATTAATGATTTTAGTGATTCAGGTTAGTAAAATCTAAAAGTAATTTTTAATGTCATTATTTTGTATAATTATTATTTCCTCTTTTACTCTATAGAAAATCTTCACAAAATAGTAGACCAATACATACATGATGAATTATTACAGGGTATAGTCCATCTTAAAAAAACCGATAAAAGAGAAGGACTTATTCGTGCAAGATTATTTGGAGCTAATTTAGCAACTGGTCAAGTAATTAAAGGATAAAATTATTTGTTTATAATTTTTTTTTCAATTACCTAATGTAACAAATATGTTGTCTTGCCTTCCTTTAATTTTTCTCCCAAATAATCATTGGACTTAAAAACAACCAAATTATAAGTGTCACCAATGAGTGGCTTCTCCTATCAACTTTTCATGCTATATAATTTACTTATCAAATTTTCTTATTATGCATTTTTTTTTATAAATGATTTATCTCAAAATAAAAAAAAATTACCCTATGTACAAAAATTATAAATATTAAAAAACTTAAATATTTATTAGCTTAGGATATTTGTTAAATAATGATATATGAAATAATTCAAATAAGAGAAATTTTCCAAAAAAGAAAATATTTAACAATTACACAATAAGTTTAAAGTCAGACAGATATATTATATAAACTTTAATTAGCAGATAGTATTGTGGGTATTATTTCTATACCTATTACATTATTTTTTGGACCATCCATACTCATTCATGTAAAATTAATTTGATCAATGGCTTAAATATAAAAGAAGACTTCCTTGTAAAATAGTAATAAACTTATAAACTACATTTTGTGTATTTTTATAAATTATCACAAACTAACTGATATTTTAATTTTTTTTTTTTTTGCTTGAATAATTTTTAAAACTCAATTGATTTGTTTTATTTAAACAGGTTTTAATATTTCTCGACAGTCATGTTGAAGTAAATATTGATTGGATTGAACCACTTTTGACAAGAGTTCGTGATAATCGGACACAAATTATTGCTCCCATTATTGATATTATTCAACCAGATACATTTGATTATAAATCATCACCATTAGTCAGAGGTGGTTTTAATTGGGGATTAAATTTTAAATGGGATAGTTTACCAAAAGGTACTCTAGTCACAGAAAAAGATTTTATAAAACCAATCAAGTAATATATTATTTACTGTATAATATACAATTAATATTCTAGCATTATTTATATTTATTTTAATTATAGGACACCAACAATTGCTGGAGGTTTATTTGCTGTGGATAGAGAGTACTTTAATGAAATTGGTCAATATGATTCCGGAATGAATATTTGGGGCGGAGAAAACTTGGAGTTATCATTTCGAGTAAGAAATAAATGATACCATGTCTATTCTAAATGATTTATAATGCATGAGTAAGTTATTTATCTTAGACATTTAAATTAACCTATTTTATATCATTTTAATTATTTAGAATCACTAAATATTTATATATTTTCATTTATTTTTAGGCATGGATGTGTGGGGGTTCTCTTTATATCGAACCATGTTCACGTGTTGGACATGTATTCCGGCAACATCGACCATACTCAGCTCCAAATCACGAAGACACGATGGCTAGAAATTCTTTGCGTCTTGCAAATGTCTGGATGGATAATTATAAAGTAAATCATTAATTCTCAGTATACTCTGTTCAACTTAAGAAACACAAATGACAGCTGAGGAGTTGTATGTAAAGGTGTAATTCACTGTACATGGTTGACTCAGTGGAGAGACAAGCAAGTACTATCTGACCCTCATCCAATGAAAACTGATTGTCGCAGAAAATGTTTCTTAAGTTGAACAATTTATAATGATGTAATATATTACTTAAAAAATATATAATGATCTACTAATTATATTTATTCCACTTTAAAACTTGTAATAAATAGTATGGTTTTTTTGTATTGAAAGTTTTTGTTCTAGTTTTGAAGAAAATCTTTTAGTATAATTTTTTCATTAGGATGAATAGAAGTTTACATTCTTCTAGAAGTTGTCTAGGTAATTAGTTAGATGCCACAATTGTTTTTTGTAATTTATGAGAATTAATGACAGTTTGTGTGTTTTTCTGCAAAACTAAAAGAAATGTTTTTGATTTACAGTTTTATGTGTAAACACTGTAAATTTATGATTTTTCAAATAATTGTCCACTTTCTAGTTAATAATATCAATTGTGAATTATGACTCAATCTGTGCTTTAAAGTAGTGTATCTTTGTTATGTTTATCAATGATTAAAAATCTGTGGTCTAAGTTATTTTGAAGTCGCTAACTCAAACCAAATACCTACAGTTCTTGTACTTTAACACGTTTGCTGCGGCTCAATTTTGTATACACATACCCTAATGCTGATCAAATTTATGGTTTTTTTTTTTTTTTTATGACGCCCATTAGGAAAATAGAAAATTTGAGGTATAGATTGCACACTCATATACAGTAATATACACTGAACAACGCTGACACATAAAAAGATTAAAACACAATGCTGGCCAAATTGAAAATAGTTGAAAATTAATGTAAAAATGACACCTCAAGGTGTCATCCTATAGCAAACATGTTAATGTATATTATTATTTTCTTTGTCACTAACTGAATTTAAAACTGAGGTTATTGGGCATTCAATTAGTAGTATCTCACAGTGTTGCATTTAACCTGGCAGTGCTTTATTTTATTTTAGAAAAAGAATTTGTCTGTTTTAATTATGCACCATATCTGTTACAATTACCATTTAGATCTGTAAAAGTGATAAAATTATTGCTCTTTCTAATGAAAACAAATATTTGGTATCCTCATTTATTACATTTTAAAATTCCTCTATTTTTAAAATATGATTTATTGGAATTTCTTTTTGTTTATAGAATTTTACTATTATACTTGATTCCATTTTTAATCTTTTTGATTTTTATTTAGTAGTAATTTTACAATATAACACAACACTGATATTCTAACATGCTAGCTACACTAAGTTTAACTATGTTTGTATGAGTGAACATATTAATTTAAAATTGTGATAATTATTATAATATTAACTACTCATTAATAAAATAAGTATCAGTAAATTTATTAGATACAATTTACAGTTACTAAACCAAACCATAATTATTGTAGATCACTTATTATATTGTTACAGTTATAGTCACATTAATAAGTTACTTGATTATAATCACAATTTATAAGATCGTTTTTATATTTTGTTGAACACACAGTGAACCACAATCACATTTATTATACTTTTCTCTCAATGAATTAATAAATACTGTTTCACAGAAATTTTTCATTAGTAAACGAATGGATCTGCTGCGCTTGGACTACGGTGATGTGTCTGAAAGAAAAGCTTTACGCACCAAACTAGGATGCAATAGTTTTGAATGGTATTTAGAAAATGTGTATCCTGAAATGTTATTGCCAACTGATGAAGCTGATCGCCTTAACAAAAAGTTAGAAAATGTTGAAAAACCTGTTTTTCAACCATGGAATAAACGAATTCGTAACTACACTGCAAAATTTTTAAGTAAATATTTTTATATTTATTTATATGAATTAAGTGTATAATAATTGTTCTGTTATACTTAGATTAACTTGAGCAATACGAATTTGTGCATTCATCCAGCAAAAGGACACCAAACCAAAAATAGTAGACTTGTTCTAAGATCTTGTATTCGTAATAAAGAACAGGTTGGTAATTTATTTATAATTACATAAAATTAATAATTTTTTTTAAATTTGCGATATCATTTTAGATATGGTATGAAACAGATAAAGAAGAATTAGTTTTATCTAAACTTTTATGTTTGGATAGTGCTTCAGGCAGTCCAGTTATAGGAAAATGCAGTGAAACTGGAAGTTCTCAACGTTGGAAACACACAGATGATGTATATTTATAATTTACCAACATTTAAAAACAAAATCCATTAAACTTATATTCTGTCTTACAAGAGAAAGTTACCATGTCTTAAATGTTGATAAAAAATAGCTAGTATCATGCTCAGCTTGTACTTTCCATAGTGGTTGTAACGTGAAAATTAATGTGATACAATTGTAATGGTCAAACCATAGACTATAGAGTAACATGTTATTGTTTGTTAGTAACATTTTTTTTTATTGCTTAGCCTACAAGCACAAAATGGTATCGTTCTTTTATAAGACAAAGTATACAAACAATTTATAACCTTAGTAAATAGTATATACAAAAGTTGTTTTATCAAACAATTAATTTAATTAATCCAAATTATTATTGATCACTATACATTAAATTTTTATAATTTTAACCAGTATATACTATATTATAATTATTATTCTGAATAAAAAAAATAAATAATTTTATAGATTTAAAATACATTTATTTAAGAGTTATTTATATTTTATTAAAAACTAAAACATAGTATATTTCAAATTCTATTAAAACTAACTAACTGCTAATTTTTTTTTAACTATTTACTAATATTTTATAATAATTTAGTAGTTATGCAAAAAATGATAAATGTGTGAAATCTATAACAAAAAACCGTAATAATTATTTATTAAAAAAAAAAAACAAATTCAATAAACGGTATCTAAAATGTTCTCAACTTTAAAAACTTCTGATAATTTATCTAAGTAAAACAACATTGTTAGACTATTATATTTCTGATTTTTTCTTATTCGTAATATTTAATACTATAAGTTTTATAAACTGATGTTTTTAAAAGTATTATTTTATTTTTATTTTTTATAGAAGGGAACTGCATTTTATAATTTAGCAGCTGGAACATGTCTTAGTGTAAATGAGAAGAGAATAAATGCTGAAGTTGTGATGAACATTTGCAATAATGATAATTCATATAACAAATGGAATTTAGTTATTGTATAATTTATAGTATACTGAAAATAATTTTTAGATCTATTATATTGTAATTAATTTAAACAGTATTATCTATATTGTATCGATCAAAAGCTATAAAAATGTATTTGTAAATATTTATTTTATTATCAGAAATATACATTTAATAATGAACTATATTATTGTATTAAACATCTACCTATATCTAATCATTTCATATTAGGGTAGGTTTAATTGATATTTACCTAAGATATTGGATTTAATAAATTATTGTTATTAACTCAATAGTTAATAATATCAAAATCAAACTTATAGGTACCTATTTTGAGAAAACCATTGCTTAATATACGTAAAACTGTAATAAGTCCAGAAAAAATATAACGGAATAATTAAAATTGTCAATTAATGTTAAATAATATACAAATCATTATGAGTTGGTTAATAGATACTCTGTATCTTTGAAAACAACTAAAGTAACACAAAGGTAATTAGTTTGGTTATTGTTACAATATTGGTTTTTGTTTTGGCTAGGTAAATTTTTTATGGAAAATACAATGTTGACTGTGTTAGTTAGCTATGTATATATTTTAACTATCATTTATTAATAATTACATGATATTGTACATCATGAGAAAGATTAAATCTGTATTCATAAATTTGTATAATTAAAAAGTAGAGACATCATAAAATTAAACTTATAGGTTTTAAGGTTTTTTTATCATTTTCTTATGTCTTATTGCATAATTGGGTTAATTTAATAACAAAAGTTCAAGATCTAAGTCCATCCAATAATAATTTTAAAATAAAGGAAAATCATTAATCATTGCTATTTATCATAAAAATATGAAATTTTAATTAGAATTTCAAATATTTATAACAAAAAAAAAAATGTGGTTATATATGTATTGAATTATTTAAGAGGAGCGTTTCATTACATTTTTAAACCTTAATTTAAAAAATTAAGTATATTAAAAATTGTTTACTAAAAAATTACTAGAAGTTTGGAAATTATTGTGGTTTTGAAAAATGTAATAAAAAATAAAAACATCAAGTGCTGATGATCAAGGGGACTTGAATTGGAACTATGAAGTAAAATGAAACAATTTTGTTTTTGTTTAAACATATCATGTTATAAGCATAGATATTTAGTATAATTATTTAATTCTACCTTCATTAAAAATAAATTTATAATTTTTGTGATAATAATTGTTATCTCAAACCAAGTGATTAGTCTCATCATTACCGCCAAAAAAATTATCTACAAAACATTTCTCATGATAACAGCAATTTTTTCAATGCTTTCAAAAGTAATTCCGATGTTAGTGAATGAAGTCGAGTGACGGGTTTAAAGTTTAGTATATTTTTTATGCATTAAAAAACACTTCCTAAGAATATTATTGCAATTAAAACCCTAAAAATATTTTTTTCCAATTTTATAAATTAAGTTTTATTTTACAGAAAAACAATGAGAATTATTAATAACACCCAAAAAAGCATAAAAAAATGGTAGTTAAAAAACAAAAAGAGGTAATTTCCAATTTTAATGATATTTAAGCATTAAGTTTTGTTATTAAGTACCTATTATTTGAGTTTTTTTTATATAGGTATTTAACAAGTTGTATATATTTTTTTAATTTTATAATTTTAAAATTATGTACCCTCTGTTAAAAAGGTCAACAATTTTTTTATTTACTTAAATTTGATTAAATTAATTTTAAAATTAAAATTTTTAAAAGTACTATTTCTGTATGTACTTTAATTTAATTGATTCTTAGCTGTTACTAGACATTAATTTTTGACCTTTGAGGACTTTGTAACATGTATTTCTTATTTATTTAAAAGCTATTCAATGAAAAATAAATAGAAGGTCTTTACTATTCACATAAACTATGCAAAGATTTATGTTTTTGTAGTCCAATGATTTTTAAGCTTAAAATACTAGATATGAAGAATGTCAAAATATTTTAAGTCACCTTGATCTATTTAAATATTACATTGCAAATCTACTTTTAGTATTAAAATATGATACAAGAATAACATTTGTTTTATTTTTAAATTATCTAGAAATGCACATTCAACAATATATTTTTGATAGTGTCAGAATAAGAAAATTTGAAATTAGAAACGTCTCATAAATGACTAAATAGAATTGATATTTTTAGAAAATTAATGAGTAAGAAATCGTACATATTTTCTGTAAAATGTTCAATACCTACTGATTTATTCGTAAATTGTTATCAAAATACAATATAAAACAATATATTCTAGGAGAGAAATAATTACAAGAAAGTTTACAATAAATACTTAGTAGTATTTCAATTGGATACGTAAAATAAACTATTAACTTAGGTATATTTATTTTTAAACTTTCAAAATATACATTTATCGCCATAATTAGAAAGAAAATTAAAATTTGAATGTCTAATCATTGAGAAAGAATCATTGAGTGATTATAAACCAATACGAGAAAGCAAAAATAAACAAAAAGCTAGTTATATCTAATCCAGTACTAATTAGGATAATTTTCGTGGAAATACAACAAAATATAAAAATAAATATATTCTAGGAGAAATATTATAAAAGGAATAGAGATTATTGAATCACGAAAATAACACATAAAAGTAGAAAATATTAAAATCACCCTACTCATAATCTCATAGTAAAATATAATTGAAATATCATTTAACAACTATTGATTATAGAAAGTCGATCTATAATCAATGCTATAATAAAACATCAAATCTTTACAAGAAAATAAAAGTAAAGATATAAAATAAAATAAGTACACTAGAACAATGAGAAAGAGGGAGAAAATTCGAGTCGTATAAGGCGTTATTAACGGTGGGCGCATAAACAATGTAGAAGCGGGTGAGGAACGAGGAGGCGGCGGTAACGACAGCGCTCGCGGAACGTATCGAACCTTCTAGAACGTTCCGTCGGCTATAACGGTAACGGCGCGCCGCCCGGCTTCAGTTTTGCATTGAAGCGATACTAGTGCGACACACGACGAGAGACACTTGTGCTTACTCTGTGCTATCTAACAATAATTCAGTGCAGGCTTTTCAGAATCAAAGTCGACTTTAACACGTCACCGAATCATTGCTACCATTATACGTTCGTTTCGCATAAGATCTATAAATGCATGATGTGTGCGGTGAGACGAGATGCGCATACGAAATGCAGAATACGATCATACGGATCGGTATCGACCTAGGCACCACTGCTACTCTGCGTGGGCGTCTGCAACACGAAGAAGTAGGGTAATCGCCAACGATCAGAAACAGGACCACGCCGAGTTATTGGCGTTCACGGACACGGAACGGTTGATCGAGACGGAGCAAGAACCAGGTGGCGATGAACCTGGTGAACACCGTGTCGACGCCAAACGTTGATCGGACGTCGGTTTGACGGAGAAGACACAGCGGACATGAAACAAGTGCCGTTCAAAGTGGTGAACGACTGCGGAAAGTTCAAAGGTCCAGGTTGAATTCAAAGGCGAGCGGAAAGTGTTCGCGCCGGAAGAAATAAGTTCGATGGTGCTGACTGTACTAATGTATAAAGCGCGGAAGTCGTACTGGAGCCGTAGCGTGACGGGACGCGGTGATCACGGTGCCGGCGCTTCAACGATTCGCAGAGACAGGCGACGAAGGTCGCGGGCGCGATAGCTCGGGCTGAGCGTGATGCGGATAATCAACGAACGACATGGCGCGGCCTGGCGTACGGCCTGGACAAGAACCTGAAGGCGAGGAACGTGTTGATATTCGATCTGGGCGGCGGTACGTTCGACGTGTCAGTTCTGACGATGAGGGTTCGATATTCGAAGTGAAATCGACGGCTGGACGCACTGCGGCGAAGACCGACAACCGTCTGGAGCATCTGGCCGAAGAGTTCAGAGAAGTTCAAAAGACGTGTAGCACCGAGGCGCTGAGACGGTGCCGGACGGCCGCCGAGCGGGCAAGAGAACGTTGTCGTCCAGCTCGGAGGCGACCATCGAGATCGACGCCTGATGGAAGGCGTAGATTTCTACACGCGTCTCCTGGGCCGTTTCGAGAGTTGGCGCGGACCCACGATCGACCCTACAACCGGTGGAAAAGGCTTGGCCGACGCCAAGTGGACAAGGAGACATCCAGACATCGTGCTGGTGGGCGGTTCGACGAGATCGATCCAGAGTCTGCTGCAAAACTTTCTGCGGCAAACCTCTCAACCTGTCCATCAACCCGGACGAAGCGTGGCATCGGCGCAGCGGTGCAGGCGGCCATCTTGAGCGGCGACGAGCTCCGCGATCAAGACGTGCTGCTCGTGGACGTCACGCCCTGTCGCTGGGCATCGAGACCGCGGGCGGGTGATGACGAAAATCGTCGAGCGCCCACCATCCTGCAAACAAACGCAAACGTTCACGACGCGACAACCAACCGGCCGTCACCATCCAGGTGTTCAAGGAAGAGCCATGACCACAAAACAATCTGTTGGGAACGTTCGACTGACCGGCATACCCGGCGCCCAGGGTGTGCCCAGATCAGGTGACTTTCGACATGGACGCCAACGGCATATTGAACGTACGGCCAAGGACAACTCCGGCCGCTCCAAGAACATCGTTACTAGAACGACAAGGGTCGACTGTCTCAAGCCGAAATCGATCGTATGCTCAGCGAGGCGGAACGTTATAAGAAGAAGACGAACGGCAAAAGGCCAAGATCGCGGCCAAGAACCAGTTGGAGAGCTGCATGTTCGGCGTGAAACAAGCGTTGGACGAGGCCGGCGACAAGTTGACCGAATCGAAGAACGCCGCCAAACAAGGAATGCGACGCGGTCAAGTTCAGTGGTTGGACAACAATCAGTTGGCGGACAAGAAGAGTACAGTACAAACTGAAGGAGATCTCAGAGTTGTTCTGCTCTCGAGTGAGATACACGGCGGTGGACAACCCGGCGGCGCGGCTCCTGGTGCCCAAGGTTTCCCGGGTGCTAGAGGAGGACCTACCGTCGAAAGTCGATTAATTATTTTACTACATTCCATCTCGTGAATCTGTAAATACTACTGTAAAGTATATCCTAGAATTTGATTCTCAGTTGTGTATAAGATTGCTGACCTATTAGATATAGACGATATAGTTGTTAAGTCGAGACTGATTATTTATTGTAATGTTATGTTTGTTTTTATAAAATATATTTATTAGCTGTACAGCAATTATAAATGCGTTGTTTTTATTTATTCCTAAACGTGCTCTACAATGACTTGATTGATACACACTGCAGTACCTAGAGTATGCATGTTGTGACAGTACGGTATTGTTTTTATTCAAGGTTTAGTGTAGTGTATTTGATAAGTCTTGAAATAATAGTTTTACATGGGACTTCAAAGTTAGTCTTGAACGAGATACATTAATTTGTATTTACATAAGATATGTAGGTTACTTGAAAAGAAAATAGCTTGTTATAATAATAATTATAATAATTTTCATTATTGTCTATTGTAGTAAATTTAAATTTCAATACTTCATATGCATCGTATAAATACATAAATATATTTGTGGTTTATATATGTATACATACTCACCTTATAATTATTTGGAAAATTTGTTTTGTATAAAATTAAAATAATAATTGTGAAGTGAACAAGTTTCTGTCTAAAATTATCAGATAATCATTTTTATTAGAATATCGTAACTCAATTTTTACCAATATGTAGAAATATTTATTTTGTAAAAATTAGATCTATTCTTTATTCTTATGACTGTATAGGCAGTAATTACTAACAAGACCAAAATTTAACTAAATTTAGTATTATGATTTGTCTTAACTTACTTCAATGAAGTTTGCGTATAAATAATAAAAATTAAAAACATTTGCATATAATAATCTTAATTAAATATCATATTATATTTATTAATATTGGTCTGTTTTTTAAATCAATATCTAGAATAAAAAACAAAAACAAATGGTAATTACATATTTGAAAATTTTAATTAAATACAAAATTGAAAAATTGAAACAATAAAAAAAGTATGCAATATCATACTGTCAGAGGTTTAAATACTGTATCTTCAATAAGGTTTAACAAATCAATGACATTTGGTCTGGCTTTCACATCTTTTATCAAACATAACTTCATTGTTTGCATAAGTACTGACGGTATACCTTTTGTAAATACTCTACTATGACTAGGAAAATTAATATTTTCTTTAGATTCAGCTATGGATTGCAACTTTTGCCAGGTGTTTGTCAAATGTGAATATGGAGTCTTACCATAAATTAAGCTATACAATATACATCCTAATGACCATACATCTGACTTTTGGTTTATCTGTAAAAAAATCAATTTTTTTTAAAAAATATATTTTCCTTTGGTGTTATCTATATGTATAGGATGACGTCTCACTTTATGTCCTTCAAAATTAGAGCCTCCACTTCTAATACATTCTGGACTCATATAGTTCCATGTTCCAGTAGTTACATCTTTCAATACACTAGTCATGTCACCTTGTATTTTTGATGCAATACCAAAATCTATTAATTTTAAACGACCACTGACTAAAAGGAAATTTGCAGGTTTAAGATCTGAATGAATTACACCTATTGAAAAACAAAAAAAAAATTAATCAAACTTAAAATTCTTATTGCATAATTGTAAGAAATTTTTTTTTTTTTGATTTTATGATGAATGTTAATTAATTGATTTCCTATACATTTTTTATAGGTATATTCATTCTTCATATGATTATTAAATTTAAAACTTTAATACATTTCTTTTTTCTTTTTTAAAGGTTGTTCAAATTATTATTAAATGGTAAACAATTAAAAATGGATTAAATGACAGACTTGGATTATATGCATTTTTTCATGTCTTAGTATTAATTAATAATTAATTATTAAAAATAATAAAATAAAATATCTATGTATAAAACATAATAAATATTATTTTTTTATTATTTGTATAATATTTCTGAATTTAATATTAAAAATGTACTACGTTTACGATTATAAAATATCCCACTAATTACATAAACATATATTTTTATTGTATCTAAGAAAATGTATTATTGTCTTATTAGTACTACAAAATTTAAGTTATTATTATTTATTTATGATTATAATTATTTACCTTTAGCGTGTACCTCACTAACAGTGGTTAACATTTCTGTCCAATAGTACATAATCATGTGAACTGACATATGTTTAGTACTACGTATAAGTTTTGAAAGATCTGTATCACCTTTTTCCATTACCATGTAAAGAATCTTTTCTTTGATGGAATATTGACTGAAAGAATTAATTTGTATGTGGTTATTTAAATTTAATTTAGATGATAAATTACAGATACTAATTATTAGAGATAAAAATAAATATATTCACAAATCATTATCTACCTGTCAAATAAATGTATAACATTTTCACAATCTTGCAAGTTTTGTAACAAACTGACTTCATTTAAGTATCCTTTAGCTATAACATTTTCAACTTCAGATAAGTCTACTTTTTTTATTGCCATTACTTGATTAGTTTCTGGATGTAATACCTAATCAAATGAGACAAGTAATTTAATAAAATATAAACAAAAAAGATATTGATAAGATACCTCATAAACAATACTAGATCCACCATGTCCCAATGTATTAAGTATACTATATTTGATTCCTTTAACAGATATAAAGTTTTCATTGGCACATTTAATACATAAACTAGTTGACAAATTTGTTGATAGTTTAAGATCTTCCTCTTGAACAAATACATCAGCAGTAGGACAAGTAGAAGACTGAGCACAGACAACTAAATTATTACATTTAACAATAGGAGTTACTTCTGGTATGGAACGTTTAGGATGATCATCTAAAGGTTGGCATTCTAACTGTTTTGTTAATAAGGAAGAATCGATTAAAGAATTAGAACTGTTTATATCAAAAGAAAAATATGATGATTTTGGTATAGAAGTTGTTTCTCTGACACTATGATACAAACTAGTATCACAATTAGATTTTGTTGTTTCAAGTGAAGTATAACATGTATCATTTATTGCTACTGGTAATTTATTTGTAATTTCTTTATCGTTTTCTTTAACGGTAATTGAACATGAATCTGTATTAATATTACTTTGAGGCTGTATAATAGATTCTGGACTTTTCAATTTTTCTTTTAATCGTTCTGGTAAATTTTCTTTGTTATTATATAATGACCGTTTGGTACTTAATGGAAGAGTCGGTTTGAAATTTATTTTACGAACAGTATTCCTGTTTAAATTTGTAAATGTATCACTTGGAGTTTCCATACTACTATGAATTTGAGCTTTAGTTGCTGGACGAACAAACGGAGTATCTTGAACTAAATCAAGTTTTTCAAAACTATTAACTAATTTTTTAGGTGTCTGTACTTGAAATGAACTTCGCAAATCTGCATCTGCTGTTTTATTTTGAAATAATGCTTGGTTATCATTACTATGTTTTAAAGATCTGGTTTTTTGCCCCAAACGACTAAAATAAATAATTTTATTACAATTAATAATTACTTATGATCTAAGTGACCAGTTTACAAATTAATAGAAATTAAATTGTATTATAAAACTTAAATTGTACATAATTATTCTAAATTAAGTACTTAGAAATAAGTTTTGATAATAATTATAAATATTCAATAGGCTAGTATGTTGACTGTCAACACATATTTTAAAAAGGAGGGTTAGCACTTGACAATAAAGGAAT
This sequence comes from Melanaphis sacchari, assembly GCF_002803265.2. NCBI lineage: Eukaryota > Metazoa > Arthropoda > Insecta > Hemiptera > Aphididae > Melanaphis > Melanaphis sacchari. The sequence goes on along the minus strand of NW_020271334.1, from coordinate 1,838,002 downwards.
CTAAAATATAGTAATTTACATGATATTTATACTTAGTTTAAAATTCAATTAATTTTTTCTAATTGGTATTTTTGAAAATGATCATTATATTATATTTTTAAACATAATTTGTTTACCAAAACTAAAATATTAAAATTAAACTTTATACTTTGTTTCAAATAAGTAACCACAGCTAGTGACCAATTTTTGTCTAGTTCAGTTAACTATACCCATCTATGAAATTGGTATTTATAAGTAGCTTTTGCTTCTGACAATCAGGCCAAAATTGCTTTACTATATTAATCTTAGTAAAATGCAAGCTAGATGGTAGTTAGAATAGTAAAATAATGCTCCTAGGAGCATATATTTGGTGTATGTTAGCCACATTCATTGCCATTGCTAAAGACTGAAGCCTCATCATTTGTGATTACTTTTACTTGATACAAACTATTAATGTTATTTTACTTATTACACAATTTAGTCAATTAATTAGGTATATAACACAAATATTTTTAAATTAATTATAATAACAATCTATAAAAAATGAATCACTACATAAAGTATGTGTTTAAAGATAATGTATAGGTACCTATTTATAATTTACATATTAATAAATAATTGTATAATCTGCAACATGTTAATGTACTGAGGAAAAATATATTTTTGAAAATTCAATAAATCAGCTAAAACTAATATAAGATTATTTGATATATAAGACTGGAATAATAATATATTTAAATATTCAATAAATACGTACTAGTAACATACCTAGTAATTGGTTTTCTTGGCCTAGAATATTTTAGTTGTAATAAGGGACATGTAACATAATTGTCAGTTTCTCCATCGTTTTCTTCGGTATTATTGTAGAATTTTGACCCCATATTACGATTCATTATAATCAATTGAAAAAATTATGTTCACATAAATAATTTCATATAAAATCTGTGAAATAATTATAAACATTTAGAAAAAATAAATGATCATACTATCATAGTTACTGAATAGAAATAGTTGAAAAATAAGAATTAACTATTAAGAAGTATACGATGTTTAAAGGTAACAATAATATTATATTATAAAATATTTATACATAAATACATAACATCAGTGAGTGATAAATGATAAATTTTTTAACTAAAGAGTTAAGAGTTTTGCTATAATTATTAATTTATTAATGAAAAATATGAGCATGGTCATAAGATTAGTATTGTATGATAACATTATTATGAGAATTTAATGCATTAATACTTGGTAGTTAGTGGATTTTACCACTGAATAAATACCTAGACGAAATAAAATTAGATTTTCATCAATTCTGTTATGAAATGTTGCCACTTTTACACTTCTATAATTCTCGTTAACACAAAATCAGAAAATATGTAGGTATTCCAATAATAACATTATTTTTTGTACACTATGGTCACTCTGCAAAACCCGGCAAATTTAAACTGAAAATAATAAAATATATCAATAATATAATATTATAACATAATATAGTATATGTTCTTTAATATCTGAGATTAAAAATAGTAGATATCGTGTTCATTATAAGTATCTATTTTTGATAATGCAGTATTCATCATTCACGTATGTTTTATAAAATTAAAATAAAAAAGAAATTAGCATAAAATACACTATAATATTATATCAAAAATGTGTTATTATTAATAGTTATAATTATTATTGAATTAAAAAGAAAAAAAATTATATTTTACTATTTAAGTTTTTAAACTGTAAAATAAGTACCTAATTTTAAATTGTGAGTAGAACGATAAATGTATTGGTTTTACAAAAATGTTTTTGGTTTAAATTTAATCTTTTAAAACAGTGAAAATACTTCAATCTTTAAATTTGAATATGTTTTCTGGTACAATATTGGATTTAGTGATAATTTGAAGAGATCAAAAGTAAAATATTCTCAGTAATTTTTCTCAAAATAATTAGGAAACGTACAACAAAAATACTGGGGGGGGGACTTTATATGTGATTTGGTTCATGGTATAAATAGCTGAAACTAATCAACATTATATTGTGTAAAATTGTTTAAAAAATAAATATATATATATATATATATATATCATAGAAATAACTATTGAAATTTATAAATTTAAATAGTTATTTCGGACATTCAGAATCTTCAGTAGTTTACTGTTATAGTTTTACTCTTACCTACTTATAAGATTTGAATAGTTTTACTATTAGGAGTTAGGACATTAGGTTTAAATAATTTTACTTTTCAATTCTAATAGTTTTTTAACTAGATTTAATAATTTTAGTACCTACATATTGTATTCTAATAGTAATCCGGATCTTTTCCGCTATCAATGGTAATTGGGTGTAAGACGTAAGAGTAGAATCCCCTTTATAAAGTGTAATATAATCGCTCGCTAGGTACGTCTACCGGCTCTACTTACTACAATTTATACTACTTCAACCGCGTCATCTTCAGCGATTTTCTTGGTGATGGGGCTAGGAATAGTCTACCGAATCCATGTAACCTTGTTAGGTATTGACGTACTGTTATAGGTAGAATGTGTGGTTTGTCTGTGAAGTTTTGATTACGGAAAATTGAGAGACGACTGGCAGATAACGGATAAGTTTTAGTTATTACTCTGTATTATATATATATTTTAAAAATATTAAATTATATTACAGTGTTGTATAATACATATTTTTGAAGTGGATTAACTATAAAAAAAAGTAAAATATAGCTAATATAAGAACATAATTAATGTTATTATTTTACAATAGAATATATTTTAAATATTAATTATTAATATGTTATTACTTATTATCAATATATGTTATAAAAATGATGTTAATATATTGTAATAATAATAGAGGCACAGATTTATTTTTATTATAGCCATTTAGTTTTATGCGCAATGCTTATTTTATTTCCATGTTTTTGCATCTTTAAATGAGGACAAGGTAAAAGCCACAACAATTAATTATTTAAAATTATAATATTATATCATGTAAATTATAAATTATAAAATGTAGTGGATATTACATAACTAAAATATGAAGACAATTACTAATTTTTTAATTGTTGGCTGTTAGCTGTTTATTAAATTTGTAAACTAAGATGTGGTTTATACCATAGGCGTGCGTACAGGGGTGCCAGGCGTACTTGAGTACCCCTCGACCTGTAATTGGGGCTCTAAAATTTAAGTCCTATATCATATATATAGGTCCGTATTTTAACTGATGTTAGAATACAAATGTAATTTTTTTGAAATATGTAATAAAAAAATAATTATGTCTCGGTATATAAAAAATAGTATAAAGTAAAATATTTTAAATTTGTATGGAAAAAACTAGATGTTAAGTTATTGATTACCAAAGTATAAACAATAAATAAATATTGCAACTATCTTAGAAATATCAAATAGATAGTTATTAGATATTTAGATCCAAGGAAATATATAACATGGTTCTAGTAATAAATTATATACCGTTGATTAATATGTGATAATATAATTTCGTGGTACGATTAGCAACCATCATTTTACATTTTTACAGGTTAAAGATTTATTTTTACATTTTGCGAAATAGAAAATAAATGCAACAAACTGATATATGCAGTTATTTGTGTTAAATTATAATTATAAACATGGAACTACCTATTATGAGTTGACTGTTTATTATTTTACTAAATTAAAATATTAATCACGATTCACGAGTTCTACAATGATCCATGTCTACTGAGCTGATATTATTAGTATTGTTACATTAAGTTTTTTTTTTTTTTTTAAATAAAATTATGTCATCGAAAAGCGGTTCTCAAAGACGGAAAGAAAAAAAACAATTTGGGACTGAAGAAAATACGAAGTTGTTTTGATAAATTTATTCTATCCAGAACAAATCGTAAGTAAATAACAGTAATAGCATTGATTATAGAATATTAATATTTTAGTATATTCTAAAATTAATGAGGTAATGTTGAAGTCATATAGATACTATTAAATACTAAATGTTAACAAAACTAAAATAATATAATTATTGTACTTTTTTTCTACTATTGTCTATTATAAATTATTTATTATTATTGAATTGAAAAGGGAGGTACCTAAAAAGAAACGAATAAACAAATAACAATCTAAATAATTTGAATTATGAACAAAATATATAATTTAAAAATAATACAAAAATATATAAACATTATGAAAATTTAAGTAAAAAATATAAATAATAATTATTAAAACAATAAATGGTTAAGTAGAAACTAGTAGTTGCAATATACTTTTAACACTATTAAGTTTTAAGTTTGTATTTTATTATTTTAAATTATATTAAATAAGTGCAACAAAAATTATAATCTCAAATCAATATTTTTATTAATAAATTGTACATCATATAGTTAAGTCAGTGACAATATAAGAGATTTATAGTAACATAATTGTTTTATAGCTAAAATGTGATGCGTAGAACCTAATAGGTACTAATAGATGTTGGGAAAAATAGATAATTATTTAAATAAATATGTATTCGAATAAAAAAACTATTCGAATGATTTTTTTACAATTATTCGAATAATTTTCAACTATGATTATTTAAATAAAAAATTATTAGACTAAATTTCAAAAACAGTTATACGAATAATTTTTGGTTATTTTATTTGATTAAACATTGTTTATAATCAAATCATTTTTTTAGATGTAGCTATTGTCGTATGTAATTATCGTACTGTAACAATACTATTAAAAGTATGTTACGCGATACTCGTATATTAAATATAAAATCTACATTACGGTCAACTGTTGATTAATACAATTATATTAATTCACATGCATAATTGGGAAGTAACTTTCTTCTATTGATAGATATTTGTTTATTTAAAATATTTTTTATACTTTTTTGATAATAAAATAATTCACAATCGTGTAACTTAAAATACAATGCCAACTATTTTTTATAAATGTGCTTGTTTTTAATTACCGATCTTATGTTTACCAAGATAAAATAAACGAAAATTATTCAAATTTCTGTTTGAAATTTAGTCGAATAATTTTTTATTCAAATAATCATAATTTAAAATTATTTAAATACATTTTTATCCGAATAATTGTAAAAAAATCTTTCGAATAACGCCTAACTCTGATTACTGAGAGAGTATTAGAAATTTAGGTATTTGGTATTTATATATAATTTAATAAAATATTATAGACTATAGTTTAAATAAGAAATTAAATAATTAGTAACTTTAATTAACTAAACTTAAATACGATAGAAAAAAATTGGGCAAGTAGGTAACCACTTACCGCTCTGATGTACAGTAGATGTTGAGAATTATTTTGTAATCATTGTCCATTGAGTAGGTTAGTGTAAATTGTAATGGATGTAATGAATTTTTTTTGTTCTTCCAAATTATTTAGAAAAATATTAACATGTTTCAATTTACTATATCAGAATATATGTTGAAGTGTAAGATTCAAATATTTTTTTATGAAGTATTAAATAAAATGTCTTTAAATAATAATAATAATACACACCATTGTAAAATATATACTAAATTAGTTCATTTATCGCTCAACTTAATGAAAAGGGGTCTAGAGGTCCCATAGACAAGTATTAATTTTAAGAAGTGAAAAAATTAATTAACTTAATAAAAAATACAAAAATTATTGAAGAATTATAAAAAATTCATAAATGCATACTAAATTAAATTTTTTTAACATTATTAAGAAAAAAAATGGAAAGAGATCTAGAATACCAATATGTAAATATATTAAGCAATTATGGTCGTTCTATAAACATTTTTAATTACTATATTATATTACACATTTTCGTGTTGTAAATTGACGAATTTTATGAAAACCTAAATTTCGAACTTCAATAAAAATAAATTGTAATGTATTTTTGATATTTTTTAAATTTCTTTAATATAATTTCTTTTTTCTTTTCTTTAAGTTTAAGAATTTTGTTTTAAATTTTCGAAATTTTTAGTGATTAAACTTTTTATTAAGATTTAAAAAAAACTTAAAGAATTAAAAAATAACAAATGTTAAAAAAAATGTCAATATTTAAATATGTTTATGAGCTTAATATAGATAAAACATCTAAGAAAATTAAGTGCAGAGATATAATATGATAGTGATTGAGGTTTTTAAATTGTACAATAATTGAGTGAAATTTTTCTATAAAGATAAGGGAAAATATAACTAGTGTCAGTGGAGCATAAATTTAAATGAAAAGGTGTAGAAACAGAATTTTATTTTTGGACCCACTCACTTATATCACTAACTATTGCATTCAATCGTCTATATTTTTCACGTATACAACATATTATAAATTATACATACATAATATGGTTAATTATATACTTTAATCGGTGTGGTGGATACTAAACCTAATGGTTGGCATGGATGTCACCGAAAGTTGAATATTGGGTGTGTAAAACAAACCAATTAACATTTTTTTTTTTACATGGGTTAAAATGTTTTTAGTTAAGATATCAATTGCTTTATTTTTCGTCAAACTTTTTCTTGAAGATTGAACAGATGGCTCCGGCGCTATCGATCAAAGTGAATAGTGAGTAAATAAATAATAATTAAATACACGGGTAACTATTTTTGTGATCTTTCGTGAAATCGTGTCTCATTTAGAAGATATTACTGAACACATCTTGTGAATAAAACCATAGACATTTTTTTCTTTATAGATGCCATTTCTCATTCGAACCATATTTAATTTCATAACTATAAGCTTATAATACATTAATTAAAGATTTAAGCTAACATAGTAAGTCCTATCGCCAAAGTGTAAGTTTTGAACTTGATGCCCGGCACAGATGGCGGCACGGGTATATAAGTACGAAACGTTTACAGAGGGATGATGAGGCCGCGCACGCGCCCTTCATACCCTCTGACCACGTTGTTTGGTATTTGGCCGCCACCGCGACAGTTCCGTGTGTCACGCGCTACGTTGACCGACAGTTGCGGTGCGTTTCGTTTGCGATATTTGTATTTCATTTCGTGTTTCATAATTTTTTTTTCATCGAAAACATTAAATATTTAAAAAATTTTTATGTCCTTTTTCGCGACCCGCGCCTGTAAATGTTCCGTTCGTGCCCCGAAGGTTCGCTGTTCGTTTAAATAACCGGGAATTAAATTTGTGCGTGTGCGCTGGTGCGTCTATAGCAAAAACAATGATTAGAAAATCCACGTGAGTTGAAAAAAATTGTACATAAAATTAAAGCAATTTGTTATTCAGTATGAATGTTTATCGTATACTCTAGTCAATATATGATTGTGATTTATCATTCACCTTAGGAATATCAAAATTATAAAGGGATCAAACCGCGTGCTTCAAAGTACATAATTATAGTTATAATTATATTTTACGAGTGAAAATGATATTTTTCGTAGGGATTTTGATACAGTGGTAGCCGGTATAATATGACGATGGAACTGTTTTATTTTTCCCAACATGACATATTATTCGTTTCTCATTTTTTATATTTTATTATAGAAAAATAAAAAAGGAACACAACGGTTCAGTTATGTTATATGACGTATTATAAAATGCCAACATTGTATAGTGTGTGTGTGTGTCTACTTTGGAACGACTCCAACAGTACAAAAGGACACGCGAAAAGTTTTAAGGGAAATATTGGCAAGACGTGCCAGTTTCTCGACTTTGCGCGATAAGATTGTTCTCATGAAGTTTCTTTTTTTTTCTACACCCACTGGTCGAAAACTTAAATTTATTTATTAAAATACAAACAAGGTATAGGTTGTAAAAACAAAAAAATAACTTGATGACAGTAATGTTCATATTTGTAGTCAAACTTCGAAATACGTCTTTTATAATTTGTAATAATATCTGTTCTAAAATTACTATAAGTTTAAACGGTGATATTAAAATAGTTAGAAATTTATAGATATTATATATTTTTGTTTGTGTAAGGAAGTATTTAATATGTAAATAAATAAAAAAAAAAACAAAATACATAAACCTATAAAAATTAGGGTTGGATCCAGAGCTATATCTCTTCTACGGAAGGAGGAAAGCATTCATTAAAATGTACACAACACAAATGTTTAGCTTGTGTATTCTTAAAAATTATATTAGTAACGAATATATCACTTGCGCTTAATCATCATTCAGAGATGGTGTAAATGTCTTTTATATATAAGAAAACACAAATAAATAAAAGCATCTCAATTGTTTAAATTTCTTCAATTTTTATGTTTCTTGCATATTTTATTTATTAAAAAATGTCCAGGATTTTCAATAAATCCATTCATATAAATTTTATTGATTTTATTAACTTATTTTCAATGTATTTAATTACTTTTATAACTAAATTATATTAGATAAAATATTTCTATAAAAAACGTGGAATTATATATGTTTGTGGTGTCCGCTTGGAGAGAGAATGGGCTTTGGTCACCAGGTTCGATGGTTCGATCTCTGATAAGAATTTATGCGGATCTTAAAGATCGCTTCAACATATTGAAAAATTAAAAAATTAAACGTACGTAGTATTTATGAGTAATTAATTGAGTATAACGCCGATATGGTTTTGTTAGTGTTATCGTAAATAGTAAAAATTGCTTTTGAATAAATTATCAGTGTATAGTACAGACTATTTTATTTAATTCCAAATAATGTTCAATATAAGTGATGTCATCATTGAAATATCGGCTGTGTGCCAATAGAAGTACTATTTTCCCATCCTCACTAAGATTTTTGCAAATAAACGCAGATTATTTTATTTTTTAGTATTTAAATATATTATTTGAGGTATAAAAATTACTTAAATATATTGAGATGAGGAAAAGTTGTATAATTTTATGGTAAGTACAATGTTTACCTTGATGACTTAGGATACTTGATTTTACTATATGGTTTTACTCATGGTATACTTCGTATAACTTGTAGATGATAAGAATAAAACTTGATATTTTCGTCCGACGCTTTCGTTTCTCTATACTGTGTCTGGTAATAATTATTACTAATAATAATCTTGATATATTGCTATGAATTTGGTTAGGTTAGCGAAATTCCTCTAGAAATTGTTCCCATCTGGTAGAAATATTTTTCCTGGTTAAAGATAACCAATCGTTTCTATTTTACAATATATATATATATATATACCATAACATATTTGTTATAATATATATTTTTTTAACACGACAAATTGAGGTCAAGGGAATAAATCCTCTACTATAGAGCGTTTTTAAATTTTTTTATTCAATCAATTTAGAAATTTAAAAAATTATTATATTTTATTCTGTTTGAATTAATTTGCAATGTATAAAAATATTCCAATAAATGGAGAACTAAGTGTAGAAGATAATACATATAATTAATGAGTGGATAAAAAAATCAAGAAAAATCATTGAATAAGTTAAAAATTGAAATAAATATTTCCATGATATTTTATTTTACTTATAAGTTATAAATATTTACCCCCTTACCACTATGAGCAAAAAATTTACTACGCTATTGGATTTATAAGTTTTTTCATTATAATAGAGCAAAAAGCTTAATATACAAGAATTATACTATACATGAGTATAATATAAAGTATTCGGTAACTTTAATAATTGTTAAATTTACAAGTAAAATGCCAATGCTAATGTCATATTTAGAATTAATTAAAATTGTTTATTGCTTGTTAAATATTTGTATAATTGTATACAAAATTATACTTCATATATATACTAAAATTATAATTTAAATTATTTTATAAATATAGTTATATTTCAAAATATCTCAGTGGCATTGTAATTTTAAAACAGCTGTTACTCGGTATCCTAGTATCTAACTTACTCTTAAAATATATACATGATATAGATACCATACAAATACAACCATATAACGGCTCCAAACCTAAATAATTAATAAGTAAATTATACATGGTTATATTAGTAAATTAAGATTAGGTTTTTTGATTGGTCTAATTTTGAATGTGGTGATAATTCGTTAATATTATCAATTTTACTGAAGGAATTTACATTCTTATTTAATTTTTTACAATTCACTTAACGTTATATTATTTTTCTGCTTTTTTCTTAAATCCTTTTAAATATCATAAAATTTATAAATGATTGAAATCATTTCTATTTACATATTTTCCCACTATATTTGTTTTAATTTAGATCGCTGACCGTCAACCTTTATAATAGAGTATTATTTTGTAAACAAGAATTATATAATATAAGATTGTAAATTAGGTTTTTAAAAAATGAAAAATAAAATATTTAAGTGTATTTGTATCTGTAAAGTTTTTAGTATAAGCGCGTAGTTAACATAAAAACGAAGAAGAAATCAAATTGCTACTTATATATTAACATATAGTTATAAATAAACTAGAGTATGTTTATTTTTATAGATTTATATGATAAATGTACTGTATAAAAATAAATATAAATGAGTAGGTATGAATTATGAAATATTAACAGGTACCATTGTACTGTTGTAGTGATAACAATTTAAAATATCAAAATAGTTTAATGATATTAATTATTAATGTATAAACCGTTTGCATAGAATGTATTTAAACCATATTGAAACGTTTCACGAATTCACGATAAGATAAAGTAAATTATTTTACCAAGTTACCGTCAATTATGCCGGAACGGCGGACAAGTGGATTTACGGTGGTAGAGATTTCTATGAGCTCTCATTTTGGTGAAAATGTAGATAAAAGGAGGTTTTTTACTACCAAAACCTTTTAGACATAAGACTATAAGAGCTATATAAGAAAATACATTCAGTAACCCTAGTACAGGTCACTTTAGCTTAACATTATTTTCTATATGCTTCAGTGAATAGATTTTTGTTGTCTTTTGTATCATAATTTTTATTTAAACAGGAATTTATACTTAAAGGCAATGCGTTAAAAAAATGTATTAATTTGAAATAATAAAATAATATAACATATTTCGTATTGTTAAAAATGTATGATACTCATTCTTGGAATATAAAAATGATTTTGTCAGAGTAATAATAAAGAGTAGGCATATTATTTTATGCATATACATTTATGTTGTTACACAAATATTAGTTTTTAATTATGATAGTAGGTAAAAAGCTAACTTAAGAGTGTATTGGTAGGTTTATAAGGAGTAGATATTATAAAAAAATAAGAATGATTTTATTAATATAATTTTGAAGTTTTAACAATATGTCAGGTGTTATACTCTCTTCTCGTAAAATTTACCTCGGTAAGTACAGGTAGTAGTTAGTACTGTATTACTATTTTATTACTGTTTTATTTCATTAAAAATTTGATATCATTATACTTGAAAATCAATTCTAGTGAATCTCGATTAAAAACTAAAAATATGCTCGTTAACTTGCTGAGTTTTTTTATAAGTTTATCGAGTTGTTGACAAATTGTCTTTACAAATAAAATATTTCTAATCAAAGAAAATTAAAAACTTACCTTTCTTTAAAAAATATCAATTAATTTATTATTATTATATTAGTAATAGAAAAGTAGCATCTCAAAATTTATAATAATTTATGATTTGTTCATAACAAATACGAATAAACAGATTTTACATTTTAAATTCATATTTTATTCATATCTTTGTGTTTTTAAATAATTTAATAAGTATTATTAAAATAGTTAATAAAATGTGTATACATGCGTTTTGTAGTATAGATATAAAAAAAGACTACTATTCAAATAATTTAATATTGACGTTAATTTAACATTGTTTCGTTTCGTTTAGTTTTAATTTTATTTTAAATTGTATAATATAATCCAGATTATGAATTAAATTTTATTTATCCATAATGTTGAATAATTGTAAAAGTTTATAAGTAAATACAGTTTAATATAAAATTGTATTTCATGTTATTAAAATAATATATATTTGAGGTTTTTTTTTTACTATTCAACTGATTTAATTATTTATAATAATATGAAATATGTTTGTTATGCATGATAATAATACAATTATTTACAGATTTAATTTATTGAATAATGAATAATTTTAATTTAAATATTTAAATTATTATTCATAAATAAATTTTAAGCTCATATAATTTATCATTACTCAATAATTATTAAAATCTACCGGGGCGTTCGTTACCATTATTTTGAAAGGTGAACTATTAAGAGTTTATAGTTCTATGGTGTGTACCCTTGTAACGATAAAGGCATTTCCTTCATCAATAAGTGGACTAAAGGCAGCCTTTACCTTCTTTATAACTATTTGTTCCTGTCTGAATGGCTGGGTGGCTTGCTCAGTTTCGATATCTTGGGTCAAGCCCTTATTTTCGTTCACGGTCACGTCTTGTTTTAACAATATTATTTCCCTTCAATTTTCACCACTATCCTTCACAAGCTCTAAAAAGCTCAAAGTGTAACAATCATTACCAAAAACACACAAGGTGTAATCCTTCTTGTAAGCCTTCAAGACGCATATGTTTCCGTTCGCTTTTGAGTGTATTTACACAACACTAAACTATGGTTGTGGTGCATTCAGGCGCGTTACGAATTCAAAACCAATTCTCTTATGCGGGTGATTTAAAGGCATGTGTGACAATTCGCTCTTTGTTTTGTAATCTACTCTACCTACTAAAAAGCATTTTAGTTCTATAATTTATTAATTTAATTAATTTATTCCATTTATACCTATAAATCTTGTCGTGAGCACATATTAGAATTGTATCAATATTAATTATCTTATTTTCTTATTCAATCACAATAACATTATGTCATATTTATTAAAATATTGTGTTATTATAACATATATTATGAGCTGAAATTCTAAAGTAATCAAATTAAAGATTTTTTGTTTATTCGTTGAATTTTTTTTTGTTTTAAACATTTTAGTAGATATATTTTGGTATTTTAGATGTTTATTGTATGAACAATAAAACAAAATTTGCAGTAATGCAAGTCAATTTTTTTAAATTAATAACATTTTTTATAAAATTATTAGATATTTAATACCTATTTATAATGTATATTATTTTTAATGTTGATGAAAATCGACAAAAAAATTGGAATAAATTAAAAATTACTAAAATATGTAAAAACTAAAAATACGTAAAAATTGAGCTTATTTAAATTAAAATGATCTAATCATACACATTTTTATTCAGATCAGAAGTATATAAAAATATAATATATTAATAATGAAATTCGTTCTCTATTTATAAATTATTACTTGTCAATATTGATATTTTACAGATATACAATACCTATACAATAAACAATATTTGTAACTATTCTCTATAAAAGCCAAAATTAAATTGAGTAAAAATCAATTGAAAATCAATATTAGGTTAGTAAATATTATATTTTGAAGTAGTATCTCTTTGATGTAAACTAGAAAAAAAAACTATTTGAATTTTATAATAATACTAGCTGTATGACCAGAATTTACCCGTGAAAAAAATATAGAACTATAAAGGTGTATCTTAGTTTTAATAAACCTCATTTTGAATGGGCGTTGGTGTAATTTACTTTATGAATACTAATTTGACTAAGACAGGCAATATTGCTTGACGCAGATTTGACAGAGCACTCAGTATATTTTTAAACGGGGTTCAAACTTCTTTATACATTTTTCTGATATTTAAAAAAATAATCACTGAAATTTTTGCCAAAATCGGTTAAGTAGATTTTGAGTATATAAGCTCAATCATACATTCATTTATAAATATATATATATATATATAGATTAGGTGTATCTAAGTCTTCTTTATTTCTGTATTTATTGACAAATCTATGTAATATAAACAAAAAAATATTCGATTTCCGTGATACAAAACGAATTTTCTGTGTGAATCACTCTATAACAACCTATATAGGTTGAAAAACTAAGCTATAATCACAAGTCTCTTGGAATGTGTGTTCAAAATTTAATACATATTGAATAAGTGGTTCCGGAGATTAGTGATGAGAAGTAACAAACGCATAATTATTTTTTTGTTAAGATTAAATTTTCAATCTATTTCATTTATTCTAATTATAATATAATAATTATTAGTTTTTACTTTATTATGATTTTTTAATTGAAATTATTAAATTTTATTATTTTTGTTTGAATTTGGTTTTCAATGAGTAAAATTATATGTATTATAAAGTTAATGAATTATTCTTGTCAATCTACATTTCAATTATTTGCTTTTACTTTTTAAAGTCAATGTTTAATTAGTTGTCAAAATTAAACAAAATATTTGTTTACAAGTCTGTAGATAAATTACAGTTATTATATAGCTATATCCTAAAGAAAACTAACCATTCGATAAAAAATTGAGTTGAAAACTTTCACCCGATCATAAGTTAGTTTTATTTATAACCATTTTCATTTTCTTACAGTAATATATTTTTCATATTGTTTTTAAAACTTATGTAAAGAAAACGATGGAATATTAATTGGTCTTACTAATATTTATTTAAGATAAATATTAAACAAATATTAAATAAATAAAATATTCGATACATACATTTGTTAGCGTTTAACTATTTTTTCAACTTCTATTTACCACGTATATTTTGTAGTCTAAAATATAGATTGAATAGTTAATTTGTATAATACAGAAAAATGAACTATTAAAGACAAAATATTTAATAAACTATAAAAACTATAAAAACTATTATAAATAAAAAATAAATAGTAACTCATCATTGTATCATTTGAAATCATTCAATTAATTTTAGTATCTTGTAACAGTTGTAACATGGGTAAACAATATTGGAAGATTGCAAAAGATGAGTTTTCATATTATAATATATTTCACTGTTGCTATAATAATTATAATTGTTGTTTGGTTATTAAAATAATTTTTTTTCGTGTTACTGAAACATTATCTCAAGCCATTTTATGTAACTATAAACTCTACAATTAAATTTTATATTTGTGTGTGTATTCAATATATTACACAGAGGTTTAATTGAATTAAGTGTGATAACTATAGAGTTTAACATCTAACGGTCCATAAATGTGTCTAAGTTCTTATGTAATATTAATCAATAAACACGGATAAATGGATAATTAATGCTGAGCTGTTTTTTGGTTTTAATAATATTATAAACTGGGAAACGACCTATTATATTTTAGTATCTAATATCATTATGATAATGTTTTTTTATGTGGGGCATTTTCTGCTCCCTTGTAAATGTCATCCTCACAGTCCAAATGACACGTAACCTTATGTAATAAAATATAAAAATAAATGCATGCACACTTAACTTATTTTTATTATAACGTTTTAAATTATGTTTGATTATTTATTAAAAGAAAAATTTTCATAGTTCATCAATTTAATGCTAGTCTTAGAATTCTAACTTTTATTTTAAATATTTTGATAGTTCTAAGATTGATATAATATTTACAATTTAATATTTGCTTACACATTTTATAATTTGTTAATAAATACATTATAGGCATAATATATATATATATATATATATTTAATATTGATTATTTTTTAGGCTTAATAAGTATTAAAACATTTATAGGTATTAAAATATTTTATGAATTTTCAGAAAATTATTTAAACGATTTTTAGTTATTTTAGATTGTTTTATAAATTTACGCAATTGTTAAATATTTATGCGTTATAGATTCTTTCCAATATAATTAAATCTAAGATACAGTTTTGATAATTCATTTACATTATAACTATAAATTAGAGACAAATTTATGTGTTTTTATAAATCATGAAATATATAAATACAAATTTTGTTCACAGTAAGGTATTATTATAAAATGTATTTTACTAATTTATTTCGTTTATAGCCCTGGGAAATTTTAAACACAAATAAAATACAACTTTAGTGTAAATGTATTTAAATTATCATACATTTTTTCATAAGCTAAAAAGTTATTAAATTAGTGAAATTAAATTTTTAGTTTTTATAATACATGTAACCATTATGATTACGTTAATTTGACCCTTTTACTTTTTTTACAATAAAAATATTTAGATTTGAAATTTAATATATCTGATGTTATTCAATTTTTTTTTCATATTGCTATAAGTAAATTGTTTTTGATTAAAATCTCAATTAAAGGAAGCATAGTTTTAACTTTCAATTAAATCTTGATCATTATTGGGTAAATTAAAACACGTTTTTGAATTAATTTTTGAACAACATCAAACTTTTTTGACAAATAATATATATTTTTATTTTTTTTTTTTTTTTGATTTATAATGCCACTCACATTCAAATTCTAGTATCAACCAAAATTAAACATTTGTACATTTGTTTTAATCATAATTTACCTTTTTTCTCGAATGTTATAAATTATTATTCTTATCAAATTATGTATGATTAATTATCTATATAAAAATATCTATAGAATTTAAGTAGCAGATTTCTTTTATGACTTATTTGAATTAAATTTTTTTATTGCTACTTAAGACTTTCTATGAATTTTTCTTTTAAAAACACTCTTAAATAAATGAAAACATAAAAACTGTGTTTTAATTGTAGTCGGTTTTAATAACAAATCTTAAAGTAATTAATGTAATTTTAATAGTGATCTTGTATATATATACTCGTATATAAAAAAATGGTTTCTTTTTTATTTCATTTTATTTTTGTGTAATATAGGTTGAATAATTTATTAATCTTTAACTCTAAATTTATGTTTGCCCTTTTCATTGTATTCAATGAACATGCTTAAATAAAATAATCGGCTTATTATCAATTATTATTGTATGAGTAATTTTTTGTTAATTTTATATTCAAGATGTTACCTTATCTATAGTACCTAAATTATGGTTAAAATTTTTTTTTTTTTATTTCGTAGTAAAATATTATTAAGAATAATTTAAAATGTGTAAACTGTATATGCAAGATGTACCTATATTTTATGTATTTGCTTTTTTTAAAAGTAGATATATATATAATTTAAAACAATTGTTTTTTTTTCACTAAATTGAATTATTCTTATTATTAATTATTGAGATAGTGATATCTTATATTTATTATACTACAGCTCAAATTTTCTTTTGACACCTTTACACCGCGCGTCGAAAAGTTGTATAGGTATAAATAAAAACATACCTACTTTGATTTTAAAGTATGATATTAAATGAAACATTTATTATATTATATTAGTACCACACACATTTTACAACATTTTGAGTTATTAATTAAATATTTTTTTCTATTTAGTTGTTTGAGTGAAAAAAATATATTTGGAAATACTAGAAAATATAATTTTAATAATATTGGGTACATTTTTTAAGCAAGTTTTTTTGATAATAAATAGTTCTTACGTGTCTATAATTAATAATAATTAATATTATAGTTAGTAAATGATAGTTTTATAGTGTTAATACATAATAATTTTTTTATAATATTGTTAATATTTATTGGTATATATAAACAGTTTTATTTGAGTAAGTTTAACCATAATATAATAATATATCATAATATAGATTGATAATAACTAGGTATTTATTATAGGTGTAAGTTTTGTATTTTATGTTTCTACTTTTTTTATAGTGTAAAGGATAATTGTATTTAATTTATGAATAACTAATACTTTATAATAAAAACTAACTGATATTTAATATTAATTACAATTAAATGAAATACAGTTAATTCGTGTATGGGTGGTTTTATATATAAAAAATAACTTTCATTACTCAAGTAAGTACATAGTGTAGTATATTAATTAAACTTTTATTGATCAAACTTTATATTTGTACATATTTTAACTTAAGTATGTATTAAAAAAAAAAAAACATTGATAGGTACTAAATTTTCTACCAATGTTTTAGCATAATTTACTATTACATAATTATTGACATTGGAAAATAACCAAAATTAATTATTTTGTAGTATTATGTTTATTAAAATATAAATATATTATTTATTTTTTATACGATTTTTAACTGTTATTGAAATTAGGCACTTAACTTAATTTTTCATAATATATTTAATGTTAACATATTTGTCATAATATAATGTTTTTTTTTTTATTTATTCATGTTAGTAATTAAAAATTATTCAAGACATATTAGATAACTACGTACTACTAATATAATAAGGTTAATTAGTTTTTTTAATTTATTTATAAAAGTTAATTTAAGAAGGGTAGAAGAGTGTTTACTACATAGTGGAGGTTGTTTATTAAAATATCTTTACCCTTGTGCACAGACTTTGTCACGGTCCACGAGGTTTGGCGGGGCAACGGTAAATAATAACACAACGAAAATGTCGGTTTGTAGAAAGAGACGCGCGTCACTCGCATCGTAATATAGTCAGATGTGACGTGGTGCATTCGTGCGGGCGGTGTAAAAGCTTCCTCGGGGGCATTTAAAGTCGGTTTTCTTTTGTCTATCACCCTCTCTTCATTTCAACTATCTTCTTATTTCCCACTCCGTATTCTATATGACACTCTAATAAAGATTGCTGGCATCGGGAATTATATGAGATGAGGTTAATACGGGCATGCAATAAAAACGATTTTGCTATGTTTAACGTGTATGTGTTTTTCACCCTCAGGCCTTTTTTTTTCAATTTCACATCCATAGTTTTTCTGTAGATGCTTGTACTAAGAATGGAAGTCCTCAGGCTCAATTTTGCCACCAATGAAGGCATACAAACAATCGTGCTAACGATTTTTGGTTCTATACTGTATAAAAAGAAAAATTCTTTAATGGAACGGTCTATTTCGTCGAATTTTGAGATTCCATTCTTAGTATTTTTCTTTTATGAAAAATATTAAATATAGAAAAATACGGAAAAACTTTATTAGTTTATTACTTGTATCCTATCGCCTTTGTTTACTACAATAACAGGATTATTTAAAAATGTTAAGATATGTAAAAAAAATATCAAGATAAAACTTATTTTTGAATGGTTAATTTTTTATTATATTTTATTGAAATAATTTTTTTTTTTAAACTTATTCTATTTATATATTAATCAATAGGCGATTCTTGAAATGTCATTTCTCACTTAAGTAGTATGTTATGAAAAATGTATTAGTTTCGTAGTTAAGAACTTACAAGTTGTAAATATTTCAATATTTTATTTTATAGTGTTTCTTAATGACAATTACTAAGAATTTGATAAAATCTGTTCAATTACTTGTTTAAATTACTTACTAAATATTAGATTCGATTTTCAATCTATATAATATTTTAAGGTATTGAAGTTACATCAGAATTTTGAAGCACTCCTACTATTAGACTAATAATAATAAAATAAATATTAGGACGTAGGTTAGATGAGGTTTCAATATAATATACTCTGAGTTTACCTATATTTTAAGTAAAAAATGTATTTACATGTCACATTTTGGATTATTTTCAAAATGTATATTACTTATTACCATATATAATACATACATTTTGCCTATCTTAAGTAAACATTTTAATTTAAATAGTTTTTTTTTAATAAGTAATTTAACCTATATTTATTCGTATTCTTATGTATTTTGTTTATCTTATAATAAAATATAGTACAAGAAATTATTTGGGGATCCACTCGGTCGCGTTCTGTCTGGTGTACATCATTTTTTTATTATCAGCTCTAGCCATTGTCCAAGTCAAGTTGGATCTAAATCACCGATGTCACGTACACTATGTCGAATTACGAGCTGAGGATACTCTGTATATATATCCGTGAGCTTTATAAATCTAGCTAGGAATCCTATTCTCCCTTCTACATTCCCTTACTCCACCTCATACCATAAGCCGTTTATATAATGTCGGACAAAAATAATGCTCATGCTCGTTTTACGGTTAGTCTTGATATAGTTTGAAAAAGGTTGGGCGAGAGTAGTTCTCTGGGGCATATCACAAGAAAATAATATAGAGAAATTTCTCTTACAACATGGTCAGTGCTTTTGTAGCTCACTCATATTATATGGGTGTGTGTGGGCATATTTATGTGTGTATCAAATAAATTGTATATAATATATCACACACATAAATATATTTATATGCATCATGCATGTGTGTTATTATAGGATCCTGATGAAGTTTTCCAGTCCGGTTAAGCTAGTGGGCTTGTATATCGCATTTTATATATAAAAAAAAGGATGCCCCAAGGGGTAAAATTTAATTTGTACAATGCGCCTAAAGGATTATAACATTGCTCGTACTCAACCGACCGTCAAATGAAACCGATTCTCGAATGAGTGTTCACGCGGAAATCGGATAATTTTATTGTTTAATTGAATAGATTTATTGTAGATCCGTTGCAAATTATCGAGTTCAAAGTGATAGAACTATTTATAAAGTATGAAAATACTTATTTTTATAGCTAATAATAATCGATTCATTAATATAAATAATAAATATACCTAATATATTATATACATAATATAATTTGATTAAATAGATAGGTATGTAGGTATGTTGTTCAATTTATACATTCATTAATCAACTAAAATATTCTTCTATTAATACGCGCTTATTAACAATTAATAAATAATTAATTTTTTTTTTGAATTAGTATATAGCTAATAAAATATGAATACATTGTTTTGTTTTTTACCATGTTATACAGATTTTATATTAAAATTTAACGCAGTTTAATGTAAAAGTAAAATACGTTATTTTGTTTAGGTATTTTGTACTTGAAGTAGTTTTTAAAACAAAACAAAAAAAAACCGTTTAGTTTTCGTCATGTTGTTTTGGATCCCGAAGAAGAGGAAAAAAATGTTTCCTAACTTCAAACGGTTTCGCCGTTTTGTCGACGTGACAAATGGCGTTTGTTTGCCCCTAGGAAAAAAATATCCCCCAAACGATTACTAACGGCCAAAAGTTGCACCACCACATTGGGTAGAATTTGTCCATGAGATTTATAAAGAATGGTATATAAACTGCTGTTAAAACATGACCCAAGGGGGATTTTCGCGTTCTTCGCTTTGCAAGTTGGCCACAATAAACACGTCGGGAACACCCAAGCTACGAATGCTAATAATTGCAAAAGCTATAAGAATTACTTATGTAAAGTTTTAAATGCTTATTGTAAATTTGCAGAGTGTAATAAAGTGCTCATTAAGATTTTCACGATTATTTTTCATAAAATAAAAAATATCTTATTACTATTTATCAATATATTATTATTGTAATAATATATATGTATATATATATATATTTAAAAAAAACATACTATTAAAAATTAAAAATTAAATAGTATTTACAAAAATACTATTAAATTTAAATAATACAGTTAATTAATTGTATTTAAAGTGAATAAATATTATTCTAACTGCAGTTAATGGGATTGAATTTTTGGCTCCATTGTAGTGATTAAATATTAAAAAAATTAATAAATTGTACTGTAAATGACATTAGTATTGATCATGTAAACTATACCTATAATTATAATATTTAGGCTTTAATAGTTCGTTATAATATTTGAGATTAAAATTAAGATAACCAAAAATATATTATTCTTTATAAAGATTGCTATTGTGGTTAGAAATTTATTAACCGTATACTATTATTATTATCTGGTATTTAGAATAGTAATATTTTGAAACCATAAATAACAAACATTTATCGACTGAGACAAATATTCATTGTACCATGAAATAGATTAAGTGACGTATCTAGGATTTTTTAAGGGGGGGGGTGGTGTAAACAATCTGTTAGTGTGTCACCAAAACATGTAAATAAAATATAACTATAATTATTATAATTATATATTTTTTAGTATGTATGTTATATTACTATGAATAAAAAAAACGCAATTTCGGTATTAGGTTATCCGTAACCTAATTTAATCTATAAATACCTTATTTCAGATAAGAAAACAGTTGTTATTTGGAACTTAATGTGAACTCACTTTTAAAACTAGTCATGTTGTATTGAAATCTTATGAATAAAACAATAAGTAGTTATACATTATAATAATATGAAATATTTTATTAGATATAATTTTATAGTTCTGGTGTGAAAATAACATCAATGATATTACTATTTTTAAACTTAATTACAAAATAATTTACACATAACACCTGTTAAAGAAGAGTGCTATATCTCTCATACATTTCCCTTGTATACGCCAATGCGTAGGTTGATATATCAATCGTGAAAAAGTTATCATACATTTTAAAACAATTAAGTTTATTAGTTTAATAAATATATATTTTATTAATTTAGTATATTTAATTAAGGCTATGTAACTTCAATCATTTTAATGTTTTAAAATAAGAGCTTACTTCATTAAAAGTATTTATTATCCTGAATGTTACTATTTTTTTTTATAAAATAGAAGGGACAAACCCACAAAAAATAAGTTTTTTTTTAAAAAACTTTTTATAACCCTTGAATCTTTGTAATTTAATAGTATCTTAGGTTTTTTTTTATATGTATTTTGGGGAAGTTTGAACCCCCTAACTCTGCATTCGTCTCTTTATAGGTCTATATAGTATGTAGGTTTATTGAAAAAATCCTTTTTATATAAAATTACATTTTTTTTGTAAGGAAATAAATTGTTTTACATAATGTTTATATTTGTACAGTGTATATATGGTCTACACTCCATTATTGTAGACATTATTATATCATGACATAATGTCATATATTATAAAATAGATGGAATGTGTTTGGCGTTGTTCGGAAGTAATGGTAAATTTTTCAAATATGCCGTTCGAGGAGAAAAGTTATGTTCTATTGATACCTACTCAACTTATTCTTATGATAGGCAGTCCCTGACACCTGCAGACGTGTGTATGTTAGGGTCATTTTTTTTGAAATGTCCAATATAATGTAAATAAGATAGAATTCTTTTTTCAGGAAACACGACCGTCTCCATATTATGTCGTTTTCTTTTCTCTCGAATACAAATCACGCAAAATACAACAGTTGATGGAATAAGTAAATCTTAAACATGCATTTGTGCACTTTTGGTCACAATAAACGTTTTATCGTCCCCGTAAGTCTGTAGATAAGGTATAATGTTGTTTGCATTATGAAGACAGGTACTTTTAAATGGTATTCTTGAATTAGTCGTTCCAGAACAAAGTGTTATTCTTATACGATATGTACAAAAAAGTGTCGGGATGGTGTCCAGACTGTCGCCGCCGACGGCGCAGAACGTAGACGGCTGTATTATTGATCGTCTGGTTTTTAGCCTGTTGCAGTGGCGGTGGTGGAGGCTCCCGCCAAATTTAGTTTTATTGTCTGCATGTTTCTCTGTTGGCATACGTAGTTAAATTAAATATATATGATGATGATATAGGGGAATAAATTGAAAGGGTTGTACGTCAATTCTGTTGGTTTATGATCTCATTGCACATCTACCACCGTCGTTGTCGCCTCTGATGTTTAATTAATATTGAGCCGACACGAAGCCATATTATTATTAAAGTAGATTTTCATTTTTATTAGTTAGATTTTTATACCAATTCATTGCAAAATAAACAGATACATGTAATAAACAATAATAAAAAATTGATTCAATTTAGGTTAAAAATGTATTTAGATCAATCACATTTTTCGTATACGAAAAGTATATTAGAAATGAAGATATTTAAAAAAAAATATAATATCATTTAACTGAAACTATGATTGAATAAACAAATTTTTAAAATAGAAACCGATGAGTTATAGGTAGCTTACAAGTAAACAACAAGAATCGAAAATATAGTATAGATTTTTATTTACTGTACACAATGTTAGATCAAATAAATCAAAAAAAACTTTTTTGGTTACAAGAATATTCATTTATAGAATAAAAAATAAAAATCTTTTTAAAAACTTTTTTTTTTCGAGTCATCAATATTTTATATTCACTAAATTATAGTTATATAATTATAAGTATTAATAAAATATTATTAAAATATAATTCAAATACTTAATAAAGTAGTATAAATTTCTATACTTAAAAAAGTATTCAAAATATTATACTGTATCTATTTAGTATTTAAATTGTTCTTGATTTGTACTTTAATTAAATCAATATACTTATATATATATATAAAGATTTATATTAATATTACAATGTCAAATTATATAGCATTTATATTAGTATAATGTTAATAATAACTTAAAATTACAGTACTGTCAGTTTTAGTGACAAATTCAATTCTTTAGGAAACTAAAAGTTGGGATGTTTTAACCGTATGTAAGGTTGCATTCTTTATACTTGGTGGCTGGAAGTTTTTTTTTCATTCTTTCCTTTGCACAACCTCGTGTTTTTAGTGGCAGAAAACTCTTGTAAACTCATCAGATGGTCCCTCGGGCAAAACGTGATGTGAATACTAGTGACGTCTAGACGAATTAACTATACCCGATGGTTGTGAGCTAGATTCTGCTGAACATTAGGCTTCGTGTAGTCAATCAAATTTTATTATGTCCGAACGATTCAGTTTTGCAATTTAGAAAGATTTACGTTATAATAAAATATAAACATATTTTTGTGTACAATAAACTTAAAAGAATGGAAGTATAAATAACGGTTTTATTTTTGTCAGTCATCATTCAAGCATTTTTATACGATATATAAATTAAGTACAATGTTTATTCACATAATATTATATTTGTTTATATATCACGTTTTAAATGCATCAACATAATTGTATACATAATAAAATTATTAATTACGTTTTGCTAACATTAAATTTATGTTAGCACTATTGTTTCTATCGAAGCAATATCGATAAATTCTTTTAAAAATAAAAAGGTAAACAACATTGTTTAGCTATTTAAGTTGTCTTTTGATTGTGAGACAGTATGCTGAGCTATGAAGGGATATGGTCGCCATCTTTTTGTGCAACTAAAGTTAAGGAATAAGGGTGATATTTTTACGTGCTTTGAATTATAATTTTTTGTCCAACATTTTGTACTTTTATTACTTTAAAGTTGGAAAAAAAGAGAAATGACTGTACGATTCTGACATAAGCTTAAAATTAAAAGTATAAATGTAAAATAATTATATATTATAACGATGTTTCAATTTATTTTCTTGTATACACATACATATTATACGTACACTAGTACATTACTAATTAAATTTGATTATTTTCATTAAATGGTTTAGAATTTTTGTTTAAATATTTAATAAAATATGTTTAATAATCTACATTTGATAATCTTAATTAATATTTGTAATATATAAATCAAATTTATTAGTTATCTGTAGATATCTAATAAGTTAATATTTAAAATTATAGACAAACTATTATTTATGTAGTCATAGAATTATTTAATTATGTAATGTGAATTTATTTCTTGTTTGTGAAATTCTACTAAATAAATAACTTAGTGATATTTTTACATCATTACTCATTAGTCAGTACACCTTCATTTACAAGTAACTTAATATACGAGTACTAATAAATAATGCTATGATGTATAATTCCAATTTATCAAAGACTTATTAATACGCTGGTTGCCGAGTTGTTCATACATTCATATAATGTACTGTATACTATACGAAATAATGTTTAAAGCAAGTTAAAATAGCTGAAAGGGAAACCTATGGTTCTACGTATGAACGTTGTAGTGTACAGCATATAATGTGGTGCATACAATAATGTAGATGGTGTTATTCAATATATTATGTCACTTGTTTACATTTAATAATAAAATTATATTTGTTATTATTTCTATAAGGGAAAAATAAAATTACAAACATGTTAAATTGTGTTTAAGTCTCACGCATTACAAACATTAGTACACTCACGTAAATATTTGTAGTATATGAATATAATAATATAGTATAATGTATAAATGTAACGATAAGTGTTGCGACAAACTTTGTCCTTTCCTATCGTAGGAAAGGGCACTAGGAAGACCGTTTATATACCATAAAAGGCCTATACAGGGCATTTGTAAGTATATTAATGTCAGACAACTGAGTAGTGTGTAAGATAAACATTTGGCGAAATCGAGTTACGCGTCTAGTAGGAATGCTGTGGTAGGGGAGGATTGGCGAGGTGACACCCAGACGGTGGTTGTTGTTCACGCAACCCGCGAACAAGTCGGGACATGTATATAATATAATATGCGTATGTATATATTATGGTAGTGTAGTATCTTCGCTTTCCGGAACGTCTTTACATGTTACTGGAGGTTAGGTCAGGCGGCGCGCGAGCGGCAGAGGTCCGGTGGAAACACGGCGCGTTCGTTAGTTAGTAATGAGTTTTGCCAGCCGACAAAATTAAACCTCCCCCAGCCCATCAACGGGAACATCGTACACACCCTATGGTCTGTAGATATTTTGTCTTCAATCCCCGGATATCCCCTAGCACAATAACTCCACGCGTGTGTATGCTATATCTCCATCGCCTTCAATTCCGGCATATTACGTCCTCGGGCAATTTAGTCGCTGCTAAATGTAATGTGGTTTTCAAATTGATTTATTTTCTTAAAGACTGTGAAAATCTATACGAAAGTGTCTACAATGAATATGTGTTGAGTTTTTATAGAAAAATTCACTGTTTATTTGACCAAAAAAAAACATTTCTAGTGAATTATATATATATATATATATATTGCACTTTTGTTATTATCTTTAAAGGCGGGAAAGAGTTTTGTATGATTTATCATTATTTTTGTTTCTGGTAAGTCGAAATTCAATAATAATAAATAATTTACAGTACGTTTTTCCTTGTACTTATCATTAGTTATATACCTACTTCCATATTAATATATCGAATTTACAACATAATATAATAATATCATATGTTAGATTTGTCATTACTGTGTTATAGACTATAGTTCATTTTATCATCTTTCTTTTTTTTTTAAATATTTCTATTTACTAATTTTTCTGTTTATAGCCTATATGCTATGCAATGAATTTTTAATAATAATTGTTTGTACTACTTAATTTATAAAAAAATAAATGTTTTAATTCAATAAAATTAAAAAAAATCTACCTTTTTAATTTATTGTATAATAATACGATTTGATATTTCTTTTATTAAGCAATATAATTTGTAATATACATTTCTCTGTATAATTTTGATCTTAATTTTCTATAGTTTGTGTCTATAGTCTTATAAAAAAATTGTTTTTAATTTATTTAATTAGAAATACTATTTAGTAGTTAATTAATCAACTATTTGACAGTTATAATAGCAGTGGTTTCGAGGTTTATTGAACATGCATTCAACTTTAATCACGAAATCCTATACATTTTCTATTGGAGTTCATCTCAAGTATTTCAGTAAATTCTTTAACTTAAGTTGAGATTAAATTAAACTTTTAGGTAGATATTAGCGCAATGGAATTTACTGTTTTTTTTTTGTTTTTTGTTAAACGTGTTGGAATAAATGTGTATATTGAAAATATCTAGCTGAAAACATTTCAGAAATTTTGTGGTGTGACCGTAGCTAAATTAGAAAGTATGTTTCACTAAAATAATAAATAATATAGTTAATATATATATAGTCATAACTCATAAATAGGTAATAATAATTATAATAATTATAAAACAAATAAATTGTTTTTCAATTGATGTTTCTTAAAGTATTATTATAAATTATAAAATTAGTTAATTTTATAATATTTACCTAAGTTTATTTCTTTGTATCAGTATAAATGATAATGCATTGTAATTTATAATAACATGTAAATTGTATAAATTATTAGTAAAATTCATAATTAATTAGTCATTTCAAATCCATTATTTTAATTTCTGTCCAATCGCAGATTTTGATTTCTGCAATATTTATGTTTTTATATTCAATCGCTATCATCGATATTTTGGCTTTTTTTCTTATATAAAGCTCTTCTAGGTTTTGTCGTCAGCAATACTGACAACGGTTGAAAATATGTCAACGGAAAAGATCACGGCATAAACAAGTATTATAAATCCACTCACAGAAAAAAAGCAAAGCTGATGAAATAAAAGCAGCCCGCGGTATTTACCATGCTTGATCTTAATCGGATTCAGTTTAATGTTATGCATAGAAGCTTTTTCGATGTCCCTTAGGAATATCTGAATCTCACTTTGTATATTGCATATGTATATTAGTTTGAAAATATCAAACATAATGTTATATTTTTTAAATATAGTATTTAGCTGTTTGAAATTTAATACTTACATTAATATTATATCAATTTTTTAACTATCATTAAATCAGGACATAAACAATAAATCGTCCAAAAATTGAATGGGCTTACTTGCTGTTTTATACACATAAACTTATCAAATATTCACAATAATTTATAATTATTGTAAAAAGATGTACTTAAATTTTACATAGCTGCAACTTAGAGCTAGTCAATTATTAAATACGTGTTCGGTAACTAGAATATTGAAGTATAGTATAGTAAAAAGGTAAATTTATTATAAATTAATAAAAATACAAAAAATATGTATCAATTATACTGGAATTTAATATGTAACTATAAAAACTACAATATATTGGTAGGGAATAATATTATACATTCGAGTTATTATTGTTATTTTTTTTTTTTTATATTTTCGGTCGAATACTTTTTTTATATGGACTAATTTATTATTCATTTGAATAGTTAAACAATTTGTGTAGGGGACATATAAAATATATTTAAACTAGTTTTTAGTATTTATAACTTTTATATACATTTTTTAAAAGTCTTATTCATTTTTTTTTTTTAAATAATACGTGTACGTAGAATAAACAGAAGAAAAAATAAAAGTGTGCTCTGTTCAAATTATTTTTGATCTCAATCTTTGGATACTGTATACAATTTATTTGTGTTATTTTATTTTTTATATTATGTTCTACTAAAATATTATACTTTTTTTTTTAAAAAAAAACCAACCATAATCCTTAAAACCACATTTTAACGATATATCTTGTGATATTTAAATTTTTTATACCTAAGGTTTGTGATGAAACGTGCGATGTTCTAGAATAAAGCCTTTAATAATAACCTTTAATATGCTTAGAGCTGAACGCTTGGACCCACGTTGTACACGAAAAGCATTGAAGCGAACTTGAGAGTTTTTTCGTCGTTCTCGTCCCCTAAACACAGTTAATATTATCAGCTTAATATAATCTCAATTTTTCCTGCCCTCCACGTGGATCGTTGATTAACCCTTCGCGTAAAAATGTATGGCCGACCCTCCAATATTATTATTAACTCATAAAAAGGGTATATATATATATATATATGCATGCACGTCAAATTCACCGGCTCTTTTCCGTATAATATTGACAAGCAATAGGCTTGTGATGTATATTTTCCTGGTTGGAAGAGGGGGGTTCAGTGACGGGGGAAGATGACACAGTGGACATTGCGGGGTGGTAGTTCAAAAACGTCGCTGCACAGCCACTGGCGGCCAAGTGAAAAATCGATAATATAGCGCACCAGTATTATATGCAAGCCACGACGGTTGCAACGGTGCGACGGCTGTTCGTCTAGATAATATTAATATATATGTCCTATACCAACACGCGCTTTACCGCCATGATAAAATAATATATTACATAGTTACCTATTAATGTATTATTATTATTACAATATCCTCGTACCTGCACGCGCGCGGATTTACGGTTGCCACATTATACTCGTGATATAGGTACATGCGCGTGGTGTTGTACGTGTATTTATACACGTGTTCTGTTTATAGTATTCTTTAATGTTTATGGATCGACAATGTTATGACGATTCGACATAACTAATTTTAAAGTAATCCGAATATGACGAGTTTCTTAATTTTTAACGGGCAATATTTTTATAGTAATTTTAAAATGTTTAAGCACGTAGTTTTACCAAAAACGAAATAAACTTAACATATTTAAATAGTAATAACTATTGTTAATAGATTTTAGCGGCGTATTTTTTTTTTAGAAAATGTTTAGGATTAATTAGAATCAAATTGATTCTCATTTATATATTTTTAATTTTACATTTTAGTTTTCTACTTTATTAACTACAGTTTTATAAAGATTAGAAAATTCATTAACTGTAGTTTTAGTTATAATACATTAATACATA
Source organism: Melanaphis sacchari (assembly GCF_002803265.2). NCBI lineage: Eukaryota > Metazoa > Arthropoda > Insecta > Hemiptera > Aphididae > Melanaphis > Melanaphis sacchari. The sequence continues at coordinate 1,808,185 of NW_020271334.1, read as the reverse complement.
ATTAAAAAGCAATAAAAATTAAAATACGTTAAATTAGCTAAAAAAATAAAAATAAAATATTTTTTTTTAAATTATTTTTGATATGATTTAATATTTGTATAAACTTAAATAGGAAATTTATTATAATAATAAAAAAAAATCCAAGAATCTCGGGATAAATGTCAACAAAATAGTTTACAAGCGTGGTTTATTATTTTTAATTTTTACAAAGGTACGATAATAATATAACATCTACGTCCCACTTTTATCATTAAACATTGATTAATTATATTTTTTCTTTGATATCTTTTTCCTACTTAAAATAGCTTTAATGTAACTTAATTAGTTGATTGGAGTAATGGTAGTATTTGGTTATTATTTTTGTAACTTTAGAAATACATAATTAACATAATTTAAATAAACCGTTACGATGAATAAAAGTATTAAATGACTATCGCAAATAATGAAAAAAAAAATAAAAATAAAAAATAAATAAATAATAAATGGATAATATAAATTGTTTAATGGCTTAAATGTATTGATTTATTTGACGTAATGTAGGAACTTTGATGAGGTATACAGTTTATATTAAATGGTATATAGGCTTATAATTGAGACACTGTATAATAGGAAATTAAAAGGATGCAGTCACGAAAATAAAAAATATAAAACATAGAAATTATAGTGAAGTAGTCGAAAAATATAAACAATTTATGTGGCCGGTGAGAAAGATTTAATATATTTATAATATTTATATGCGCTATTTGAAGCTACACGTAATGATAATGATAATAAAACACATCGCAGTCACATTTCTAATCGGATAAAGAGAAAAAGGAGAAAACATGAGCGGTCCTGTTGACACGAGCTGGCACGTTGGGATTGTTGCTGCAGACTATGGTCGACACAATGTCCACGGCCCGGAGTCCGTAGTTACTGCAAACATGCAACCAGTGGTTGACCTGTGAATGATGAACGTGAAGTCTTGGAATGGAAAACCAACTGCAATAGGTACGTCTTGTCACCCGACGGCTCTGACTTATAATTTCACTTCGGTGTAGACGTCAGCAGTGGTCGGGTTTTGTGAATGTTTGGTCGCGAAAGTGTCGGACTCGTTAAAATCAATGTACGAAATGGTTTGCGTTCGATGGCCGGATGCGCTTGAAGTGGGTTCTTCTTGTACCACGGTTGTACCCATCTGCCGATACCCACTGTCTGGGACAGCATCTATGTTTCAGTGTTCACACGCGTTATGCACGGGGTTTCGTGCATTATGCAATCACTATCCAAGTTTCGACGGAACTGGAAATCTAATTAAAAATGAATATTTAAGTATATAAGTAGTTCTTGTGTAGCATCCATAATTCATTTTTAATTATTTTTTTATTTTTATAAGATATTTACAATCTATTCTTAATTAGAATGATAAGCAAATGAGAGGTGAGTAAATTACATGTGAATCTTTTGAGGGAAGAAGCCACCCATTAGTGACACTACCTGTTTTGAGTTTAATTATTATTTAAATATGTATATAATATATTGTTGTAATTCAATTTAGTTATAATAGTCAAAAAGAATATTTATTTTATAACTAGCTATTAAGTGTGTTTAAATACTTGTAAGTTGTAGTTAATTACTATAAGATTAAAAGTGGTTGGGCTGCTAGATAATTACTGATGTGCCATATTATGTCAATTTAAATTATCAAAACTGAATATTTGAATACAAATTATTTATTTGATTTTATGTGATAGTATATTCATTAGTTTAAATAATAACTTTTCAACTTGTACAAAAATAAATTATTAAACTTAAAAGTTGATTTGTTATTCATTAGGTTAATTTACTTGTGTGTACATTAAATTTGTTAAAACAATACGTATAGGTGTATATTTAAAATATATTGATATTTCTAATTAATTTAAATAAAATTATTAATTAATTTTCTAAACTTTATGGAGAGCTTAATAAAGTTGACGTTAATTGATTATACAACTGAGTGCTTAAAAGTGTTAAAATTACCATGAAAAAAATTGTTTGTTAGAAATATGTTTTTTTGTTTTATTGAAATTCTATATGATTGATAGGTATATACCTAATCTTTAAAAAACCATCCATAGAATGACATAAGATACATGTTATTCGTTCGCGTATTGTCATCTAAAACCTGTGTCGTTACACATATCAACGAGTCTTTTGTGACAGAACGACGAATTTAATAAAATGTAAATCACATTATAGAATAGAAAATTCATATTACATGTCTTGTAAAGATTACGATGACGTGTGGAAAGAATCGTTGTCTTGGTTATGAAAAACAGACGAGTCGACTTATCGAACATGATGGGTTGTGTCCCATTTCCAGAACTCTTAAACGAAGGGTTTTCGATTTCGGAAATGTAGCCAAAGCTGCCATTATTATAACTATATGATAGTGATATAATAATAGAACGAAGATCAGGACGATGAGAATAGAAAAGCACATCGGGGTATAAAACGAGTCACCGAGAAGATATATTTGTGTATGCCCATCATATATTTTATATTTATACTTAATTATACGTATGGTGATTAGAAACCGGAAACGTCTTTATTGGTAGGTACATTTGTCGGTCTTTGATGATGGGTGGAATACCTATATTCTGACTTGATGAGATATCTAATCGAGTTGCGTTATTCAATTATCGTATGTTATACGTTGTTTGGATCATTTTAGAATGTTTTTGGACAAATTTAAACAATAAATTTTAAAATTAGAAATCGTATTTTCGTTTGTTTGTGTTACTGTTTTGTCCACGGAAATAATAAATTGGGGTTCTATCATGTACACTGAACGGAAATATCAATTCTTATTAGAATAATATTTTTAGCTTTAATACGATTACCATACGGCATAATATACTTATAAGTTCAGAAATACTTTAAATGTTATATAATAACTTGAAATTATTTAATACTGTTATCGTATAATATTTTATATCATGTACATTGTATTTATCAATAACATTATTTAGTACCTATAGTACAAAATTGATATATTTTTGTTTAAAATCCATAAAAATAAAATATGTGTTTGTGCTTACAAAATTAAAAAAAGGTCTGACTAATTTATTTTTTACAATAATTATAAATTATGTTTTGATAGGTCATTAAGGTAGGTAGTTTATTATTGAAAAATCAACGTGTATTTGTACCATGAATTGACATTTAAAAAATGTTATGTTGTTAAATAATTTATATTTTCTTGTAACACATTTTCTTAGATTTATTATAGTATCGTGTTTCGGTACGAATTGCTCATTACGGCGGTAGAAGTATGATTTTGTTATATTATGTTAGGTGCAAATTTAAAATAAAATAGTTTTTAAAATTTTTTTATGGTTTTTTATTTTAATACATTTTTTCAATAATAAATCTTTAAAATTATTATTTATTTTTCTTATATAAGTGTTATTGTTTTAATTACACGATATACAATAAAAATTGAAAATTATATTTTCACAAGCTATATAGAGACAATCAAATTATAATTTTGGAGCATAATAATTCATCAACTTTAATTTTGAGATAATAACATAATTTATGATACTTCTAAATATCGTTGCTAGGGGATATTATTATTCATTTTTTTTTTCTATAACTTTTAATATGTCACAATATAGTTCAATCCATAATCGTAGTATGGTTAATAAATTGGTTTTATAAATGATATTGATAATATTTAGATTATAATTTAGTATGTCATATTTTTTTTCAAATAATGAATATTAAATTGGTTATAGACATTTTGACATTCTTCATACTATTTATGAATTTATGATAAGTTTTATTTTATTTTTAAGTTTACAGTTTAATAATAATTTGTTATGCTTTATGAATATTATACCTACTCTAGACAAATATAAATGAATGGTTAGTTTTTTAATTTTTAATATTTTATTCTGTAGCTGAAAATTTTTCGGAGTGTTTTGATACATACGATTCGAAATTCGGACGAATAATTTATGAGTTTAAAGTATTTAAGATTTAGAATATTTAGATGATCGGAGTAGTAGACCAATATTTTGCGGGACATCTCCGTAGGTACCACTCCATTTCGCTCATCTAAACTTTAAACTATACTAATACATTTTGAATTAATGATTATTCAGTAATAAAATAACCTTGTATGTATACAGTTTTATTTATGTCACTATACCGTATTTTACGTTTGGAAGATAGAATGGGCGTCGTAGTGTTATATCTTCGTTGACAAACCTTTTCGTCATTTTCAGCTCAAATGATGGTCGTGATTTATAGCTATGATGTAAATATAAAAAAAAGGAGCGTAAAATGTCTATACATAACTAAAATTCCTGTTACAACGACGGCGGCAACGATGGTGTATGCAAAAATAGCGGCTGCAGTCTGCTGCCATCACGCTATACCTACTTTTCACTGCTCGCCTTTCCATCTACGAGGGTATATAGTTGTACGGTTCCCTAGTGTGTCTGAGAAGTTATGAGTGGGCCCGAAACGATGACGTTTCACCAACAAACCCTGACAAGGATGTTTTATTGCCACGTTCCCCGCGCGATTTTCCACCATCCCATTATCGAGAAGACTCACTCACACATACACCATACAATGATTTTCCGGGAAAACCGCTTTTTCCCGCCCCGCAGCAACTATAATTGCTCGTAAACAACTCTTCCCACTGCACCTGTCGTGATTTGTGTCGGTGGTCTAATTCTTTCTCGTTATGCTACCGGTTTTTTTTATTTATTTGTTTGGTTTTTTTTTTTAGTTTCAGCTGGCATTGAGTTTTTCCTTTATTATTGCCCACCATACAAAATGGAATTTTGTATACATTTGTGTCACGGGCGTAAAAGGGCCCTCACTAACAAGGCAAAGGAAGGAAATGGAAAATTAGAATCACATTTCATGTTTCTTCTTTCCCTCGAGTTTTGTAATAAATTGAATAAAACCAGTGTTTCCTTTTTTTGTTTTTTTTTTACACCTTTTCAATTTTAAGATGAAAAAAATCACTGATAATAAAATTTTACATAACTATACTCATTTTCAAATGATATTCTAAAAAATATACAATTATTTATTTAAAAATAATGTTAAAACTATTTATCGTTATTCTTTACTTATATCATTAACTTTGACTTAAGTCTATAATAACTTACTGAAAATTATTTTTCATTAAATTCTTCTTATCCACTATAGGAATATAAAAATTAATACTCATGTCATTAAATGATTCTTAATATGTGTGATAATAAAATAGTCCTGTATTTGATTTTCTTTAAATATTTCACGATTATACGTCTTATTTAACACAACCAGAAGTTTGCAGTACTAGTAGATGATAATAATATTATAGTGTTGATGTGTACGTACACAAATTTTAATAGAAATAATTTAGTACCTATTAAAATTAAATATGAAATATACACTTTTAATTTATAATATTTAAAATATGTTTTAATCGATTTTTTTACTAAGTAATAAAATCTTCATTTACAAATTTACAATATCATATTATAATGGTTGTTTGGACATGTTAAGGAAATTTTATCATAAAACATTGTTTTATAATTATAAATAGTTTGATCAATAACGAAACTGTCAAAATTAAAAAAAATAATTTAATAATTTTTAAAAAGTTTGATGTTTTCCTGAAATCATAAAATATATATTTTGATATTTTAAACTTTTTTTTGAAGTTTTACTAACACGTTTTTTAATACTGTTTCCATGATTATTGAATTATTTGTATTAAGGTATTAGTATCGAAAAATAATTTATTCAACTACCTATGTTTTATAACGAGCGATACATTATTGAACAAACGCATTGGCTTTTATCAACTTTTTATAATTTAAATAATTTAATATTTTTTATACAGATCCAATTATTATAAAATGTAGGTATAATATTAAATGCGAATTGTGGCATTTGTATAATCATTTATGAATTTACACAAAATACCACTAACTGATCATTAGATATGTATTGATTTTTAAATGTAAAAAAAAAAAAAAATTGCAAAATGTTAATTGGGACTTGGGAAACATATTCAAATAATATCTTTATATATATTCATATTAATAAATTAATAAATAATATAAAAAACCATTAAGTAGGTAAACGTTTTAATATGCAGTGTCGAGTGTACAACGTTATTTATATAACTGGTAATGGATGTGTTGAATTTTAATTTTATTATATATTTTTATATAATGTATATATTATATATTATCGTTAAATTTAAATTTGATGATATACATATTAAATTTATATTATCATGCAAATTGATACTAAGCGGAAACGGTCTAACTTTTAAATTATAGGTTATAACAGTTATAAATTAAATATTTATTAAACAAAATAATTGTTTGATTTTTAATATTAAAATTTTAACAAATGTTTGTAATTTTTTTTTTTTTTTGTAAATTCCAATTATTTAAGAAGTATTAGAAATTTTTCATTTTTGACTTCTCAAGTACAAACTAAATTCTAAAATCATCCAGAAATCATCTTCAAAATGGCAAATAACAGAATTTTTCTTCTCTTTTTGTAAAAAGTGCTTCTAGAAACACACAAAAAAATAAATATATATCATTATAAATTAATGCATTCTTCACTCCATCCAGAATATAAAATATATTATAAAACACACACACACACAGATTTAAATAAATATATTATACACTAAGCATGCTCATCCTCATTATTCCGTTTAATAATGCATTTGTTAAAATTCTAATTTTTGTAATTTTAAATATATTTAAAGAATAAATTATACATTTCCGCGATTTTTGTATTATTTAAGAAGTGGCTTGTAGCAATTCAAACTTCTGTTTTTCAAATGAAAACCTCTATTTTTACTGTAAATTATTTAGAGCTTAACATTTTTTAAATATTGATAGATTAATATTTTAAAATCACTATAACCACAAATCTTCCAAACCTATTATCTTGAACTAATTGTCATTAGTACACATAGTTAAATAATATAGAATTTAAAAGAATTCTCATTTGAAAAACCGTTTGTATTTCTGCAGAACACTTCTTAAGTAGTATAATAAACTTAAGAATTTTAAAATAAGATCTTTTAGTATATTAAAAAAAAATTAAAAACCAGATTTTGAATAACTATGTTATTGAAGAAAAAATAGTGTGAGAATGCTTTGTAAATTACATTGTTTATTATAAATAATATGTTATTTAAATTAAGCATACATTTTATATTAATGTAGTATAAAGATAAATAATATATATATATGAACATTAATCTAGTAAGTGAGCCATGAAATAAACAAATGCGGTAATTTTGGAGAAACTTAGCTATTACTAAAAAAATTAAGTAGCAATATACTTAAATATGCACTTAATATTATGTAAATGTATCTGTTAATATAATTTTAATTTAAGCTTTCTACAGTGTTTGTAACATTGTAATCAAGAGATGATTAATTTATGGTTTGACCATAAAGATTTTTTTAATTTTGTTAAATACAATATAATTGTTTTACATTTCAATCAAAGAACTCGGACAGGATACATAATGGCATTGTATTGTATTTTATTTTTAGTTTTAATTTTCCTAATTTAATATAGTTTAATATACCTATATAGTTTACTATATGGTACATTTTAAGACTATAAGAATTAAAACGTGCTAATTAAAAAAGTAAAAAAAAAAAAACAAACACAATCTAAATATTATAATAGAGTAATATTATAATATTTAAACATAACACTACTTATAACAAAGCTAATTTTGAATCTACCTTTTATCATAGTAGACATTTATTTTAACGCATACAATTTAACTAGAAGTGCTGTTGTGATAAAAGAATTGTTAACCGAAGGGAAGTGCAATCTTTTTTTTATACATTTTAAATTGGTTATTCTATTACTTTACCCCAATGAGCGGAAAAAGTTCTAAGATTAAACATGAAAAAATCTACACTAACATGCCTTGGGGGCATGAAAACTTTTATTCTTCTAAACTTGTTCAATATGAGGGAGCACAAATTTTTGAACTCAAACTTCTGAAAACCATCAGTCTCCATTTATGTATATTGTATAATGATGTTAGTTGTAACCATGAAATATATTTATTTTTTTGAATATTTAAGTCAAAATCACAAAACAAGAAGGTATTGATTAGTGTTTCATTTTACTTGAAATTATTTTTTCATTGTTACAATACGCCTACATAACTAGTTAGAATTTTAAAAAATATATTAAAATCAAACTGTTTAACTTCAAATTAATATTTTAAAAATGTATATACATTATACATAATATTTTTTAGGATTATATATTTTGCTATATGCCCAATTAATGAAAATATTTTATTTTTCAAATTTTTATTTTTACTTAGTTATACTTAAATAATTTTGTTATGTACTTGAATCTCGGCGGAGTTTGTAAAATATATTCACATTAAATAATTTTTTATAGAGATATAATTACTTATTACTTATTTATATTTTTAAGTACAAAATAATTGTCTAGGCAGAAAGGTCATTATTGGAAATCATTAATCAGTCAAATATTCTATAAATGTCAGAAAATATAACATAAGTTTAAAGATGAATGTAGTTTAACTTATATTTTATTCTGTATCTATATGAAATAGGTTAGAAATACACTAAAAAGATAAATACTTGTCATTTTTTTTTTTTATGGACATTGAATTTCAGTATTTTTTTATATTATTACATTAACATATCATAGCATAGACCGAGACATAGAAAGCGAGTGTAAACAATATGAAGTTGTTATAATAATAATTGGAAATAAATGTTTTCTTGAACTACAAATAGGGCTTATATAAAAAAAAAGTTAAAAGGTTAAATTTATTGCTTTTGTAGTGAAAAAGAGAAATTCGAACTTGAAGCGAAGGATCGTATTTGGTGAACCATACATGTGGATTTGTATGTAAGCGGAACCCAAGTAATTTGTGGGGTCGCTTTTCAAGCTAATTTGTGCCCTTTCTGTGAGTGTGGTTAGTTGTGAAGGAGTGGAAAATCTTTTAAGTAACAGTAATTTATCGTCTTTCAACGAAATGGCAATTTACACGTATACGGCAGTCGATCAATCAGTGTGTTGATATGTTGCGTGTGTTGTGTGGAAGGGGTTACACTACACTATTTAATTGAATTAAAAATAAAAGCATACATTTTCTAAAATAAATTTAAGAATAAAAGTGCATAAATATAATTTATTTTATAAATATTGTATAGTTTCTGAGATTGATTGAATATGTTTTCAAGATATCATTCATACGTCAAATAAAAATATAATTTAATAAACTGAGAATTAAAATACTTTTGAATTGATATATTTTTTATGTTCCATATTATATTTATTTTCAAGTAAAAATAATACAACGCTTCAGTTAAAACTTAAAATTGACGTTTTCAGAAAGATATATATTATATGATGGGTTAAAGAATCGATCGTTATAAATATTGAAATGATAAATTTGTTGATATACTTACTCTGTTATTATAATATTCTATTTTTTGTTAGTTACATTTTTGTGATATATTTGTCATAATTATTAAACAGTCACTTAAAACATATTACACATACAGTTAATTTTAAATTTAAAAAATAAAAATAATTGTTAATTATTTAAATAAAACCATATTGCATTTTATGATATAAGCAAGTTGATAGATAAGTAATACCTGTAATTTATCTTACTAAAATAATAACTATTTGTTTCAATTGGGTACAAGGAAAATATAAAAATAAAATAAAATATATGGTTACATGATAAATATTATTATCGTGTTATACATACAAAGTAACAACTCGTCAGATCTTCCAAAAATTATTTTTATTTTTTTTATTATTTATAATAACACAGTCTTTCTCTTTGTCATAAACACTGCGTTTGTAATACTATTCCAAGTCAATAATATAATATTATATATTGATACTTACAATTTTTGCTCACTTTTATGATATTATTAAATGGTAATTGGTATACATTTTCCAAGAAATAAGACTTAGATTCTTCTTCGAATGATAATGTTTTATTTTCTCGTCTTGGTCTTTGAAGTATACTAAGCAGCAGTAAAAAAAAAAAATAATAAAAAAAAAAAAACGATTGTGAGGCTTTGTCATATTAATTGGGTTTCAACTGTAGTAGAAGAGAAACTCTGATCAAAGGATATTTCATCTGCAAACAGTTCAAAAGAAAATTAATTAAGTTGCATAACTTTGCCGCGAACTTTTAGAACTTTTACTAATCTCATTGGTACCTTTAAGTTAATGCAACGAGTAAACGGAAAACGGTCCTATCTTTATATTATATGCATACACTATTATTTATACAGTTTAAGTAATGACATTAGAACTACTTTTAGTTGTAAAAACAATTGACTGATTTGAACAATTAACAGCATTCACAAAAACAATATAAATAGAATTGTACAAAATAAATAATATAAATAACATAACCCAAACAATTATTTACTCTTTAGTTTCTGAACAAAGTGGAGAATAAATTGGTTTTACAATGATGTTTATTCTTTGTATTATCTTTTTTTGGGTAGATAGTGTTCAAAAAGTTTCAATTAACACTTTATTAAAGAGAATATTAAATCTTTCCTTATTTCTGCGCATTGTAGAGGTTTATGATTTTACTATTAGTTTTCCTAATAATTAGAAAAAATACCGGTAATCATAAAAAGATTTTAAAATTTTAAAAGAATATCAGAAACTACTATTTTAAACTGAAATTTAATCAGAATCTCTCTTTCTCTTTCTTTTTTTTTTTTACTAATTAAGTTTTGTATTATTTTTAATTTTATTGTAAAAATAATACATCTAAAAGACAAGTCAGTAGTAGTGTGACGGAACTAGGTAAGATTAAGGTAAGAATGATGGGTAGACGTTAGCAAGGCTCGTCGTGCAGTGAATTGGATTATTCGAACTATAATTATTATTTTATGTACCGTAAATAATTTTTAATGGGTACATTCTGTGTGGGCTGTAATTTAAAATCCTAGTTTTTATTCCTTCACATCTTATAATAATTTATATGCATGAAATATTTTAATATTTGATTAATTGTAAATGTATTTTATTATTAAATTTCAGTTATTTTGATATTATATATAGCTTATTTTTCTTATTTTAGTTTTCAAACAAATAAATAATTTTTAAACGTTTTACATCAAGTTTTTTTCCTCTTGGTTTAGATAGGTACTGTTGTATATTTTTCTTTGTTTTCAGTCGATTACCCGCGTTCATAAAAACACAATTCCAATGTAAAAAAACAACAATAAAGGAAAAAAATTATATTACAACGTGATGTTCTTCTATAACAAAAAAAAATCATAGCGTACACCATACAAGTTTTATCTATAAAATAATAATATATTTATCTTTTGTACACTCTTGCTCATCTAGTTATTTAGAAAGAATTTAATTTCGTATAATCTTATAACAATGCATTGTCATATCTTAAAGCTATAGTTTAACTGAAAAATATTGTTATATAATATAATACAATGATTTGAGTGACTTTAATCATAATATAATTTAATATGCCATACCGATAGGCACATACCGTTATAGATGGTCGATAAAATCTTTGAAGAAATAATAAAAAATAAATTCAAATACTATCAAAGTAGGTGATCATGACGCTTTTTTAATGTATAAATTATTAGTGTACATAATATGAACCATATAATTTATTTCAACAAATAAATGAATTCGTATTTTTAGACTTTGTCATGGCCACTTAAATTAAACTAAATCCCTATAATATATTATGTACTTAAATCGGTTGTACTTACGAACGACGCATTGCATATATAAGTACGTAAAATAGAAATTTAATTTATTGTTATTATTATTATAATTATATTGTTTTTCTATACTCAAACGTCAATTTTATTTATGTGTACAACTCGAATGACAGAATGTTTTGATCTATCAGGGTCTTGCTCTATGATAGGACACGAGTGATACCTATTACTTATCTATAAATTTTCTAAAAGAGACTGATTATGGTGTATATTGTACGATAAATGGAAATAGTACTCATATTTGTTATAGGTATTGTTCAAAAATAAGAATTATGTATTTTAATGACGATGGACAAGGATTACCTGTTAATAATATGATATACTTTAATTAAACTCTTGTTCGTGATTAATTATCTTTTTGTGGTTAATGACAATATTAAAAACGATATGAATTACGTTCTAATGGTTCAAAAATCATTTTATATAAATGTAGCTAAATCTTCGAATATTTTTATTCGTCGATACAATATTACAACTATTCGATTGAAAAGATATAATTATTGTATTGAATTTATAATATTTTAATACAGTTTTTGATTTGTTTTTGAATTAAAATAAATTAATGTTTATATTTTGTTTTTATATATTATTTACTTTGAATAATACATAGCTCGGTAATATTTTGTAACATAACTTATGGTATGCACTAAATAATATGTCTACATGGTAGTGAAAAAAAAAAACATTACTTAGTAACATTACACTTATTAAGAAGAATATTTTTAACCATGAAATTGAAGCTGTTTTTCATAAAATGATAAAATTAGTTTCATTTTCAACAAAAGTACAAGGAAGAATGACAATAATCATACTTGTATTATCCATCGCTGTTTTTAATTTGTTTGTGTAGTTACACAATATTTAAGCTTGGTAATTCTTCCTACACCTATATTTTTTTATAATTTTCTAATAAAGAATAAAAACGGTAGTGTTTACGACATCATAATAGTATATTATAACTTGACTATATACTTACTGTATTTACATTTTAAAGTAGGTACATTAGGTATATTATCATTATAATAACGTCATACACATGAGAATGACGGTAAATTGTGTATCTAAAACGCCGCTTGACAAATGTTCGTCTCATTGGAATTGATATGTTATACTATGTGAACACTATAACAAAGTATACACCATAGATCAGAGTTTGTTAAATCACAAATAAACGTAACAGTATAATTTGATTATATTTTACATAATATTCATGCCAACAAACTTCACTCGGAATTCCATAATAATATTAATACAACCAGCTATCTGTATAATATACCTATTTCTGTGAAGATAATCAAAATAATAATAATAGTGAAAAAAGAATCGCACACAAGCGACCAATAAGACCTGTACTTTTATGTTAATGTTGACGACTATGTAGGAGTTTTCTCTCAAAACTTTGACAATCATCATGCGAATACGGGTCTTATGGTGGTCTGTGGGGAAATAGAGTCCTTTATGATACAACCCAGCCATATATTGAGCCCCGAGGACACTTTCGTTTCAATCTGGCATGTCCTATTACAGACGGTCCAGTTTGCTTTTAAAGCAATCGTAATTGAAAAGGTATCGACCAAAAAAAAAAAAAAAATAAAAAAAATATTCATTGGCAAATATAAAATACATACCATTTGTTATTGTTTAAAATAAAATAATAAACATAGATGTTCGAAATTACTTTCAATTCACCGCAGTAATTTTTATAGGATTTATCTTGATTCTCGTATGCATATAGAGACGGCATGGAGATGATTAGATTTTATAACAATGTAAGATTAATTATAAAGTACGCTAAAAATACTTGAACAAAAGTATGTAAATTCGTTTTAATTGTGTAAAGCATTTTTTTTTTGTCTTATATCGTGAATATTATATAATTTTGAATTCTTAGAAAGACTTATAATTTATTCATTTAAAACGATATGTTTAATTATATCTATATATATATTATATATAAATTAGTTTATAATTTAAGATACTAATACCTATCTATCGTGAGCATTAAAAACTATTAAAGTTTCATTTAACTTTTAAATTTAAATATTAGTTGGATATTTAGTTAAGTTTATATTTTAAAGAGATAATTTTTAATTACCTAACTCAACGTTGAAAGGAAATATTACGTATTACTTTAGAATATTAATATAATATATTTAATAAATTAAATAGTGATATTTACGATTAGAATAAATCTATTTTTACTGAAATAGCTTGACAATTTTTTTTATAAAACAAATAAAACCCTAAAGTTATACAAAAATTAAATAATTTGATTTTAGTTTTCTTTTTATGTTAGATGTTATTTGTTTTGCTAATTAGTATTGCTTGTAAAAATTAATAATAATTATCATTATCTTAAGTTAGTACAGTTTACTATTAATAATTTATGATAATACTAAAAAATTAGATACAAAGTTAATGATTGTCAAACATTTTTAAAATCAAAGGAAAATTACTGTGTTTTAAACATTTTATAATTATGTTAGTAGAATTAATAGTTTTAATTTATTATTTAAAATTGTTTAATATAAAAAATATCCAAAATAATATTATTTAATGATCAAATTATAATTATGAATTATGAGCAATTTTAAATTTCAAAAACATTCTATAAGCATTCTAGTAAACTAAGTTCATTGATTTAACTATAAATTGCATAATAACAGGTTTAATTATTAATTTTAGGTATATCCATAAATGAAAAGTTAATTTTTTATAACATTGATCTAAAACACCTAATTTTTTAACACTAGCATTAGGAACACATTAGTCACAAATTTATTTTATTTTATAGTCTTTATTATAGAATAACTTAATTAATAATAATGAAAATATAATCAAACGAATTTTAAATTGCAAGCAACAAACATCTCTAAAGAATAAAAATAAATAAAATATTCTGCCCTATTCTGGGCAGAATAGTAACATTTATTGTCTTTATTATCGTGTTTTTGTGCATCAGGTGAAATAGGAAGAAAATACAATTAAAAATGTAATTATAAATCCTAGTTACCTACCCAACTAGGATATTTTTTTTTCATGGCATAAAATGTTGAAACGAAAAGCTATTGTACACGTATACTATATAATATACTATATAGTTATACATATAGTTTATATTTAACGAGAAAAATATTATAATTAATTTTAAACATTTCGGTTAATCATGTTTTCTTAATCGATACGTCATGTTGACAATGTCAATAATTCGTCTGTCGTTTTATTGACGTGTTATGTTTACCACGTGGTACATTAAAAAAAAAAAAATGTCCAACACATATGTGCGTATGTAACCCTACACAATAAATCACCCATATGCGTCAACCAGTAAGTACATTCGAGAAACAACTTCCGGGTAACGCCTTTGATGGGAGATGTATACAAAACGAGGGTGTGAATTAAACCGTTATCGAATAATATAATATATGCTCGTAATTATTTTCAGTTTCTGTGTACTTAGTAGTATAAACAAAGATGGACAATACCTCAGCAGTAAGACCTTTTGAATTTTGATTTTGTTTGATGTGTTTTTATTATTTTTGCGCCTTATGGCGTTGTTGTTAAATTTTATTAAATTTTACTAGTATTCATTCCAACATAAGTAATTATTTTTGTTATTAAAATATTAAAAATAGAGTTCAAAAAATAAGGATAATTTCTTAGAAATTTATTTCAAGCTTGGAAGATTATACAACACAATTATTAGATATACACAACAATTATAATATTTTATGGTGAAAATTATTAAATATGAAACTTATCATAACAATTGTTTTATTTAAATTCATTTAACATCTAGTATCAAAGAAATTTATATTAAGTTTGACCTACTGTAATTATATTATTTCTATAGTTTTATTATTTTGTAGTCTTAGAAAATTATAACAAATATTTAGATCTTTAGAAAGTAGTTCTACGACATAGTATATTTTATTATTTTATTTTGAAATTATGTACGATGTAAATTTAGAATAGTTCTCTACATAAAATCAAAAGGTTAGATAAGGTTTTTTTCTTTTAATATTAGTGAGATACACTGCATTACACTATATTTGTGGGCCTTAAGTTTTATTTCTTAGAATTTGGATCATGGTAGAAGAATATTTTACTACCTATGTAACGTTTATTTCAAATTTTATGTAAATGATTAATTATATCGGTTTAACAAAATAAAAGATCTTTTGTTATTAAAAGTATATATTACGTATGATTTTTAAATCAATAGATTTGTCATATAAACAATACATATTGAAATTAAATGTAATTTTTGAGTTATGAAAAATTAAATACAATTTATCTTTTTTATTTATAATATTTACATATCAAGAAATATTTCTTTTTTTATTTTCCTGCTAACAATAAAATAACTTAATGGACATTTATTGTGTAGTACTGTAGTAATATAAAATATTTATAATATGAATGTTATGAATAGTTTATGGTGTTTTATATTGTCATCTAAATAATATTGTTACTGGATAGAATGAGTAGACACAATAGAAAATTTAATTTTTTTATGTATGTGTTTCTGATTTCTGAGAGTAAATTAAATAGTTTTACATAATATTTTACGATTTAGCTGATGCTAAATTCGTAGCGATTATTAACAAAGATTATATTTTAAATAAATTCTACACACTGTCTATTCAAATTTTAAAAATGTTGATGTGCTGTATATAAAATATGTACTAGTCGTGTTGTGTCTTCGCATCTTGTCTATCATAACATCGACTGCATTAGCCGCGATGATGGTTTATTTTATTTTTTCAAGAACGCAGTTGAGTATAGTCGTATGGACTAAACAAAAAGTGTAGTTTAGAAACAAGGGTACAATATTATACTCTTTATACCTAATGATATAAATGATAAACGACGACAAACTATCTACTTAAAACTTATATCAGTCACTATGACTGACTGCGCATTTTTAATGATCTTATATAAACCATGTAAGAATCCTCTTTTGCTTATTAAAAGCTTTTAGTAATCAACTTTTTGAAGAAATACATTGAAATATAATTATACATAATATGCACCTATTTTATTAAGGAAGCACTTCAAAAAAAAGTAGCGTCGTGAACGCGTATATTCGTTAATATGTATGTTATATCTACCAAGTATAATGCATATATTATACTAATGTAAAATGTCTACCCACCATTTAATTAACTGTTTATGAATTATTATGACTATATTTAATTTATGTTTTGTGTGTCGCGAACTTTGATGCGTAAATGTATTCCAATGTATACAAATGATGTTTGAAATGAAAGTTATTGAACAAAATATTAAAACGTCATTGAAAGAAAACAAGTTCATGTATGTATAAATATTTGTGATTTGTATGCTATACCATACTAAACTCTAGTTTAGTTAATTTTTTTGATAACGGTTTTAATTGAATCAGCTGTTATTAATCAAAAACAATTTTTAGTAATATTGCCTAAACGGCAAACAAATTTTAAAACGATTTTATTTAGAATAGTTTTGATAACATTTGAAAAAAAAAATGTCCTACAAATGTAAAAATAATACAAAATCAGTGATAGTTACTTAATTTTATTATAATATGGTATGGCAAGAAATAATTATATATGCTTATTTATGTTTTAATCATAAATACTGTTGAGTGTTATTGATATGTATATTGTACTTAATTATTATTTGTACACGAGTACATTGTAAAATTTGTTACTAAATTCATGTTTAACGAAAAAAAAAAAAAAGAAATATAATTTATCAGTCACTTGTTTCACTTTTATAATGCAATTTTTTTTCAATGAATCCGCATAATGTCAATGTGCACCGTAAAATATCCTTGATTCCCTGATACAAAAGGTACCTACTCGGTGACGTGGAGTTAGAAATGGAATTGTTAAAAATATATGAGTAACACGTGAGGCGAGGGAGAAATACTTTATAGTATAACAACGTGTTTTGCTCTGGTTTTGATTAAAATACGAAGAAAACGTCTTCTGGGAATACTTTGTGCGCATCTTCCTTTTTACATTTATTTTGATTATATATATGCTTATATGTATACATATTTATTATTATGTTTACCTAAAGTGTAAAAAAAGATTTGAAAAAAAATCAGTCTGCATAAAATACTAAATAAAAGTGAGTTTTTTGAAAATAACAAGAAAAAAAAAAATCTAATAATTATTTTTAATTTAAGTACACGCTAAGATACAAATGATTTTTAGCCACAGCTTGTGGTACTTTAACTATAGCTAAATTATGTTTTTTTACATTTAGCTTTTTAAATTCAATTTAGTTAAATTCTATCGTGAGTTTCGATTGTTAAGATGTTCTTCTATCGTTTTACTTTATTTTATAAATAGTGAATCCTTATGAGTCTATTTATCGTACCGCTATAAATTATAATATTACCATATTATTAAGAGTTATCTATTAATATGAATAAATAAAAAATTAGAAAATATATAATGTATTGTCTTGGGTTAATAATTGCGTCAACTAAACTTATTTATCTATATTAATAAATATTTTTTTTTGTAAAAATAAATTTTAAACTTATATCTTAGAATATAATAATGTAAAATAATAGTTTTTTCGTTTGTTTAAATTTTCTAAAAATTCTGAAAAAAATTTAAAATGTTTTTTAAAGGTATATGTTCTTAAATTTTTATTCATTATTTTCGTACATTACCTTAAT
Organism: Melanaphis sacchari; assembly: GCF_002803265.2. Taxonomy (NCBI): domain Eukaryota; kingdom Metazoa; phylum Arthropoda; class Insecta; order Hemiptera; family Aphididae; genus Melanaphis; species Melanaphis sacchari. Next base: position 1,789,693 of record NW_020271334.1, on the reverse strand, counting down.
CCAAAATCGTAGAAGTGTCATAAAAGGACGATCTCCAAATCAAGTATTTTCTGTGTTAAACCGTTTTATTAATATAACTCATGTTTATTGTACCTAATTTGTAAAGTTTTGGTAAACCAATAAAAAAAAATAAATAAAAATTGGTGTGAAATTGAATAACATAGAAGTTAAAATATTAAGATATATTGATGTTCTTGTAGAAATAGATTATATTTTAAATGAAAAGTGACAACATAAATATAATTATCTGCTAAACTTTTATTTTATAATTACTTGAAAATAATGGTACTTATAAGTAGGTATGGAATAAGTATAAGAGGTCTTTTACTCGTATTAACAAATTTAAAGTTATGAGAAAATTCCTGTCAAAAAATGTATGTTTGCTTTTGTTGTCATACCTTGTGAATTTGATATGCTTCTTATAAAATATCTTGTGTAAAATATTTTCTTACATGATGTACGAGTAAAATGGTAACAAAAGCTCCCTTTCTTTTGTTACATTTGCGCTCAACGACCTCTTAGGGGCTGTCTAGAATGCAATCTGTGACAGAAAAGACACCTAAGTGAAAGATACCATGGACCTAGTGTAGTATAGAAAGGGTAATATAGAAAATATGATCATATTTACCTGTGTTTGTATTGTTACATAACCTTTGACCATCATGATCTTCGAATCGTAGTCATGGTGATATTGATTTACTTTAGAATGCCTATATGACAAAATATATAAGCTGTTTTTTGAACTAAACATATAACTCGTGTGTCATACAAATTTGACACATATCTAGGTATTGATAGTGAATATAATAATATGCCAGTGTTTTGAGGTTCAGTTACAATAAGTGGGTCAGTTTTATTCCTTTGGGGTCATTGAATGCGAAAAGTAAAGATGTTTTAAATTATTATTATTGATAACAATTTTTTTTTTTTTTTAGATTTTTTTCAACATGTGCAAGCCATATTTAAATGTTTTCCGATAAGCGTCTTTCTTTCATCGTACACTGTCAGGCATAGACAAAATGGCGGATGTGCTTTCCAATACCGATTCGTATCGATGCGACAAAACGAATTGTTTTGTGTCTCGAAAATGATCGTGTGGACAGGTTTGCGATTTACAATGCAGTGGTTCGTGGTTCTTGTGTTGCTGCTTGCGTACCGGTTGGGACCTGCCAATTCATTCAGTTATCGTAAGTGATTCATATTTTTCTTATCAGTATGACTACGAACATTTTTTTTTGTTAATATTATTTAAGCTCAATCTCAGTCGAATTGTTTTTATTATACTTGAATCTCATTGAATCTCAATAAAAATAAATAATTTTAATAGTTTTAAATACACGGTCATTTAGCGATTCTTTTCTAAATTTAAGTAATGCTAAATATGCATGTAAATCTGCCAGAAAAAAAACTTTTTAAATATTAACATAGAGTATTTTATAGAAACTAAGTTTTATACAAATTTTTATATGATATTAAACTATGTTTATTATTTTAACTATTGTATATCGTTTTATTATATCTCATTTGTCTAAATTAAATTTTAATGTAAAGAAAAAAATCTTGAAAGTTATTTTTTATTTATAAATTAAATTGTATGTATTTCAAGAAAAATAAAACTATAAAACTTAAAAGCTTTTGATTGATTTTTATTTTACTTTGATGATATAGCCATTAGCACTACATAAATTTACATTATTGTAATTAACTAAAAGCATTGTATAATATGTTTACTTATTCATAGTTTTTTGTTGTAATTAATTAAATAAGTTGTCAATGCTGAAGACAATTATTCACGTTTTAAACAATCATATAAATCGATTTAAGATTTAACTAAGTATTTATATAAATATATATATTTATTATAATATGAAGAAATTATTAAAATTTAAAAGATTTAAACTTAATTTTTGAAGTTTTATTAATTTTGATAAAAATGCATCAATTTAATAAATTTCTTGTAATTAAAATTCTCATTAATTACACAATTTCTATTATTATTTAAGTTCAAAATACAAATTTAATTTAAAATAAAACTTTAGAACAAAAACTCTAAAATAAGTGAAAATTAAAAAAAAAATTTGAAATAATTAATCAGTAACAATTTCAAGTTGTAATATTATTCTAAAAGTTTTCGTTCCCGGTAGAAATCGAACCAACTGGGCACTCCTCATGGAATTCCCTTTGATTTCTGCTTATTGAAATTTTCTTGGAAAAGCATTTGGAAATTTTAAAGATGACCTTTATAAAGTTACCATCTGCATCCAATATTGGAAAGATACCAAATAGGGAACTTTTTGATAACAAAAAAAAAAAAAAAAATGAATAAATAAATATAAGAAACATATGGTTGAAAAAATAATTATATTGAGTTTTAAAACTGAAAAAAATCATATGTACGTCAAACTTGACGTACTCAAGTACTTGAGTATATTCTTGGTATTTATGTGTCAATATAAAATTTATAAATACTAATTAACGCCAAAAAGAAAAAAAGTATATCACCATTATAATATGCACACTGTTTAATGCATATATAATAATATATGTATACATAATAGGTACATAAATAATATATATATATATATAATAACAATTGTATGAATAAACGTTATAATATTCCACATGATTAGATTTGCGTGTTTTGAGTTCAGGTACGTCGTTCTACATGCAAAAGTATGTGTATGGTATATTTTCCAAAATTAAAAAAAAAAAAATACTACTAAAACACGCAATGGAACAATAAAAACATATTAGCATGCGAAATTTGATCTGACGTCGTATTCCATTAACCTGTCTATGAAAACACGAGAATCTCTTAATACACTCGAATGCATAAATGTTTTAATAAAAATGTTACTGTTCGTAACAATTTATTTAATACAATAGTTATCAGTCACGTTTATTACGTATGCTTGGTACTCAAGTTGTCACACGAAATGCCCACTTGGAATAATCATAAAATAAACGCTTTTAAACAAACATTCCTTAGTAAAAAAACATTTCGATAGAATCTTGACCCATAGTAGATAAGTAATTTTTTGAAAATTAGATCACCTTATAACATGACATTGTCACAATGTTATGTATAATTTCATTCCTAGCAACCCACATCTTTCATTATTGTCTGATATTTTGGACTAAAGTTTGATGGTTATTATTAAAAAAATTAAAAAATGTAAATATTAATAAAATCATCGTATGATTAATACTTAATGATTTAAAACTATAATTTTCGTGTAGGTTATTATTTGTTTGAATTAACTATGAATTATTGATTAAAGGCTATAAAACAGACGTTCAAAAATAAAATTAAAACTATGTTTTTTTATATTGTTTTTCAAATATAATCAGTATACCTGCGTATTATATTTGAAAATTAAAAAGATAAGTTTTACTATGATGTTTTAAACTATAATAGACTTTAAATTATTTTGAAAATCAAACAAAATAATCAACATTCTAATTAAATGAATGCATTCACATAGTTTCAAATACTTTGGTATTCGATACAAAACATCGTTTTTGACAATGATCGAATAATTTAGTTATATTATCATTAATAATGATTATTATTATTAGTGTAGAAATATTATAGAATAATAATAATAATAATAATAATAATATCGTGAATCGTGATTTTCTATGACCGGTAATTTAATATAATATAATATAATTATTATACACCATTATATATTTTTTAATGTCTTTAATTATATACAATAAGCTCAGTGGGGAACATGTCAGCTGGTGTTACTGTTCGGGCTGTTGGATATAAATTGTAATTGTACTACAAATTTTTTATAGTTCGTATTCATATACAAAATGTATGAACTAGTACAGTTCACTATAATACGGCCAAAATTAAAGCGTCAAAGTTTTACGTACTTAGGTACCTGTTAGGTTAATAAACGTTGGTTAAACAGAATAAGCATACACGTGAATGACATGAAATATGTTTGGTCTTAAACGAAATAGACAGATCCATAAATGATCGTGTTCGATTTACTATTGTAGTTATTATATATAATATTATTATTACAATTTCGTGTTCGACACAAGTCGGATTGCGTTCTAGGTGCAACAATGGACAACTGCATATCCGGGATCTATGGGTGTAATGACGTGGCGTTTAAATAGACGGAATGAAGTCTGGGCGGCACGTTGACGGGACAAATAGATTTCGAACCGGGTGAAATAATATAAGGAGAAAGAAAATATTATTGTAGAAACCCCACCCCGTCTTCCTTATCGATTGCCTATTTTACCGCCTTAAACACTTCTCTGAATTTGACAGCGAGACCGCCGCGGACGCCCGTTCATATATTTACAGCTCTTGTCGAATCCAACAGTTTCACACCCTCTCCTACTTACATGCCACACTTACTCCCGCCATACACTCTCGTCGACGTTTTCCATTCCATTCCATTCCGGTCTATTCGTGCCGCACTATTATACAAACCTTCTACAGCAACATTTTGTTGTTGTTGGTCGTTGTTGCCGTTTTTTTTCTCTCCTCCATCCGCGGACGTCGAAGGGCGTTTTGAAAAATCGTTCACGGTGCGAAGAGAATTTTCTCACTCGTTCTTTCCTTCTCTCTCTCACTCTTCTCTCTCTTCTCTCTCGTTCTAGACGTGTCGAATTGGTCGTGTTCTTTACTCCATTTATTTTCTCTCTGACTAAATCTTCCACGCGCGCGCACACTCCCCAATTCACCTCCTCTAACACCACCTTCGCCATCAACACAGACGACAACGTATATACGTATTGTGTTTTCGTCCCGTCATCCTTGTAGGTGAAAAGCCCTCAGACGACGAAAGCCTCTATATTATACCAATATTATATACCACTGAACGTTTCAAATGAAATTTAATCTATGTGACATTGTTTACAGCTGTACTACTGTTGTAGTACTGTGAACTGGAAACATCGTTTTCTTAGTTGATTTTCGCATTGTGAATACAGTGAATTCGTCTCGACCTAAATACCAGTTCATGTTATATTATGAAACTATATAAGTACACTTTCAGAAATATTACGTAACGTTTTTTGTAAATTCAGTCATGTGGAATTGATTATAAAGATTCATTCATAATACTGTACAATTGAAATATTTTATTTTTCATTTATTCTCATAAACTTTAACTGCAGCGGGGTTATAATTTATATTAATTATCACTTAAATATATATATATATATTTATTAGGGTTTTTTTCACGAATGATGTGCTTAATATTCAGATTAATTTAGATAAACCAGTTTGTTTTAAAATATTTTTTTACGTTTACGTATTATATTTTAAATTTTATTATAATTTAAATTAATTAAATTAATACATAATTAACAAATCATAATAGAAAATTCTATTTTAAATAAATTATATTGCTTATGATGTCTGTTTTAAAACATTATAGTAAGCAGTAAAGGTATTAAATATTCGTAAAATATAATATTTGGTTTATTAAAAATATAAAACCATTATTATTTACCATTTATGGGTACTGTAAATATGCCATATTAAATAAATATTATGCATGATTTTAATTAGTGTTTTAATAAATATTATTATGGATTAATATAATTTCTTAAAATAATATGCTTATTTATTTGTACATTGTAGAATAAATATGTTTATGTTTAATTTCAAAATATTATGATTACGTGCTATATAGTAAGTCGTATACTTCTATTTTATTGAAGATAATAATTTAAAATTAGGAATTTTTATAAAAATTTAATTGTATTTTAAGTTGATAATGTATTGAGAATAATAATTTTTAGGTTGAAAATCAATATAAATAATTTATTTCCAGCTGTAGCCTGTATTGACTCACTTATTATTTGTTAAATTATTTAGGTGCTTAAATATTTAACAAGTTTTTATAGAAATATTAATTGCAATGTTTGCTACACTTTCATCTAATTTTATATAATTTGGGGTGTTTGATAAACGTAGGTATATTATCTACAATGTAATCGATTTTGGCACGTGCGTGTCAGCCATCAAAGCGTCGTAACACACTGTTGTATTACACACCTGTTCGCCATTTTTTCCCCACCACACAGTACAACTGTTATCGTGAACAATAGTATTAACCCTCTGGTTGCCAAACGTTAAACCAAGGTATCCGACATTGTAGTATATAATATATTATAAGTATCACGGAAGAGATGTTATCGAAATAGACTTCTCAAAACCTCCTGCCATCATTCGGAATGACATCAGCTGTGACGACGATCGATGGTCAAGAGAAACTACGGTCACCGAACGATGGATATAAAATAATGATGATTGTGTTCAGGAGATTTCAGTCTGATTGCGCCGTTTGTCCACATTAAAGCCTATCAGTAATTAAATATTGGTCCACGCGCGAGAATACCCTCCAAAAATAATCCCTTCCACTACTCTTTATCATCCCCTTGACTCGCTGTTGTTGTTGTTGTTGTTGTTGTAATAGTAGTAATATTAGTAGAGTAGTAGGCTTGTACTTCCAGCATAATTACATTTCAACGGTCAAATGTAATTACTATTTCCGGAGTGAGTTGAGTAGGTATCTTTAGATTTCCACACACTGACGTCGGTTTTTCAACACTAGTGTAATCGGGCAGTGAGATAAAACAGTAATAGCAGAAAAAACAAACCCTTAAAAAACCTCATTTGCAAAAAAAAAAAAAAATAGTCGAAAGGCTTTTAAATTTTTTTACTATTATATTTCCATTTTACTCGATAATATAATACATAAATCCAGCGACTCTCTCTACTTTCTATTCCTTTTGTGTCACTAATCATTATTGCTTGACTGTTTCCGGAGAGCATTAAAAATAAAGGAATTCCACTCAGTGAACTTTTCAAAAAGTCTTCTCCCGCAAAAGCCTATAGTTTTTAACGACGTGTATATACGAGGGCAAACAGTTTCCGGAGCACTGGGAATTAAATTATACACGGCGCTGCTGCCTGGTATTAAACGCCCTGGGTAACCTAGAAAATAACGTTTTTATTCGTCGACAAGGCATTTGGTTAATCCTATCCACCGGGGAGTCCAGAGTAAAAAAAAAATATATATAAATATATATATAAATAGACATAATATGCTTGAGTGTCAGAAAAAAATGCTCATTATACAGGGCCTATCCTCCGCGACTGTTTGGTGAGACTTTACATTTTACCTTTGGACAACGGCCAACTTTTACCGCGCGTTCCGTTAAGTTCGCACATTTTGCGTGCCTGGTGATAAACGGACAATTTATTTGGTGAAGTTTAGAATGTAAAAAATAAAAATAATAATAATGATAAAACCAGGAGATTTTTTTAGGAAAAAAAAAAAAGGATTGAATAACGGCTTTTAAAATTGTTGTCTGTATTTATCGCCATAAACTTCAGCTATTCTTTATACATATTTTATAATGAAACCGTGGTGTCCTACTACTGCTGTAACTATACGAGTAACTTATTTTCGCTGGGTAGGTTATATTAATTTTTGTTTGCGTTATTAAAGTCGTTTGCTCAGGTATTTTGAATGGATAAAATACATAATAATAGTGGTGTTGCTATATGGCTCTTTTATAATGGCATGAAATAATAATGGCGGACATTTCGAGTGACAACCGGGAATAGTAATGATAAAAAAAAAAAAAAATAAAAAAATAAAAAAAATGGACCAAACAAACATTAATTAGTAGGGTTTTGAGGTCCAGTCCTAAACGTCATTAAAATATGCACCAAATAAAGACATAAGCATGCGCTTGAAATATAAACCCCATAGGTATATATATATATATATGTATATTTACTGTTAATTAATACTTTAATATTAATTATTATACAAAATGATATCAAAATAAATTTATATGTATTATAAAATATTTTTTCTGGAGTATTCCAAAATGATGTATGTGTATATTCTGTAGCTATATAACAGTATACCGTATAGGAAATCGTAATACAATATTATATGGTCTACAATAGTTTCAATAACCTAATCTAACTTTTTATTTCATCACCAATATAATTTTTAACATAATAAGTATAATATTATTATTAATAATTTCAGATAATATAAACTGAGTATAAAGTATGATTATATTTTCCTTGTGTTTATTTAATGAACAATAATGGGTAATATTTTATTCATTGGCACATTGTTTATTATTAGAGTTATACCGATTATTTTAGATGTTATAGTATCATTCGTTTATTTGGAAAGTATAAATATTTTTGAAACTTAACTGCTATACATTTTTGCCAATATTATATTGGTGAAACTATTATAAGCTTTTATTTTAATCAGCAACCTATAATTTTAATTTTTTTTATCTTAAAAAATATATTTTTACAAAAATGTAAATGTATAAATGTTGAATATTGAACAAATATATTTTTTACTGCTTATGAGAACTTTAATTTTAGACAGACTGGAGTGTTGCGTGAAGTTTTGCAAAGTATACTCATACCCACTTCAATAATTTTATAGTTTTACCTACAAAAAAAAGTTGTCAATGTAAATAATTTATTACAAAAAACGGTCATTCAGTTAATATTCGACCTCTGTTTTTTTATAAAAATTAACTATATAGGTTACCAATTACAAATAGAAGTTTCAATGGTTTTACTAATAACAATTATTTATACTATTTATTAGAATTACATTTATTACTCAAAAATACGTCTATAAATTAAAGTTAAAAATTAACTAATATTTTTATTTTTCGAAACATTAAGTGTTAATTTTTGTTAAACGAGTAGTTTGTAAAATTGCATAATTCGAGTTTATTGTACAACTATTAATGGGATAATTTTAATAGACAGTACTGTGAATACTAACGATTTATGACGCGTATTGAACATTTTTAAATATTATTTGAATGAAAAGTTATCAAGTTCTTATAATTCGCCTTCTTTGAAACTCTGTATATCAAAATATACTTAGGTACTACGATTGTTCACAATTATTATTTAATTCTTGACCTTTTTAATCACATACAACCGCGCTTCATTGTTGGTTTCTCTTTGTCACCATTTACGCAAAACCCTTACTATATACTTTTATTACCATACCTCAAAACTCTTGTCGTCTTTCTATATTCATTATCCGTAACGACCTGTACCATTCCACAGAGCTTTTATATGTACTTTAAAATGTATATTACTTATGTCATTTACTTCTAACGGAATACATTGAATCTTTTATGTGTAGCTTACATGTTACATTCTTATTTTTATTTTATGAACAAAGAATAATTGTTTAAAAAAATCTATATGTAACACATACTTTATTCTCATTGTTTTTGTGTGTTTTATATATAATTATTTGATATTCATTACAATTTTTAATCAAAATACAAAACATAAACTGAAATTGAAAACGTGTATAAGACAAAATACGTTCCTAGCCAACTTATACTACCTATACGTAATTATATCTATATTATTAAAAGGTTCGAAGGCGTTGAAATTCTGCTGTTTAAATTGTAATATTTGCAATTTTTAAAAGCAAGATATTGTACAAAATATTAAACTATAATAGGTATGTAAATTAATCAATCAAAAAATATATAATAATTATTAATAATAATTGTCTTTGGTCAGTGTAATGCTATAATGTATTTTACGATAAAGTAAGCTTATTATTTATGACATTTGTATTTTTATTATTTAATTTTGAGGTCGTTTGGTTATTGGTGTAATCATGTGTTTGAAATTAATTATTTCTTTTTATCTTGTTTATGATACCCTATTATATACATTCGATTTTATGTCAGACAAAATTCATAATTGCAGATACTAAGAATGTAATTTTCGGGATGAGTTTTCCAATTGAATGAATTTCCAACATGACGATATAAAAACATTCCTTACTCCTTTATTCATTAATTTAAATATATATATATTTATATATACACACATACCTATATATATTTACGCAGTTAGATACATACAGTTAAGAAAACAAATTTATTAAAAATAATTCTTATTTAATGACAGAAATTTTACACTTGAATTCATTATAGTTATTTTTGTTGGTTTGTACAGTTTTTGGTTGTTTATGTGTATACCTATGTTATGGTTTTTTCTATATCAGACACATAATTTTGATTTCATTGCTACGATTTACACCCAGGTGGAAAAAGGGCGTTTTCCAAACACTAACAACACACATATCAAATATGAATAATTTAGTAGGTTTTATTTTATTTTACGAATATTCGTTTGTATTAATGTGGAAAAGTATGTCTACTTTCAACACACGGCCCTTGCAAGTAAAACGTCTGTATGGAGTTATTTTGTATGAACTAGGTCAACAATTGTATATTTTATGCATAAAATTACAAATATAAAATTTATATTGCATGTATAATGTATAATGTATATTGTATATAATATTCTATACTGTATACCTAAATACCTACGTACGTATTTATAACGTATAATGTGTACTTACTTATAAAAATATTATTACCAATTTTTCAAAAACTTGTTAGTTAAATTAAGTACTGCATATATTTCACAAATTAATAGATGATTCTGTGTAACTTTTAAGTAATAATATATCATCTTGTAGCCCCAAAAAAATAGTTATTACCCATTATTGATAACAACTAGGAAACATATTTTCCATGTTTCTATTATTTTTTAACACTATGTTACTAATACAGTTACTAATAATAATAATAGTTATAATTAATACACGAAGTATAATAATTGTTATAGTGTATTAATTAAAAATGTTTCCAATACATTTTAATGTTTAATGAATTAGTTATTGTAGGGCTGATTTATTTAGGCGTACTCTATAGCCTTATTTGCGAAACAAGGTCGATGTATAAATATTGAATTATTTCTCTGTCTCTCTTAATGGATTGGGAGAAGTTTTATAAACTATTAATTAATAATTTTATAAGTATTATTAGTTAGACGACACATAAGAGAAATTTCACTACATGGAAACTACTTAAATGTTAAGTCTGCCGTAAAACAGTTTTTTTTTTATGTTTATTTTTTTAAAATAATAAATTTTTGAAAATGTAAAGAATTTATTGTTTTCATTTTGTTTCATTAATCAAATGCTTAAGATAAACAAAATATTAAAAAGACGTAACAAAGTAATACAAATCCCCAAAGACATACTGACTTATATATAATTCATAAAATTTAAAAAATTAAAGTTTACTATACCTACAGGAGTATTTTTTAACGAAAAGATGCATACCTCTTTCTTCTTACACTGAATATAAGTAACTAAATACATTATATTATTAAGTGTTTTAACTGTGACATTGCTTAAAATCCATATGATTATTTTAGAATTTTAATATATTTATATTAATATTGTCAGTAATATAATAAATAATATTATTTTTAAATTATATTTATTTTAAAATATAAAATTAACATTTTTCTTTTTTACGTATCGGTTTCAAAATATAATTTCATACGTTTCCCATAATAATGTAATACAATTATAACACGTGCGACTAGAGCGAGCGATCAGCTCTAAATATGTCGTGGTCTTATATCGTCGTTTTTTATGTGTCTCACTCAGTAAATATTTATCTATAAAGTTAAAATACGCATGCACTCATGTGATCGTAAGAGTTATTCATTTTTATTTTATAATAGGGTGAGATAATATATTTGTGTATAAGTATTATTATTTTTATGCAACAATTTATTTTAAATATTTATATTTTACAGTGTACATATATTGATAATTGAAACATAAGTTTATTATTTATAAACACAATTGAATAGGAATGGAATACCACGAGTTGACATGTTTATTGAATATTATTATTTAATACTATAGTACTGTTGTTCAGTTCAATTTTTTTACAGAATTTGAATAATATATAAATAGTAAGCAATTGAGTGATAAAAAAAATAAATAATTTTATTTATTTAATTATCATTATTATTTATTTTCAAAATTTATTAAAATACGCAATTTATAAATCTATGTACAACATGCGTTACAAGAATTTGAAGTTTAAATGAGTTGTTGAAAAAAATGACAGCCCACTTTTTTACTTATTAAATCTTTTTAGTTATTATATGTCATAACACTTATGATTAATTATTAATTAACTAATAATTCGAAATTGAAATTGTCAGAAAACTATTTTGATTTATAATATGAAATTAAAAATTTAGGTACTCTGTAATTCCAAAAAAATTAAATCAATTTATTAATAATAAGATTTTATTAAAAAAAAAATCTATACTTTTAAGATATTATAAGTGCTTACCATCAAAATAATCTCCATGTATAACCAATATTTTTATGCATAGAAGTTTTCTAAATAATTATTCTTTCCCAAGAAATAATTTCAAACAAGATATTTTAGCCTTATACTCTTTTAACAAGCTTACTATTTAAAGAAAAATACAGAATTACTTAAATACTTTTAAGCATTTTTTTTATAAAAATATAATTTAAAAAAAAAGTACTTTCACAAACATTATATTATTATCATATATTTTTAAATTCTTTAAATTTCAAAACAAAAGTTGTTTGAAAATTAGTTAAAAAAGTATCTTGTCAGATAAACATGTCAGCTACACACACACACACACACACACACACACACACACACACACCGCACTTGCACGCGCTCACGCAATAGCACACCATAAATCTTATTGAATTGCCCACATTACGTGAGAGCATCGCTAAAACAGAGATTATGTAACGTCATTACGTCGCTTTTTCTAAACGGTTTTCCGTGTTTTTTTCGACACTCAACGATAATTTTTGAGGAGGGGGGAGGGAAACGTACGCGCGTAAGGCGTCAGCGATGACGGTGGCTACAACAATGTATATACTCATAATATATTTACCACATCAGTTGAACTCACTATATTGTTGACCATCCAAAGACAAACGTAATGATAATAGCAATAATATGTTCGTTATCAGCTCCAGCGTGACCGACGTCCATTTCTCTTGAACGTTATCGTTAAACTTTCTTTGGTCACGTATAACGAGTCGTAAATTTACAATAATATACAGACGTTTTGTTTATTAACAATTTAAACATCAGCTGTTGCAACCATTAGTTAAATTATTTATTTGCATTATTGTTTTTGTATATTTATGGGTATTCTAAAATGTTTTTATTTAAATAAATTGATCGTTTCTGAGACTTTGTCAGTTTGAATAACGTTTGATGGTTCTGGTTCTAGCTATGAGCTTAGATTATGAGAGACGAGAGCCTGAGGGTCGATAGAGTTATTTATTTAGATATAATATTATGACGTGTTATAATAATATTATATTATTTTCTCTGTGAATTAGGGGGAGGGGGAGCCATTTATCACTATTAAGATTTCATGTGTAAGTCTCAATGTCCTGTTCTTAGTTAATATTTACAATTTAGTTTTCTTTGAGAATAGTCCGGCATTAAACAATTTATGTATAATATTTAAATTTAATTTAGTTTGAATTTTTGGTTGCTCCATTTTAAGTTTATTACTATTATTATTATTAATTGAAAAAAAATTCAATATCGATATATTAAGTCGTATTGTTTATGAAAAGTGTGTCAGAAAAGTATAGTACACTCTTTATAGAATATACAATACTTTATTACCCTCAACTCTGTTGTTTACTTGTCTTACTATAGTTATTAGATAACATTCTACTATATTCGGTAGTATGGTATACTGTATAGTAGATGATAAGATCTCATAATTTAATGTATAGAAACGTAGACGTCGTAGACGATCATCGTACCCGCATTTTAGGATAGCGAAAACTCCATAAAATATTTTCCGTATATTTTGTTCGGTGAAATATGAAATACCGCAGAGACTATACCAAATTTATATATTTTAAAACGTAAGTTTATGGTTGTTTGCCAGCATCACCGATGTATCGCTCGATAACACTAGCTCTTTATATTTAGTATCCTTAATACGTTAAATACCATAGAGCTATGCATTACTAACTTAAAGCATATTAATTGTAATGTTTTCGTTATCGCTCGTCTAAACCTTTTAGTCTCAAACACCATCTTCGACCAAAAATATATCAGAAGCCCACTGTTCAAAACAGTGGCCTCTTCTACTACATATTATAACTATAGTAGCTGGCCTCCGGGATCAAAAATAAATGGCTTAAGAAAAAAAACCCAGATCGATGTATTGGAATATGCAATACATGCGTATTTCCGACACCGCGTCGTTATGGGCACTCTGCGTTTTCTAACACAATAAGCAATATCGCGGAGGGCGCCGTTATGGACGAATATAATGTTAATACAATATGTTTTATACTTATTCGTGTACATTATGCGAACCTATTCTGCTGAGCAGCTCGCGTATATAAAACCCTCTCAAACGTCCCTGATTGCCACTAACAGAGGGCAGTATAGCCATTATACGGTGCCCACAAATCATGATATTATGGTAGAAAAAGTACGCCCAGAAATATTACATAATGTAATTTCATACGGGTTGATTATTTGGTCGTCTAACGATTCTGGCCGAAGTGCGCCACGCCAGTAACTTGTTAATGACAAGTTGTTGTACTTATATAGGTACCTACCAATCAATACAATTTCTTCCTATTAGTCTAACCGTGCAAATATTATTATAATGATTCATAAGCACGTAAAATTATAGTTATTTTATATAATAACGAGTATGAAGCACTGTAAGATTTATAGCTGGTCCAATCAATAACTAATTGTCAAAATATCAATACCTATGAACTTCGTTGGTATTTAATATAGTATGAAGAGGAACACAATAACAACTGTCGTACAAACGGCTGAACAGTAATAAATACACGTAATGTACCTAGTACAATATTAAAACGAAATACAAAACAACGGTTTGATGAGACTATGGACTGACTATAATAATAGGTCGATGGTAAATCTAAGCTAGAATTTCAAGTGCATTTACCCCGCGAGCGTTTTAAGAAACCAAACAGCGTAATCGGTTAATTATAATAATCACGTTATTAAGGGGATAGCACGCGCACTTGCATATTGTATGATTGGACGAGAGAGATACACGAGTATTAGGTATTGAAACACGAAACCATCCTGCCCCAATCGTATTACAAAAGATATAGTATGATAATAACAGGGGAGTTACGATAAATGCAATAATAGATTAATATAAAATATAAAAATGCCATATATTAAAAAAAAAAAAAAAAACTACGTGAAGCCACAATACTTTAATTTAATAAACTTTTGCTGTTACGCTTCTTAATTTCACTACAAACTATAAATAAAAACATATACTAATATGTTCGATATGCATAAACTTAACAATTGACATAAAGTGATCGTGTTGGTATTATAACTCAAAAATTATTGAAAAGAGTTATACAAGAATAAATAAATTATATTATTTCGTATACCTTCTCTTCTTGGAGAAAATATAATCAACATAATTGTTAAGCTTTTATTTTGATATTGAATTTATTTATACAGAAATTATCAGGATACAAATTTAAATCGAT
The DNA here is from genome assembly GCF_002803265.2 of Melanaphis sacchari. NCBI lineage: Eukaryota > Metazoa > Arthropoda > Insecta > Hemiptera > Aphididae > Melanaphis > Melanaphis sacchari. The sequence goes on along the minus strand of NW_020271334.1, from coordinate 1,774,223 downwards.
ATTAATAATGTTTATTGGAAAAACGAAAGTTTTCAACAGTTTCAACGATTACAAAATACTTGTATCGCTGATATAGCCATATAAATGAACCACGTCGCAAGGATGACAACTTATCCGCTCTGAAAATATTATAATATTATTATTAATTGAATCCTGTCTGGTGCACGGTAGCGGTGGTGGCAAGCGAGAGACTGTCGTCAATGACAGATCGGCGGCAGCGGTCATACATCGACGAGAGGCGACAACATAATTACAATCCTTTTAGGCGGCGCATTGTATTTTTATTTTCAAATAAAAAATTACGGTTAGGTATAATTGTATAACAAAGCAGGTTGGGTTGGCTTCTGTGTAACACCGACATATATACAAATAGGAACGAATATTTTATATTATTATTATTATAATAATATATAATGTGTATACATCGTATGAATTTATCCTTTTCGATCGGCCTTTTGTGCTGAAGCGAGTTTTATCGGGCAAAAAAAAGAAGTGTATGTAAAATGTGCATATTATATTTCACTAACGTTTTGCTAATGCCCAAAGCCCTTTTGACGGGATTCGTTTTATATATTATTTTACGCTAATACATTAGTATACGCTCATTTGTCACTGTTGCGATATAATAAGCCGTTTGAAAAATCAAATGTAGATATATCGGAATAAAATTGATCGTCGCACAATTTAGTTTAGGTACTATATAAGGTGTTATATGATATCATAAATTTATGCAATTGAAAATTGGTACGTTTTTATACGTATTTCTATGTGTGGTACAATACCTCCTGTTGCCTATATATTATTATTACCACTATATACGAGTTAAAGAGCATTGTATTTTATTACGTCTTTGTTTTAGTCTGCAGGACCGCAGATTAAATAAAACTGCTACTTATATCAAAACATTTCGATCGAACCGTATAAACAAATTGAATTCCAAGCATCGATATATTGAAATAATATGTACATATTTGAATAACCGACTTTGTAAATTATAATTGTTATTATAGTGTGTCTATTTAATTTATATTTTTAGATAGAATCTGCAAAAATTATTAGAAAGAAAATGGAGTACATAACTTTCGAGTGTTATTAAAAACCAAAACATTCACATCATTATAGGTTATTTTGGATTCTAAACGGAGTGATTTGATTTTGATTAATTGAAGTAAATGGCAATGTTGGCTTACGTGCAAACATTGTATATAACAAATAGAATAATATAGACTGTAACAATATACAAATAATTACAAGAAGACTTATAAATAATAATAACATTAGAAAATACGATCAAAATCTATAAAAGATTAATTAAATGGTTAAATAATAATATTCTTGAATCTTTATAAATTAAAACAGTCAAAACCAGACTTATTCACTAGTCTCAAAATCCTTTTCAAGGGATTATGTCCATAATTAGTACGGTGGGTTTTGATATAAAAACTGTGGAATGGTTGTGAGTTATATTGAAGGAATATTGAATGAAATACTTTTTAAAAGAGGGAAACAAGTGATTTTGCCATTAATTAATTTAGATGTCTGCATTTTTACGATGAGTAGATAATAGATTAATATTTAGGGTATTCTGAATATAATTTATATTTAAGTAGTTTTCATTATAAGATATATTTTTAAAAGCAATGAAGCGTAAAAATCTTTGAACCCTTTCGATATTTTCAATATTTCTAGATATGAATGGGCACCATACAATAAATCCGTATTCCAATAATGAACGGACCAAAGCACAGTAAAGGGGCTATTTAGACAATAAATACCAGTAAAAGATGAAGTAGATCTAATTAGAAATCCCAAAGTTTTTATAGCTTTTAAGTAAATTTAGTTTATATGAGTGAAAAATAAAAGGTAGGATTGGAAGGTAATACTAATATCCCGAATAATAATAACGTTTGTTAATAGATCATTATTAATTGTATAGTTGAAATTTATTTTATTTTTTGATCTACAAAACGATATATTTTTGAACATTTGGAGATATTAAACTTTAGTTTATTTGCAGAACATAAATTAAGAAGTCTGTTAAGATCTTCTTGAAGACTAGAACAATTATTTTCATTTAGAATAGTAAGGTAAAGTTTAAGCTCATCAGTTGAGTTTAAATTGAAAAGATTTAAAATATGAACCAAAATTATATAAAAATATTAAAAACAATAAAAAGAATTTGGAACAAATATAATATGTAATTATAATCATTAAATACTAATACTATAATAATTTCGATCTCAAAAAACATATCGCGAAATATACTTAGTGATATAGGTTGACAGTTCGTCTCTGTTCAGAATCGGTTTTTGTATAATTTTATGATATATCATTGAATTCAAGCTTAACACACCTATTGATGTTCTATATGATGATTACTAATAAACAGTAGTTTTTACATTTTACTCAATTTAGTTAAATAAAAATATAATTATTAAGCTTATTGTGTTAAAAACGATAATAAATAAATAAAATAATGATTATATTAATACGGCATACTAACATAAAGGTTATTATAAACCACAACTAAAAAATATAATATTTTGAGTGTAACCATTTAAAAAAATTACTAAAAATTCTAAGTTATAGTATTTGCGAATTCTTTTAGCTCATATGGATTTTTAGTTAGGTATTTGTTTACAAAAGTTATTAAAAAATAAAATAATGAATTTTAGTTTGTTGAATTTTATTATTATTTTTTAATAGTATTAGTAAATTGTATTAAAACCATATTTTAAAATTGTTGAAATTTTTTTGTATTTCTCAAAAATTTCCTTATGTGCCCTGTAGCGATATAAACTCCAGTTTTTATATTTAGACACCTCTTCCCTTTTTACTGTAAATGATTTAGTGGATAATTTTTTTTTAAATGTTATCGTATCAATTTCAAATCAAATTAGTACCTATTTTTTGTTTGTTTTTTTTTTTAAATATGATGATTTTGGAACGTTTATTTATTAGTCTGAAGAAAACACGGAAGTTGCTGACCTTTTTTGATATTTTTGCTGTAATGCTCATTTTTTCAATCAAAGTATCAAACCATTTTAGTGTCATTGTTCATGAGTACATGAAGACTAGTATAGTATCGCGACATATTCGTTAATCGAGTGTATTGAATTCTATTTATTTGCGAGCCACATCATTTTCGGTCCGTGTCACCCTTTTTTTCGTTCAAAATATAGAGATGGGTGGGAACTGTTTGTCATAATACTGCTACCCAGATCTGTATTGTTTATTCACCAATTCTAAACAACAGTTAATAGAGAAAGAAAAACATGAAAAAGGGAATCTAACCATCTTGTGACATTGGCCTTTAGTCCACAAAGGTACTTAGATAAGTTTTATAGCAGTGTTCTACACTAATGCTCATAGTCCATCATCATTTTCCTTGAGATTTCCTCTCTTACTCTTTAGTTTTCTTTCCTCCAAGTATTGATTCCTTCATTCTGCTAAACGTCAGCATCTGATTCTTTGGTACCGCTTTGATTTATCGCCTTATTAGTACGTCGTTTGAGAAAAGTATTCGCTGCGGTCCCAGAATTATGTTAAGAGGTTCCTTGTTACCTTTAGAATTAGGCCAATTTCAATCAAAGAGGATTTGAATATTCAATAAATACATTTGAGGTACATAAGGACCAGTGACCACCTACGGAAGTATTGTGATACAGAATGACGTGATTGGACATATCTGGTGACCAGTAATAAAAATACAACGGTCATAAATCCGTTAAATAGTGTACTATATATACTTATGACTCATTTAAATCATTCATTTTTTTTCTACGTACTGTGTGTAGGTAAAATCCAAATATTTACTTGTGCTCAGTTTAAGACATTTCAAACATTTGTTTAACATACTTAGATTTTTAAGAGACATAAATTTATACAAAAACATCTAATTTCTTTTTTTATTTTGTATATCTATTTATTTTTACCATGATAGTTACTTATATTATATTTACATACACCCCTCCCAAAAAATAAAAAAAATAAACTTGTTTTCGAATATAATAAATTTATTTTAAAGACTAAGAATTATGATGTAAATACCTAGTATAGTTTTGTTATTTTTTGCGTGATACTATTATTAAGTGAAACGGTACGATAATAAACAATACCATTAGTCTTTAAATATGTATAAATGCGCTTATATTTAGTTAATTAAATTTTTTAATGGCCATCCTATCTTCCGTTATAAAGACATAGAGATAATACATCAAATGCTTTTTTTGTGCTCTTCTACTTATCTGTGAATTATATATTATTTATTTTTAATTCAATTGGCGAACGGTGATATTTATTATGACTTCGTATTTGCTATCGATAATATAGTATGTAGGTTGCAGACAGGCTCGTACTGGCGATCTTTAAGGGAAAATACATATTTATAGGGTGCCAACTATAATTTTATATATGTACTTCCAAAGAATAAATAGATGTCTACCATTAATTGTTTTATTTACAAACTACAACCTGAATATGTTAAGTATAGATTATAGTTTATTTTGCGATTTTTACAAAATAATAATCGAAATATTATGTTTTATATTAAAAAGACTAAGAAAATAAATTACTTTTAAAATTGAATCTTATTTATGTTTTGTATAAAAACATAAACCGTAATAGTTTTTTTTTTTTTTTTTAAACACTTTAAATAATACACAAACAACTTATATTTTTTAAATATATATATATAATATATATTTTTTTTTTTTTGAATTTCTAAAAACTAAATATATTACAATGCATGCACAATTTATAATATATTATAATATGATTTATAATGAAGATAATATATTATGCTCTAAAATTAAGTAATTTAAACAGATAAAACTAATATTAAATTATATATGTCATAGTTTAATACAACATGCTAAATTTCTTTTTAATTAAGTTTGAATAACTAATGAGTTATGGAGAACGTTGAATTCAATTTTCTAAGTATTTTTACGGATGGAAAAATTCTAATAACATTTTCTGAAGTACAAATTTACATATACCATAAATATTCTACTTTAAACTATAATAAATAAACTTTTATTAGTTTTATTATTTTAATCTATTGCTAAAAGAAATAATCATGATTATCAATGTTTTAGAGCTAAGTTATAGGTATTTTATATTTTCAAAAAAATAATATTGTTGACAAAAATGTATAACATTTTAAAGGAACTTTAGGCACTGCATGAGAATAGTACCCTAGTCGATCGCCTGAGGAGTCGCCTCACTTCATCCCGGACCAATTTCTACTTTTTAATATTTATAAGAAATTAAAATTAAATATCCTTTAAAAATAATAGGTTATCTTCTAATTTTTAGCTTAGATCATTAGTAGATTATTCTATTAAAATACAATTAGGAAGTTCTACAGGTACTAGGTATCAAATTTTCATATATTTTGCATCAGTACACGGCAAAATTAACATATTTTATTAAAACAATCTCTTAAATAATTTTAAATATACTTACAGAAAGTAAATCGTATCTCGTATAACAATAACCATATTGATGCCTGATGGTTCACGAAAAAATTAGATGATAATATTTTTCGTTATATCTAAAATGGTATTATTATTAAAAAAAAATGAAAGATAAATCAAAATAAAAGCAATCATCAATGAATCTACACGTCTAATAAATCAATTGCGGTGTTCAAATTTCACAACTCGCCTCTATGGTTCTATAGTTAATTATATAATATTAGATGATAACTAGACAATTATTTATATAAATATGCCTACCTATGCATAATTGTTATAAAACATATAGTTTGTTTAAACACACATATAAAATAGGTAAGTACGTTATAATAAATATTATAATAATATAAAAATAAGGGGGGGGGGTACTAATTGATCATGAGGTGCACCGGGAAAACTGTCGGTGTTCCGGTGGACCAGTACGGGTCTGTTTGCAAGCCCATACTGTGCCACTCTGCTACTGTTCTATAGTACAGTGGGCTGCACGCCTCAATTTTGTAATAAAATACGTGAGTGTTTTTTAAACAATTATTTTGTACCTATTGAAATATCGGAATTTCGGTAAAATGATAAGTTAAGATTTTGTGATGGTTGAACGCATTAAAATTCAAGGCTGTCGAGATAACTAACAATGTTTTTACAATAAATTTTATTATTATCTGCGTCTTACAATTGGTCATCGTATTCGTACAGTTACTAAAAATGAAAAAAAAACCCACCAATAAAATAAAAGCTATTTATGGCGCATATTATTATGTAAGTCACACAAACTCGGTGGAAGGGCCATTTAGAATTTTCTAAACTATATTAAACACGTCTAGACAAAATAAAATAAATATTAAAGCTGTCTTGTTAGGTTTGAACAATGCATTCAATATTATAATTATGTTTCGTCATCTGAATGCGCGATAAGTGTATTGTTATTGTCATTCATGTGTATTACGATAAACTATTCATACTTTTTTTATTATCTTGTCAATTTTACAAAATAGGAATTCAGCAATGCAGCACTTAGTTTAACTGGCACGGAGCACTACGGTATTTTATACTTAAATGATTTGTTATTGTTTAAAAAGTAAAATATTTTAGATTTTATTTTTATCTCACAATATAATTATTTTATTACCACTGTTTAATTGTATAACGTTCAAATGTTGTATTAATGTATTTTCAGTTAAACGATCTAATCCAATATATACGTCGGAAAATTTTACTGTAAACGAAAATAATAAAATGTATTTATAAATATTTATGTAATTTATTAAATATGTACCTACGTATGTGAGTATATTATGTAAGTAAATACATTTTTATGTTTCACTTTTATACTGACACGTAATATTATACTTTAGTTTTTTACGAGAATAATAAAATTATTAAAACACCAGTGTCCACGATCGAATTATGAAATATTAATTATCTGATCTATGGTGATTAACTAGTTACTACTATATTATATTATTCTAGCTTAGAAAATTACAATTATAAGTTATAAAATAGATCTTGTGGGTTTTACTTATAGATATGATCACGGTGATTAGCTTTTTATGTGTTATATCGGTATTTTCGTAGATTTTTATATTTTTATTTATTACCACGAATCACGTAGAATAGCATGTGCATGTATAAACAAATTAATAGTTGTATCATCATGTCTGTACGAAATATTTTAAAAATTTTACTGATAATAATGACATTGAAAAGAAAATTAATCTTTTAAAATATTGTTTAGAAAACTATTATGAATTTTCTGTGCCTAGTTTTCTTTGTTCTTTCGGAAAAAAAAAATACCTATAGTACCTAATGTGGTAGTAGGTTGATTTTCAGTGTACCTACTACCTACTACCTAGTAATTGAGTTGGTCACTGCAATGGTGATGTATTAAATTTTAATTCAATAATAAATCATTATATCTAATATTAAAAAAAAATTTAACAGTAGTCAAACTTTTGGTATTCAAGGTTATCCCTACAATAATTTCAATAATAATATTACATTTTTAATGAATACTAGTAATTTTTTTTTTACTTCATAAAAGTATCAACTAAATCCAATTTAAGATCCGAAATCTTTATTGGAGTTTATGATAAAAGAGTTAATTTATCAAAAAAATATTGTTGTCTTAAAACGTTAAAACACATATACACCAACAAAAAAATAACTCATAATAAAATTGTAAAATCGCTTCACTCAGAATAAAAAAAAAGTCATTAAATATTTAAAATCTACGAAAGAAAAATGTAACACACTGATAACCTCAATTTTTAAAGATATTTTATAATTACTTTATAATATTATATTAGGTATTAGTAATTTCTATTTCTGTTTATAATCAGATGTGTTTACCTTATTTATGCCAAAAACATTATATACCCTCAATTTTCAAGTCAGGACTACTGTTGAATTTTCGTTATATATATTTTTTATTAATTCATAAGTCAATAAACATTTTTCACAAAATGATATGAATAGGATTATGACAAAAAGAGTTTAAAATTGGTCTAAATATTTTAAAGTTTCATTAAATTATATAATGACAATTAATTCTAATAAGCCCAATAACAAAGTAATTTAATTAAAATTAAATAACTAAAATTTTTTTTTGGACAAATCTGTTTATATAATAAATTAGAATATCCAATTTTGTCAACATTTGAACTTCAAGCACTCTTCAAAAATTAATGTGGCTTTACGCTAAACTTTTTTTTCGTTTCCGGTAAGGATAAAGTATGAGAACTTTTGTGAGTTTTAAGTTTTAAAATTAAATATTTTATGAATTATAAGCAACAATAAAATGTTTAATGTCAGTTTAAACAGCCATTAAAAAAATATTGACTGTACATTTTTTATATTAAATTATTAGTTGTTTTTTTAAATTAAGATAAAACTTGGCGACCTAAAAAATAATCGATAAATAGCAGTAAATTTAAAATTTCTATTGGTAGTTCAAAAAGGTGCTAAACAATTATTTTGAAAATTATAGTATGTTTAGAATACTTTGTTATACATATTTGATAAACGTTTTAATTATGTATCGTATTTCATATTTTGAGATTTTTTTTTTTTAAAACTGATATTAGATAAATGTTTTAATTTCTTTTTTTATAATTTTTAAAAATATAAAATTAGTCTTTAAATAGTAGAAAGAAAAAAATTAATAATACAATCACTGTTGTACAAGAGTACAACTAATACCACGCTCATCGCTCGGCTCAGAATCTTAAACGAAATAAAAAATATATACTGCTTTTACGGTGTTTATTTATACTTCATTTATGTATTTACAATTTATCGCAAAACAGTTTCCTTCGATTTCTTTAATGAATAATTCTGTTCTATATACACGGTTGTATTATTAAAACACGACGGTTGGAATAATCTCGTTTCAATTCTCTTCTCCGTTTACTTATCGCATATAAATCGTTGTATATAAACGCTGTACAGATGCGTAGAGTATAAAACGGAACAATCCGTTTTTAGTAAATGTATATTGTATAATATAGATGGGTCAAATAAGTTTTGTGAGGCGAATATCAGACTTACGGGACTCTAGAAAGCCCGTACGTCTGAACCGCGTATACTAATCGTGCGGTATTGATTAACGACGATGTTCATTAGGGTATAATATTATTATTATCGTTCTCGATTTATATATATATATATATATATATTATTTAATAAACCTATCTATAGGTACTATAGTTGGTTTATTCTCGTGACAGCCACTTTTTTTCTTATTCCAAAAACTGACGCCCGTGTTCCTATACCTACATGTTATCAACCAACGGTGGATCTGGGCCACATAGATAAGAAATTGCTGGACCGGGTGGCAGCTAGAAAAATAAATGATAATATCGTAGTAAATAGTGTATAATGTATAGCGTATACTATGTCGGCGGTTTTCGCGAATCCCCTTGATGTGTGTCAGACCGCGTTAGCCGGTTAATCGAGGGTTTCGGGACTGTGCCTGTCCGATAACGAACTGAAACTAATTAAGGTCGGAAAACCACAACGACGATGATGTTCTTATTGCGAGCTTTTCGGCCGTGTAATTCACGCGTAAATTCATTTGTACGCGTAAACACTGAAAATACAATGCTTGTGGTGCAACTATCTCGGTCGTTGTAATGAACAATAAATTAATAATTATCATTTGTCCGTGAGTATTTGTTTTTACACATACTCACACATCGTTTTTATAAAAAAATATATACGTAACAGTCGTAACATATATTTAGTCATTATATAATCATAATTTCCTAAAAAATATATATTTGTAAGAAAAAACTTCAATAATAAAATAAAATAAAACTCAAATTAATATCACGATTTAAAGGTGGGATATATAGGCAATAAAAGAAAAATAATATTTATAAGAAATACCGTTTCATATTGTATGGTAATATAATTAGTAATTGTACTTAAACAAACGCGAGTTTAGCAGTTAAGTCTCGTGAATATGAATTATGTTTTATTTGTAGAACTATGTATACTAAATATATAATGATACTTATGTTTATTCGGTATAACTTGAGATAGCTTAAATGTTTAACATAGGTAATAAAATTTTATTATTCATATGTATTGTATACATTTATTCTAATGTTTACGTTATAAATAAACTCACTTGATATACGATTATAATTATAATTTATTTTACAACCCATATAATACTTTAACGAATATCAGAATTATTAATTTTCGATTGGTACCACACTTTTTTAAAAATTGCGTTTTCAACCATACTATTTTATGTTACACGTATTATATTATTTCAAATATTATTAAATTCGACTAGATATTGAACTCATTTGTTATTGTTTTTTGTTATTCAACGGTTATTTAATTTATACTATCCCAAAGTTATTTGTTTATTTGAATAAAAAGTCTTCGGAAGGTTGAAGTTTAGCAAGATTGAATTTACAAACGGGAAATTTATTTTGCATGAAGAAAAAAAACATATTATACTTATACGATATTGAACAATACAATACGCACTATAATGAATGACCGTTACTTATTATAAAATCGAACCCAATCCACTGCCACTGTATAGTGTATTATGTTATATTTATTTAAAATGCCATTTATGTTTATCGTGTTTATTGTATTATATTCACTCTATTCGTACACGTCATATGCACGATGGGGTGTTTAAAGCCGATCGACAGCAATTCATCCGATAAAAGACCAACTATCGCAGGAAGCGGGTAAAAAGATTAATGCATTTTCGGAACCATAATTCACAAGTGTATGTATGTGTGTATATTGTATATATATATATATGCAATATTAACTTATTGAGTATACTTTTGCCGGGACTCAAAAGTGATGGCGGTAGGCTGGTGGCTATGACTCGGGAAGTGGAGAGGAGTAGGGTTAAAAATGACAAACACTATTGAAACTGACAGATAAAGTTGTATAGGACGGAAAATATACGTTTAACAAATAAGTCGAAGCATATTTTTAATATCTGATACAACCAAAAAGTAAAAAACTTTTACAGTCCAAACGAAACGATTCAATCACTCGAATATTTGGTTTGTATGGCTATCGGAATTATTTACACTGCCAAAACAAAAGAATTATTTACAAAAATAAATTTGAATTTTGTATCATATATTATTCATCGACGTTCAAATCCCATGGATAATCGTATCAGAATCGTTTATTTATTTAATTTGTGTATTATAATCATTTGCACCGACATTTTAAATAAACGACCGTAGTCCATTTGAAATAACGTAGAAATATTAAATGAAATAATAATTTCTATCTCTGTCGGCCAGGTATCGATAATCTAAAATACACATACACAAGGACATTATACGAATCGTAAATATAATTTTCAGCATAGTTATGAATAACAAATTTTAGAATTTTATCTCATTTAATTATTAGGTACTTAATTAGTCACATTTTTGTGTTTGTAAATAATAATAGTTTTGCCGATCATGTCATGCTAAACCAGATTGTAGCAACATGCAAATTTTATCAAGTAAAATATTTACTAAGTAAAAAGGTTTTGTATTTAATGGTTTATATAAAAAAAAAATGCATAATGTGAATATTTTAGTGTTATGATACAATTAACTATACTATACTTTTAATGTATCTAAATTCCTAAAATAAATATAGATTAAGAAATTTTACAAACACTTATAAGTTACATTATTACTGATATTAATATTTATTTTTTTAAAAGGTTATACGTTATTTTTTAACTAAAATATTTTAAATAGTTTTCATTTCATAATATTAAATTTGATCGTTTATATAATATCCTGCTGTTATTTTTTATTAAATACAAATTCACTTAAAAATTACACAATATAAATTTCCACCGTCTAGATTTAATATCTAGTTATGTAAGGCCATAAAAAAAATAAAAATCATATTTTGATTATATTGTTATTTAGGTACATTATACTATAGTCATACTTTACTGACGACTTTGTTCTTTCAATATATTTTCTGAATCTATCATACTTATCACAAAATATAAAAATAAAAAAAATATTTAATTTAACATAATTACAATATGATATGATATTATGACTCTTTTTCTCGTTAGGTAACGGGAGAAGATACAACCGTATTACTATCAACATAGATATTAAAATTACTCATACCATATTAAAAGGGGGTTAGTTTATTTCTAAACCCTTTTCTGTTTTTATGAAATAATTTTCATGTAACGGAATGATTACAAATGTATCTTATACCTATTGGTGCAGAGGTTTAAATATGGGCTTCACGTTAATTTCCAAAGAAAAAAAAATACCGAGCCAGTGAGAGCTGGGTTTATTTAAACCATCAGAGTTTCTTACTTTTTCATCAAAATGTTTTTTTTTAATACTATTTTTTTTTTTTTTTTTGAAAACCTTCAGGCAAAACAACGAGCAGACAGGTTTAGGATTTAGCAGCCTGTCAAAGAATAATTTATCGTTATTTATTTATTTATTTATTTTTTTTTTTCATTACATTTTCTCTTTACTTGCCACTTCGTTTTCAGTTGAAAACTACTTTTGTTATTCAGTAAGTTATAAATTGCTCTCCTAATGTTCGGAGGTTTCTCATATAAATTACTAAATCGATTTTATCATTATTATTATTATTATTATTATTATTTTTTTTTTTTATTCGATTTTCAATAATAATTTGCGTGTAGTACAATTTACTTGATTTCAATACCTACCTTAATTAACTTCACATAATCACATTATTTGAAGAAGATTCTTGAACAAAAAAATATTTTATTTAATAATAATAATAAAATTATTTATTAGTATATAATATTATCAACGATAAGGATACAAAATTGGTTTCAGAAATCGATCACTGAAAACTTTGGTTTCCAAAGTTAATATCGGCGAAGTACCTTTACGGAATCCGAACAAAAACTATGTATATATATATATATACATGTATATAATTTAAAATATATGTATATATATATTTTCATTTAATAATCTAACTTGGGCAGTATTATAGTGTCAAGGAAAACTTTTTTCACTTTTTCAATAAACGTCATAATATTTCTATGGAAATTTAGTGGTTTTGTATACGTTGCTAAATTGTTGTCCAAATAAATTTCAAGTAATATATCTAAGAATTGTTGACATTTTTGAAAGTATATTGAAATATTTAAAGTCTAAATCAGTATATTATGGAATAATCGAAATCTATTTAGATGTGCAATATTTGTTTAAATACGATATCATGATCTTATAATGAAATTATATGTAAAAGATGGATCTTTAGCGGTGTTCAATAGAATATAATAAAAATATTATTTATTTGTTAAAATATTGTTTGTTTTAATTGTTATTATTTCAATTATCATATCATCTATCAATGCCATCGTTCGTGTAATTAAAAGTTGAACATTCAAATACAGTTTTCAAACAAATATTTATATCTTTAAATAGTTTAAATGTTTAAATGAAATATCATTTGAATAACACTGTATTTAATTTCAGGAAATGTTTATTTTTATTAAGTGGATATACAAATAGACATACTGGTTTGTTTTTCTTTCGGATATTTTTAGTATTATAAGGTTTAAATAATAGTAGCTATATTATTATAGTTTCGAGGTTGTTTTTTTTTTTTTGTAATTAAAAATTAATATATTTGATTATTATATACTGTTATTGTTAGTTCATATCTATAATAAAAATCGTTCACACATTTTAGTGAATCAAAATATGTTTGTTAAAACTTAAAAGTGATATTTTATTAAAGTTATGATATTTATTTATTGTGTAGCATGAAATATATTATTTTCATATTAAAATATTTGTTGTACCAATTGTTTATCTGAAAATTTTATGTTGTCAAATAAATAAAAAAGTAAAAAAAAACATTATGTTTTGACCAGTAATAAAATTTCTAATTTTTTATTGTAAAATTATTAGTTGGTATTTTATCAGACATTAATATTATACAATTTATAAACCGTAACTACGTTTGGATTTGTTTTTTAAGAGTTTATGCAGTAAATAATCAAAACCATTTTCCTGTTACTGTATTTTTTTTATATTATATATACATTAAGTCTGTTTACAATTCAATTATTTTATCAGCTTTTAGTTTATTTCGTATCTTTTGTAAACATATTATTTTAATACAAGAACTTTTTATACGCGTATATGTGCATTGTGTATGTATGCTACGCGGAAATATAATATAGGTACTATAATAATAACAATAAGACGTATAACGCTTGAAAAGAAAAATTCTTGTTGGAAAATGTTTTGTTTCCAGCGTTGTCATACAGCATCTTTAAAGTTCGGTAAATAATATACCCGAAGATATTATAATATTAAGTACGACAGTAATAATTAAGCTTAAATATCACATTGGAAACAATGCAATAAGTATGACACAGTATAGAGTGTATATATACGGATGAGTGGATTTTGATTTGTATTCTTCGTATAGTTTTTTTCGATGAAAAGCAAATATTCCCGTTTTCTGTGGTAATTTATCTATTTAAACTTGAAAATGTTTGGGAAACGCTATTGGTGATGAGGGAGATATAGGCGAGATGCTTAAGTCACGGAGGGACGACGTAATAATTACCTCGTCCCGTCTATTCCACGATGCATTTAAAACGTCTCCACGGGAAGAATGGAAAAAGCGTTCGTATTAATTTTCATTACGACGGATTTCTTTGGACCGCCACTAACATCGCCTCCATTACTGTTCTCGCCACCCTGCTGCCACTGTTGGTGAAGTATTAGGCGCTCACGATTAGCTCTCCGTTTTGTTTGTAATTAGAAAAGCGAGTTTGTCCGTTTATAATTGCATGATCGTTTTTGTTGGATTTTACAGCCACCGCGTCGCGTTTTGTCTGTCCGTTGTCTCAATGCAATATATAACACACTTATATATATATATATACATGAATGTGTGTGTGTGTGTGTGTGTTTATATATATACTTACATTATAATATATACATCCTTTTAATCCCGCAGACAAACCACAAAACACACTAAACTGATTTATATATATATATATACATTTGTGTGTGTGTACGCGCGCGCGTGCTCATTTTACATATCTATGTAATATTATATACGTGTACAATGTTACTATTTTAACGGCATACAATGAATTTGAAATTTATTTTACCGGTCGACCCCGAGAGAAAATGTTAATCTTTTTACTCGGAATTTATTCCTACTCTAGAGAACCGCATAGATTTTGTTTTCCGTCTGTCTCTAATACGAAGGACCTGCGCACGTGTCTGTGGCTTATAAATTAATTTTTTACATTTTTTCATAGACTTTTAATTTAATTTCATCTACCGCGATTAAGACATTAAGTACTCGTTGAAACTATGGTAAAATTATCGTACTTTTTTAATTTTTATAACCACTTATATAACCAATGAACTAATTATTTATCGGTTGTATAATAATACACGAATATAGGTGTTCTGTCGTGCATAACCTTTTTAAATTTTTGTGAAACGAAAAAGAAATGATACCTAGTATTTAAAAAAATGTGTGCACAACATTTTAGATGCGCAATATTATTATTTATAACTGCATCATGGTGTTTCAGTTCGTGCATCAATAAATTAATTTTAGCAGCGATGTACGTATTTTGCCTATACATTGAGCCGGCCAATAGGTTATGATGAAAAATTCCGAATAGGGTACTAAGTAAACAGTCTATAGAGATCTTTAAGGAATTCGTTTAACGTTTTTCTTAGTTTTCATTCAATATTTTAGTGCAATGGATGGTGATAAATTATTATCATAAATAATAAGTTAATGATTAATCATTATACTCAATATTCCAACACTTTCACTATAGCAATATTTTTCAATTTTGTGTTGCTTATAAAATTACAATATTTTACAAAAAAAAAAAAAAAACCCAGCTATAAATTAAAATCACAATTTAATTTTTCGGTCTGTTAGTAGTTTTAAAAGTTCCAAAACAAAAAAAAATCATTAAAATTATTTATTCTTGGGTGCAAAATAAGTAATTAGTAATAATATACAGCTTTAGGTTATTTATTCTACTTGTGAAAAATAAAATTGTCTCGTTAATAGAACGCAATTATTATAAAGAATGTACTAATATAAATTGTATTATTTATTTTATTGGTGCACTTAATCTACGATAAATATCATATTTTAATTATATGTACTTATATATGAACTTCTTTAAAAAAAAAAAATTAATTTTCAATTTTCAAACTTTAATTCGTTTTTAAATTGTAATCAATAGACGATGAATTAATGACGATAAATTAATTTGTCATGATATAATTCATCAAAGGAAAAAATTAAAAAGTACATTTTAATATTCAATCTGTTGCTGATAATTATAATAATTATCCTTTTAAAATTGATTTGTAATCAATTATTTAAATCTGTCGTAGTAAATATTTTTTACTTTTCAAAATCAAATAAAAAATAATTTAAATAATTTATATTTATTAACTATTATTAATAGTACATAGTTTTTAAATGATTGTATTATATTTTATATAGTATATTCGTAATTAATTCACCATACTTATAATTAAATTAAATATTTTTATTTAGATCTCGAGTAATGTGAGAGTTTTTGGTTGTGCAATGGTGTATTTTTTCTTTTCAGGAAATCATTTTTTGAGGCAATTTCCATCGTTTTTTGTAATTTATTAAATCGATTTGATATTATACACAGATTTTTTTTAAGTAAATTGAATTTTTTTTTTTTTTGAAAATTGATTTTGAGTATATAATTCATATTACCTTACAAAAATGTTGAATCGAGTAATTACCTTATACGTATTTCAAAAAAGAACTAAAATGGTATAATAAATTGGAGTAAATAAAAAGTTTGTGATTTAATCTATAAAAAATACTTTTTATACTAGTGTAATCAACGAAATGTTTCATGCAAAATACATAAATATTATTTAAACGTTATAATATCGTTCGTAGAAAATGTATTCAATAAGTATATGTGAAAGCAATCGCTGATAAATGTATATATACGAATATGTATAGTTATTATTATTGTAAATTTAGCGGTTTATACTAGTCTCTGATGAGTTATGGTGTATATATTATTATTATATAATAATATTCGATACTAATATTACGGCTTACGAGAAATCAAACTTTAAAACCTCGAAGCAAATAAAGTGATTTATAAGTTTTAACCGATTTTATTAGGCGTACGACATAACATTATGACGTTTCATATCAAACTGCCGTGTTGTAACTATACATATATGTATTTATGTGTGTGTGTGTGTGTGTGTTGTAGGTACACTGCGAACAATATATTAAACGTACATGCGTACAGTGAATTGTGGTTTGTAATATAATATAGTTGGTCTCGCCGGATTTATCGACACACATGTATTATATTAATATCGTAACGCAACCGTAGATAATATTAATACGTGTATAATATAATATAGGTAGGTATTGTACGTATCAAGTTCGGTAATGATATATCGAATTAAAAGGTTAACCCTTTCATCGACCTATCGTGGGTCTAGGCCTCTGTGGTGTGTGTGCACATTTTATAAGCTCTGTTCAGTGCAAACAGCAGCAGCTTCCAGCCGTTGGCAATCACGATAATATTAATTATTATTAAAATCGTTTTAGTACGGTACACACGTGGCGGCGGCGAACGGCTCACGCACCCGCGCGCGTGTTTGAGCACAGTACCTACCTACGGGCGTATTCGCCGCCACTCGTCAATTTAATCCCATGTGTTTACGCTCTTTTGATCCCTTCCCGTGCCAGAGGGGTAACCTACGAGGGGCGAACGAGTGGTAGCTGCGATGACGGTGACGGCGGCGGTCGTAGTTTTACTGTACTGTGCATAATATATAGGTACAGTGCACTGCAACATGCCAGGACGATAAGCGATTTTCGTATTTTTTTTACCTCATTATCTATTTGATAATACACAATATGCTTTAATTTTCGACGACGATAGAGCGGTAATAATACGGTCAGCAAGTGTAGGCGCACACTGTGCGCTCCGGTCCAATAATTATCGAGTATACATGTGTATATACAATCGCGCGTAGGGTACACGTCGTCCATTAAGTCGAACCGATTTTTATCGTAATCGCGTATATCGACGTAGTTATGTGTATAGTAATAACATGCTATAATATCACCACATGTATTCTACACAATGATGATATACTGTGGTGCAACCAGGATTTATTCTAGGAGGGGTCAAAAAAATTGTATTTATCTATAATTTTCCTTAAATAATACATACATTTTATTGCTTAATAAACAAAATTATATTATTTAATATACATATATTTTACATTTTTAAATTTATATTTACATGTATATGTCAATTAATTATTGTTATTATGTCAGTTAAATTATGGCATAATCATAATATTGATTTTATTTATATATCGAATCCGAAGTGTTATCAAAAAAATACCAAGTCTAATAATCAATCTAATCAATAAAATTTGATGAAAATTTCAGGGCAAGTTTAAAAATAAAAATAAATACTATGACATGAGTTAATGGGAGGGTCCACCTCTCTGGGCTCGTCGCTCATTACAGTACAGTTCGGATGATGATGATATTGCTGCGAGTCGGCGCACGACATTCTTAAGGTTTTTTTTTAATTTCTTTTAAATTTTTTTTCGTACACATTGTAATATTATTTACTATTCCTAACGATCGCGCGTATCACATGATTTAATTTACGGCGGTTTTGTTTCCGCATGGAATATTGACTGGTTCCTGACAAACGAAAAATCGCACGCGTAATTAGTTACAGCCGATTCTCGACGAAAACTATCCGCAATATTCGCTCACCACCCGGACAGACGTGAACGCCACGACGATAAAATATGCCTTCGTACGGAACAGCGTATCTACGCGACATAACGCAATAATAATAATAATAATAATATTAATAATAATTATTATTGTTATTATTATTATTATTATTATATGATGCCGTTATTGCGTTTGTCAAGGTTTGCGCGAAAATTCGATTTCGTGCAAAGCGCGTTGCTGCAACGCGCGTGTAGCCCGTGCGGATATCCCGCGACGTATATATAAACATATAGCTGCTGCGGTTCTCGTCTGGACACGTACGACGACACAATTGACTTAATCCGACCGAGGATAAATTAGAACTGCGGGCAGGCGAAAAAAAACTGTCTTAAGGTCTTTTACGTGACCGTTATTTTAATCGGTATTAAAAATGGTTGGGCTCAGCCGAAGGTGGGATGTATCGTAACACACACACACACACACACACATGTATATGTGATATTTTAGACGTATAGTCCGGCCACTATTTTACGGCGAGCCGCATTCGAGGCATAACCCTACACCCCCCCCCCCCCAACGTTGACCACACTGCCCCGTAACATCTGAGTTATAAAGCATTGAGCTGCGGTACGGTTTGTTGAAGGATTGTAATATATTATATTATTATTATTATTATTACTATTTTCATTGCGAGTCGATATACCGCCGTAAATATTCGTAGGCACTGAAAAATGCTGTACGATATTATATAATATGTTTATTATTATCGTTATAATCAGGTATTACTGCTGCAGAGCTACGGTGTCGTAGAGATCAACGCGTGATAGTTTTTTGTTTTGATTAGAATACCATAAAAACGGTCGGTAAGAGGTATTATCCGTCATCGAACACGCGACATTGTGTCCTTACAATATTGTATTATATCATGTTATGGTGTGATCATATAAATCGTAATCAATTATCTAAGATCGATTTAAAAAGCAGAACGCGATAATCATGTTTGTTTTGAATAATTAGCTTGAAACACGAAAAATACATAATATGAACAAAATGTACGAAGTCGTGAATAGTATTAAGTTATTCAGGGTTTAACGTCCAGTTTTTAGAAATTGACATGTGGCGTGAAGTGAAATCGAAATTTATAGGTTGTACTTTGTTCGTAATCGGGCTACAAAGGATATATCTATCGTTCCATTAATTTATATATATATATATTTTTTTTTTACCACAAATCGTATTTCACCACAAGTTTTGTTGACCTCAATAACCTATATTCTGATAGGTTGCACGATTTTTTTCAATTTCGAGAACGATTTTGAATGCATCTATATTACTAAGGTCTTGGAAATTGGAAAACGTGAGAACTACAAAAATAAATGTTATTGGTATAGAAAAATTTGTTGGAAAACCATTTTTCAATTAAATTAAAATAATAAATAGATTTATCCGATTTGGATTTTTTTGTCTTTATAATATACAAAATGATTTGCCAGGCATACTGATCAATATTTCAGATCAAAGCAATAAAATATAATATACTGGTTGTACAAATGACAAGCATGTTTTTTTTCATTTTTGTCTCCGTCGTCAGTTTTTGATGAGAAAATTGCTTTAAACTAAAACTTTAAGGTTGGTTTGAAATTGGATTTAGTTTTTTTGTTGTTTTATATTTCATTGAAATGGTTTCATAAGTGTTTGTTAATATCTCATCACTTGGGAGATGAAAAGTGTGTCTAACACACTACTACCCTCTTTTCTAAGAACGCAATTTTCACGTGTGTGGACGTCACTCCCAATGGAGTGAGCTCGGCAATGGCTGGGTAGAATAACGAAACGGCGGCGGAAGAATACGAAAAAGTAGTATATAAATTGGATTTAAAAGTAAAAAGAGTTCAGTACTTTTCCAAGATTAAAATTTTTTATAAAAACTGGAATATTTACACAGTAGATACTAGAAACTGATGAAATTATTTTTATTATTTTATCGTTTGTAATTCAAAAATGAATAACAATAAAAATTTGAATTTTTTATCGAATACTTAGTACAAAGTTCTCCAAGTTTTAATTAATATGATTTTATTTATATTTCATAATTTATAAAAACCGTCTGAGTTTTAAAAATACTAGACCTATTAATAAATAAAGTTATATCTAATTAATATTTGATATAAAATTATTATCAAGGTAATAAAGTAATATACTAAGTGCATAGATTTCAATAACTCAAAAATTACTCGATATAAGGACTCAAATACCAAAAACTATAGTATTTAAGTATACTAAAAAAAAAAAATTCTAAAATCAGAATTTTGATAATCTACATTGATAAATAATATTTAAGGAATTTCTCATTGATTTTGTGAGCTACTCTTTATTTTTTCAAATTTTTTATTTTATTTTATAAAAATATAAATATTTTTACTTTAACTAAATTAATGTCAAAATATTATTTTTAATCAAATTATCATCATAAAGTCCATTGTATTATTTTGTTATAACAATTATTTAAGCTGCAAAGAGTTAATGTTATTATATTATCTTAATGAACGTTTTTTGTAATTTCATAATTTTTTTTACAACAGTTGTATTATATTTATAGATGCTTATTGCATTAACAAAGCTACCAGACAGTATTAATATAGCTATTCAAATATTTTACTGGAATTGTAAAGTTATATCTTTACACTTCTCCTCTTAATTTTTTTATAGAACAAACTTTTACAAATTTCATAATGCAAGGTATAAAAACAATTATTTATAATTATAATATATTTTTTTATTTAATGAAACTGTAGGGATTTATGTAATAACTTCTTCACCGTCTTTATTTTATCCGATTACTACACTGATATGAATACAATAATTAATATATTATATGCTGGTATTACTATGTAAGGTAACTAATGGTACACTCTACAAATTGTTATAAACATTTTATACATTTAAAATTGAATTCCAAATACAAACTATAGAATTTACAATTTGACAGTTATCATATTAGTTTTTTATTATGTCAAATCATGATAAGTTTTACCAAAGTTTAGTACTGTTATTTGGAGATAATAATGTTATATAACTGAACTTCGAAGTACTAAAGTTTTTGTATTATTGCTAAAATATTCAATTAATTGAATAATTTACAATTTATACAGGTCATAATAATATTATACTTAATTATAAAAGAGATTTACTATATTATATCCATATATTAAGGTAACACAAAGACTGTATCTGATAGGATTAAAAAAGAAAAAAAAATTTTATTTCCGTTTTATAATTATTTTACTCAACTGTTTTTTTTCATATTTATAACTTATAAGTTGCAAGTAAAAAGGTACATTTTTTCTAATTATTATATTCTTAGGTAAGAAAAGTGTATAAAATTGTTTTAATGAAAAGTAAAAAACATCGCGCTTTATACATCTTAAAAAGTATAAATATTTTATTAAGTATAAAAGTTTAAAATTTATAATTAAGGTGTACCAACCTAATTTTATTATATCAATAATTTAATAATAATAATAATATAAATCACAATTATTAAAAATCTTTGTTAGGCGATTCTAACTTGAAATATTAAAAGCATACAGCTCTGTAGTATATGTGTACGTAAATGATCTTAAATTAAAAATTTCATTATGTGATTAAAATAACTAAGCTTTTCATAGCGAAAATTATATCGAAATGTTGTGTTTTTTACGGGATTATAATTCTATGATAATATGATACCTATTATATGCTTGTTTTGATATATTGTGAATTTTAAGATGAATTCTGGTAATACATATTACATAAATAACTTTAAAATTCTCACGATCATATTAGTTATTTTTATCAATTGACGAATCAAAGCTTGAAATATATTGTAATAGTTAAATACTGAAAACACAAAATCATAATAGTATACGGTTGGGAAAATGATAATTATTAGAGTGCGTATTTTATACCACAACGAATGAATGTTCGGTTTGTGCGATACAGACAGATGTATAGGAAAAGGCGCATGGATTATAAAATGTTCAAGTCAAATGAAAAATATGTAAAATTGTTTTTGTCAATATTACTGTCAGCGTTGAAGGCTTAGCAAACAATAGAAACGGTACCGTGACGAACATTATAGGTAAGCACGGGCGAAGTTGATTTATCATTGAGGGTTGAAGACAAGCTTGGAGTTATAACACTGGTGGTGGATCCGAGTTTTTGTTTATGATTTTATTTTATTTTTATATTATTATTGTTGTTATTATTATTTTTGGGCACCACTGTTCGGTGTTCAGAATCGATATAACGCAATATAACTAGCTAGCAAAACGTGCTACAGGATTGACCAAAGTTTAGAATAACATCTGTGGCGAAAAAAAAATGGTATTTTTCGTAATTGTAGTAGAATTTTAATCGAGTTTTTAGCAGTGACAATTGCTGACGCTATTGTAGTGTTGTTGTAACCATCGAGTCATGATTTTACCAAATTATGTTGCATATTAAATACCCATATTACATGTCGTAGGTATAATACACGTTTGTTATGCTCATACTACGCGTATTGTGCGTACCTGCACGCTTTTGTAATTATCATTTTATTATTACAATATATTTTTAAATGAAAGCAAATTTCGAGAAGGAAAATAAATGAAAAAAAAAAAAACACATCAACAGATTATGAAAGTTTTAAAAATTCATGTTTTCGTGATGCGCATTATGTATTATATATTATATAAGTACTGTTCTTTTCAAACGAATTATTATTAAATATTGCATTTTTACATATTGTGTTCACATTCATATGAAAGTATATTTTGTATTACTATTATTATTTTTTATATGCAAAGCGGAAATTGATAAGACCATCCACTCAGTGCAGTGGTGCGATGAAAGCGGTTTAACAGTGTACGACAAATACCTACGCGCTTAGCTAACATTATATATTCTTGTGAATAATATATAAGTGGCACGCCTATATTATAAACACGTGTTATACTTATTTTTAAAAGGGGATGTTATATTTTGTATATCGCACTAAATGTTATCTCTAAAAGTATTAAAGGAAAATGCAGAGGATAAAAATAATCGTTCGACTCTTACGGTTAATCTTTTTCTCATTTTTATTATCACTTATTAGAATTATTATTTTTTTACACGTGATCTTAAATAAATTACATTTTTTTACCATCGGCATTAACTGCATTACTAATGCAGTCATAAGATTGTTCGCCTTATAGTTTTTACATATTATTTATAGATATGAATACATAATTATTCAAATTAATTTAGGTTATTATTATGATTCACAGAATATGTATAGATGATAAAACATAATTTATAATGCGCACCACGAGTACCTACTATATTTTTCTATTATATTTATTTTTCGACTAAAGTGGTTCTTTATTAGAATTATTGTCTGTATGCACAATGTATTATTATGATGAACTTATTGTAGTTATAAGTATATGTAGTTATATAACTAAGATATTGAAAAATATTATAGGTTCAATTTAAAAATAAATAATTTAGGCAATGTAGGTTCTAATGAATTTTAGATGATTTATGCAATTCTGTAATTTTTTATTGTCTTAAACGAAATTTATTTAGATTGTACAATATTTATTTATTATATAGCTACATCATATTTTAATTATTGATAGGTATGATAGTTGGAAAAATTATTATGTTTTGCACATAGTTAGTTGCATAAACAGTCATGTTTATTATAATATATAACTTTTAAACTTTTAACACTATTTGTTTTGGTCATATTGATGATATTGGTGATATTCAATATTTATGGATATTTATTATGTAATAATAGAATAAATTATTATCAATTATTATTCATCGATCAAAAAACTTTCAGTTGATTTAATGAGGATACGTGAATAAAACAAAAATAAAACTTAATATAATCAATATGTTTCAAGAATTTCTAATTTCGTCTCATTGTAACTTTTGTTGATTTTTGAAAAAAGTTTTAAGAAATATCTTGTTGACTTTGTGGATCAATGCCCAATGACCACTTGCAAGTCTGATAATATTATTAGAGTGATGAGTTTAGAAAAAAATGTCTTGGAGATGATTGACTTGTTACACTATCTTTTTTCCTAAGTAGGTAGCTGTTGGTTCTGATTTATAGTTCGTTGTCGATGTAAAGGAGGGGAACCATTCTTTGTGAGTGGTTTCTCTTGTTGATTGATAATCCGAATATTGACACATTGACGCGAATTCGATAAGATTCGGTATAATGGTCTTTTCAGGTTTTTCGACACGTGAACTAGACGAAACTATAGATGGGTCTGTATAACCGAATGGTGAATAGCTTTAAATTTAAAACACGTATAGTTTCACAACAAAGAATTTTCTGTGGTTATTACTTATTACGTTATACTTTAATCCTAAGGCTTTAGCGTTATAAAGCTAAATGGATTACGTTTTCAAAATAAAGATTTTTAATATTTTACTGTTTATTTTGTTATCGTAGAAGGTAGAGGCAATAACATTTAATTTTTTAAATATTGTTGAAATATTATCATTAAATGTTGTTAACAACCGTATGCGTAACTAAAGGTACATTCTAAATGTTTATGCATTCTTATAATGGGAGTCTATATTTTTTTTATAATTATTTTTGAAAACACTAACTGTATGACAATAATGAAACTATTTAATTTAATCTTTTATTTTTAACACTATTATTGAGATAAAAAGAATATTCGTATTTATTAATATATCGTTTTTATATTGATAAATAAAATTGTTGTCTCTTGATTTTTGGCAGGGTCAGTTATAACCGTTTTTGTAAATTATTCATTAGAGTTGTTTAGAATTCAGTCAAAACTTGTTCATTAATCTAAATTCAAATTTGTGTTATTCAATGTGTTCTATAGTTTCCTTTTGTTTTGTTTTGTTTTTTTTTTTTGCTAAAATGTCTTTAAAGAACTATCAAAAATCTAAAAAAAAAACGTGTACTTTATATATTTTATTAACTTGGGTAAAAATATGTTCTAATAATATGCACTAAATAGATTAATTAAATTACAAATTAACTAAATTATTGTCTATCAAAAACTATTTTGACGAAGTGTATGTGGGATAAAATAACATAAATTTATTATTTAAATTGTTATTAATATTATAATACAAATTTAATTGATAATATATATATATATATTAAAAAAAAAGTAAATAGTATATAATACATATAAGGTACCTATATAATTTATTTTTACAGTGTTTGCCATAAATATTTGATCAAAGATTCTCACTTTTGTTTACTTTAACTTTCAATTAAAATGTCAGTGTAATTGCGGTCACTTAGTTTACACAGAGTAAACATAAATATACAACTTGGTAAATGTATATTAGTTTTGGATCTCTGAACTACAATTCAAATTTTTTTTTCTATTATTGATGGGTTAGAATACAACTCAAATAGATGTATAACTAAGGTTGGAAAATTTTGTATAATTTCATTGCATTAATAATTACGTACGAGTAGGTAATTGAAACTCTGGCAGAGAATATGAACTCATCCTAGTGTAAAATTATTTAGTTAATTAAAAAGAATACTAGTAACTTCATACCACTGACAACTTTTACAATAGTCAGTTATTATCAATATCAATGAACAATGTGTATTGTACCTATATAAATAAATAATTTATAAAAAGTGCCTATATTTGATTAATAATAATCACATTTTTTATTTGATTACACAACTGTGTTTTCAATATTTATCATAAATATTAAAAAAAAAAAACAACTTATTTTATAAACTATAATGTATCACTCACACATGATAAAACATTGCAGATAGATAGAATTTAATATTGACTATAACTGTTAAGTAAGTACGTAATATTATAATTTATCGTACAGGTTCTAAGTGATAAATAACATTTATTAAATGTGTGCATCAGTATTCATATACGTTTAAAAGTTATTAATTAGCGATAGTTAACTGTAATGATTGATTCTTGTAAAAATAAAATAAATGTACCATTTCAGTTTTATTTAAATTCTATTAACATTTAAGTTACCTATATTATTACTTAATATTTAATAAAATAATGTTTTTTAGTGTGTACATTGTACACATAAAACTGAAATTCACATATAAGTATGTATCGAGTCATTCTATAACCGAAATCTTAATGTAAAAAATAAAAGAAAACAAGTATTTTAATTATAATTTTTTTTAATTTTATATTTATAAATTAAATTTTCAAGGTTTCATTATTTTTTTATTTTTTTTTTTGAGTTGTATATTTATTTTAAAATTGTTTTGTATTTCAGAGTGAACTTAATGTTATAAACCTGTCTATCCGACCGCTAAGAGCAATTCAAACTTTATGAAAATATTCTAAAAGTTACTTTCTTTATTTCAGAATACATTTTAGGTTTGAAAAGTTTCCAGTTGGCCTGCTATAGAAAATCTAACGTTAGTGTACTCACATTACGGTGGATAATATTGAATCACTTGCAGAATGTGGACGGCATTTTATATTTGTACATATACATACAAATATAACAAAGCTTTTATTAAATACATATTATCTTGTTTGTAGGTACCTACCTGTATATACTTCAAAATACGCCATTGATAGATTTTTCTGACACCTGAGTATCATCATTCTATTACAATAATAATCATGGCTTAAAATAAAATTGTATTATTTGCACCTTTATATTATATCACATTAAATTATATAATATATATATACATACAATAAATGATTCTATCTCAGTTGTTGTTTTGAAAAGTCTCAATTATTCGTTTAAAAATATTTATTTTTCATAATTATATGCCATTGCATACAATATTTTGGAAAAAATAAATTATGGTTTTAATAGTTTTGATTATTATAATTTTTTGAATTACAATGTATATTTTCAATTCAAAAACATAATAATTTTCAGAGTACTTGATACGTTTTGGTAAAATTTCAAACAATTAGTTAATAATCATTTTAGTTTAAAAGTATTTGATTTTTTAACGAGGGAAATGAAGTGGAATAGGGATACCCTGAACAATTTTAGTTTACTTAAAATTTTCAAAGAAAAAAAATTGTTTTGCAATGATATAAAATGACGTGAAAATAATATTTTCAAAGAAGTTGAAACTTTTTGAAATAATGAGTGTAGACATTTAAATTGATCACCTTGTACATAATATGTATGAGTTTCCACACGAATTTTCTTCAACGAGAATCGGTATTCATCTGTAAAGAATTATTATCTAAAAATATAATATCTTAAAACAAGGTCTGTATTTTTTATTATCACATATTTAAATTGAATTTAATTCAGTACATAGTTCAAGGTTTCAAATTTTTTCAGATGGAAAAAGATTTCAATATTAGTATATCACTATATACTTCTTACAAATAATACTAAATCTGCACTTGCAAAATGTAGATGGAATTCAAATGATGTATGTAATATAAAAATATCTAAGTCAAAATCTTCATGCCATAAAATTGCTTGAATAATATTGAAATTATCTATTTATTTATATTACCAACGTTGTTGTAGAATTTTATCCAGTGAGAATTTTATTGTTTTCTGTCGTTCGTAGTTAAATTATTGTATCAAATATTTTACCTGACATTATCATAGATCGAAAGATGAAAAAATATATTTCATACTACTTTTAATATTTTTATGTAGGTCTTTGACAGTTGACTTGATAATCAACTATTTATGACTTCCTAGCTTCAGCTTCTGCAACCATAAATTGTCTAAACAGCTGTGTCAATGTCATACAAAACGCATTTGTTATCTACCCATATTATTATTGTCAACAGTTTGTAACGTCAAATTGTTTTTTAATTTAACTATTTTGTAATAATATATAAAGATAAATGTCTTAATGGTGGTCAAACGATGGAGAATATGGGGGATATATCCTTACTTTAAATCTTTAATTTTAAATATTAATATTTATAGTAAAATATGATGAATAGGATGATTCATCAAAAATGCTATCCATATTTTCCTTTAGTAATGAATTTATTGAAATTCTGATTTTTGGTATTTCTAAGTATATTTGAGGGGTTAAAAATTAAAAACTATATTACTTTAAATTTTTTTTAGATGTTTTTTTCTACTTAAAGAATGTATCGTGGAAATATAAACTTTTGTTTTTCAAATAAAAATCCTTTTTTTACTGTAAATTATTAAATTTATAGTTATTTTTTTTGAAAATTTTAATATAGTTATTTAATTCAATATTCAATTAAGTAATTTCTAAGTTATCAAAATATTAATACTAAGGATACAATTTCTTAAAAATGGTTTTACAAAAATATGAAATAAATGTTATATCGGATTTAATATTTATTATACTTGGACTATTTTTGCAAATTATAAATTATGTTGATAAATTAATATTAATTATTTTTAACACGTTAAATTTATGTTCAAAAAAAAAAAAATAAAATATACGCTTAATTAATTTATAGTTGGAAAGGAGAATTTTTCATTTTAAAAATAGTAATTTGTATCTTCACAGGGTATTTATTAAGTAGTATAAAAATCTCAAGTACTTAAAATTATGGACTTAAGTATATTAAAGACTACGAAATAAAATGTCGAGTAACTGTTCTATTGAAGAAAATAAGGTGATGAATTACCTTAAATATATTACTTATATATTTATAAAAAAAAAAAAAAATAAAATAAAAGTAGGTACTTAATATTACTTTTTCAATTATTAATCCAATAAAACTATTCTCAATTTTTGATATTATTTTTTTTTTCAATTTGATGAGTGATAATAAAAAATATGGAATAAGATCTTAAATTAAGTTTTTAATGATAAAAATGCACGTTAAAATTTACCCTTACCTCACCACCACTTCTGAAAATATTGTTTGGCTACTTCTAAGTCACGTTTCATTATAAATTGTCTACGTACCATGCTTTAAAAGTTAGGTGTTACTAAAGATAACTTTTTTTTATGTAATTTTTGCTAAGTTTATTTTTAAACACTCATTGTTTTACCCAACACATTAAGTCTAGCATTGCTTTTACAATATTTTATAATTATGTAAAACGATAATTTTTATATTTATTTAGCCGCTTACAAGAAAAGCAACTACCAATGATAGAGATTTTTTCAAGATCAATACATTTTCAATGGATATATGTTTTTTTAAATTATTTTTGTTAATTCAAAAATTTAATCTAACTGCCTGAAAAGTAATTTAAAGTCAACGCACAAATTAATAAGGCTTCTAAGTTGTTTTTTCACGACATTGGTTTACCGTATGTATAATGTAAAACTAAGTATTGTATTAAAGTACCCTAGTATATATTTTGACCCTTATTAAATGTCCGGTGTTTTTAATTAAAAAGAAAAAAAATAGATTCCGTACTGTGAGTTGTATTCGCGTGTACGTTCTCGCAATAGTTTTTACAGGAAATGCTCGTTTAGGAATATTTTGAATTATGTTCGATCGTACACGTGTTAATATAATATATACGTATATACATTATACACGTATAATAAGAGCGAAGCGAACACAACGATCATCAACTTTTATGGCGGCTTTCGGCATTAAAAACGTCAAGGGATATCGTTGGCGGCAGTGGCGGTGGTCTAGTATCTTTTTTCATATTAGGGTTTATTGGGCCTTTTATATATACGACGTAAATATGTTGTCTCGTTATATTCCCCGTAGAGATTGGGTATTGGTGTTTTTCCGCGTCTGTTCCTCTCCATCGTCGACGTAATAATAACATTCCGCGTATATATTATAATAATAATAACTATATATATATATATATATATAAACACGTTATACATACCTACAGGTACATATGCACGCATATATAGGATAACATAAATATATATATAATATATACACGCACACATGGTTATACGAGTATAATATACGATACGCGCGCATATCAGGATAAATTTATACTGTACCTATTATACGAATAATAATATTGTAAATATTATCATGTGTGTGCATTTCACATGGGCACACGTATACCTATCCAATTATTCAGGGCGTACCGAGTCTATTGCAGCTACAGAGTACATAATATATTAGGTGTAAATAATATAATATATACGTAGTGTATTAAACTGGCGCGTTGCGGCGTGTTGTGCGTGCGGCGCACATATCATATTATTATCATAATAATAATAATAATAATAATAATAATATTAGTCGATCTAGTCTCGTGTTGAAATCGGAGTCTATTGTTTCGTTCGTGTTAATTATACAGTAATATTATATTATTTTCGCGAACGCGATAAATCTTTGTGGGTCCGCGGGGACATTCAGTCTGTGGGGTGGCGAGCAAATAAATCCGCGCAAATAATATTAAGAATGACGCGGTACACCAATTTCTTTTATTATTAGATACGTACAGTACGTGTACTGTCGTAGACGGTCTGTGTTGTCGTGTGATGGAGATTATTTTCAAACGGTACGGTAGGTATACTACCTATGCGGAAATGAAAAAAAAAACAGCTTGCGGACGTGCTTAATACGATTGTAAACACGACGTGTCTTACTATGTCGTCGAAAATTGACTGCTTTTGAATAAGGCTTTCGGAAGTTATTAATGTAGTTTAAATTATTAGCTTAAGTCAAATATTTAAACAGTTGTGTAAGTTTTAAACTAAAATAGACCACGTGGGTTTATAGAGGGGTAAATGCATGGTAAGGCGGGTGGTTTTGTGTGCAGGAAGAAAAAAAAAACGGTAATAATAAATTTATTAATAACTATAATATAAGCAGTCTCCGATATATTTTTTTGTATGGTTACCGTGTGTGTTTGTTTCTCTAGACGATGTAATATGTATTATTACAGGCGCACGGAATGGACAGTAAAAACAGACCATTTTCTTTCCCTTTTTATGTTTTTTTATAATCCATAAATTCACAAAATGTTTGTCGCATAAAACGAGTAATAAAATTGTATAGCTGTTCAAATAATGTTATATTTCGCGCTGCAAAGTGCTAAACTTTTAAGGTACCAATAGTTAGATATAAAAATAACATTTATGTTACAAATGAAAGTATAAAATCCTATAAACATACGTACGCTCGTTAAAAGTAACATGTCGACTGTTCAAATTGTGTGGAATTATATATAATATTCACATTTTAATGTACTTATACGTCGATGATAAAATAATTATTTTTAAGTTTTATGATAAATCACACAAATAGAACGTAACTATTAAAAATAAAATGTTATTTTGCATTCATCGAACGGTTAGGAGTTGTACGAAATATATATATAAACTTATTTACAAATATACATATTGTATTTGCATAGAATTGAATAATATTGTGTATATGCAAGAAGTATAAATGAATATTATAATCACATAAGAGTCCATCAATAGGTAAACATGTTTTTTCGCGACGTGTTATGGTATTTTTGATAGATAATTATTGAAAAATGTGCTTAAATTTTTATTGCTGATCAGTTCGCCATAGAAGAAGTGCTATAAGTTTTTTATGTCAAATCGTCGAATGAGAATAGACAAACGTGAATATCACAATCATATGATTTTTCGAAATGGTTTTGAACTTCTAACAACTGTTTTTCTAGAATTTATAGGATACCTTTATTTTCGCAGTAAACAAAATCATACAGGTTGATTGTTATTATTTTTATTGTTTAGCACCTGTAGTAGAATGTATGTACGATTACAAATTCAAGACTAATACATATCTGCAAAAGTAGTAATCATGATAGATCAAGGTTTATTATGGTACTAACTAAAGGGTTTATATTGTTTATTAAACGTATAAACTGTATAGGTAACTAATTGCCCGGTTTCCGGATTATAAAATAATAACGACGGACGATTATAATACGCTACTATGATTTACATACTTTAACGGGCGCTGGGCGGCAGTGGAAGCGCCGCCGCCTTTATCGCGCGGAAGCGATAATAATAATATTGAGATTAACCATCCGAGAGTTGGTTAAAAATAAAGTTAATTAACGTTGCCGGCGAGTTTGTGTGACAGGATAACTTAAGAAAAAAAAAAAAAAAAATATAATAAAATTTATTTTAGTCCTGGTCGCTGCAATAAGTCGGTTTGCGCACTCAGACTGCGATGCCTGACGGTCGGAAAACTATGATCACGAGAGGGGAAGAAGGGGTGCAACGGCGACAACGACAACGACGAGCGAGACGGTTTTTAGATTCAAAAACTGTTCGCCGCCGCCATTGCATCGGCAACATGATGGATGAACGCTATAAATCAACGGGCCGATACAAAAGGAGAAGGCGCGCGCGCGTTGCACTGCAGACGCCGATCGTATATATACAGTCGGACGCCTGCTGCTGCTGCTGCTGCTGCTGCTGCCGTTGTTGCCATCGTTTCACTTCTCCTCTCGGGTACTGGAGTCCGTCTCGTCATCCCTCTCTACCCCGTCCACCTTCAATTGTTACCCCTTATATATAGATACTTCCGCACACGTACCCGCGGCCCGCCAACTAATCGTCTGCCCGGCAACCCGTATCGGAGGAGCTTTGCGCGGCCTCCGTAATCGTTGTCCGGCTAATTTATTAATTTTCTACTACCCACCGCCGCCGGTTATTAATTATCGTATACGCGCATATTATATAGTTTGGGGATAATTCGCGGGGCATCCCCAAAACCTACGCCGCTTTCCAACCTCGCCCCCGTTCGTGTATAGGTTTTTTGAAGAACCATCCGGAAAAGGATACGTGGTTAAGACTATACAAATGTATTATAAGGGTCAACAAGTGATTATACCAAATGACCGCTATAGCGTAATAGTGCTGTAACTCTCGCACACTCGCACAAGAATACGAAAATATTGTATACAATATACGTATATGTGTGTGTACGCGGTTGTTTACGTAGGTATGTGCACAATGGTTAGGGCAAATAAAATACGAGTCATCATTAGCGTATGCATTATTAATTGATTATTTAATAAGATACTAAGTATGTATTTGTGTGTGAATTTATTCGGCGGTTAAAAAAAAACAACAAAAAAAAAAAAAAAAAAATAAATAAAAAAAAAAGTATACGAATGATATTAAATTAATATTATACACATATTTATTTTATTTAATTTTTTCGGTACAACGTAGCCGTCGGAGATGTGTGTTGTGTCGTCCGGGTTCGTATTAATTCGTTCAGCTTGTCCGTTTGTCTTCAATGCCGTAATTAAATGTAATATTTAATAAAATTACTAACCTGTTTAAAAAGCGGCGTATCATTAATTATGTCAATATTATGCGACGGACGTTGACGTGATTACGTATTTCCTGTGCAAACATTTTGGCAGACTTCGAAATCAACTAATTGTTCAATCATTCAAAGTTTAAAATGAATGAACAATAATGAATTAAATTCTTATTTTGTTAGAGTCAACATTTTTACGCAATCACTGGACTGCCAAAGGTTGATGATTGATAAAGTGTAAATATTAAAATTTGAAATATTATAATATTAATTATAGAAAGTAAATTCCTATCATTTTAAATAAAAAATATTTAAGTAGTATATGTGATCGTATACAATACTTGCTAATGACATACACAATACTTCCTTCGAGATATTGAAGCGAGATAAAGCAACAATTAATTTTAAATATTATATATTTATTTTTTAAGTATAAAACTGTAAATATTTTATAACAAAGTGTATTATGTACATTGTACAGTCATGATAATTGAAGTAGGGGCACTTTATCTTTTTTATTTTGTATTGTATTTTTAATATTGTTAATTAAAATATAGACAATTAATTGTTAAAACGTTTTTTGTTAAGTGACGGAATAAATTCGTTATAATACTTTGCTAAACCATTAGCACTCTATAAGAATAGGGACAAAAACTGAGAAGTTAATTAATTATTCGACATCACTGAACATTAGACGATCAAGGGTAGTCCAGAAGAGAGTGATAAAAATGGATTTATGAAAGCTTTAAATTCAATTAGAAAGTTTGAAAAAGTAAATTTTTGTCAATACTTTGATTTAAAGGAGGTGCTGGTACTTAAGTAAAAGTGGGCATACGGTGGAAAAGAATATGAAGATGTTTTTGTAGTAAGCTTGGCTTAATTAATGGAAGTTTACAGAATTTTTTCGTTAACATTACTTATTTTGTTACTTTAGGTATTTCGTTTATTTGTTAAAGTTCTTTGTATGCTTAATATATTTCGTAGTTTATCGGATGATCTTCATTTCTCGGTAAGCATTTGATAGATTATTAGATAGTTTTAATACCAACTATACGAATAAACTAGTAACTATTTCTACATTAGATGCATCTTGGAAGGTATAGTAATTTCTCGAGTAACCATAGTCTTGACAATTATTAAGACGTTGAACTATGTTCTTACTTTTGCCGGGGTTTTTTTTTTTTTTCATGAAGTTAAGACGTTATGTAAAATATATATTCTTATTTGTTACTGCTGGTTTTAGGTCAATACAATAACGTGGAGGGGGAGAGTTTGTCTTTTATTACTCGAAAAACGTTAGTAACCTAACAGATTGAGAACTCATTGTCTTCGATGGAAATCCGATTTTCGCTATGGACGTTGAAGAGTTAAGGTTTAAATATCATATATATATATACAAAATGAGCATAACATGATGCACTTAAGTACTAGAACGAAATAAAGTTGTTTGGATAAAATGAACGAATTCATGAACTTAGTTCAATGTTATACCTTATAAACTATAGTTAGTATATAGTTTATATTTTAAACAAATTTTCCAATGTCGGTGGTGTATTTATAATATTATATACCTACATGAAAGTGTGATATATGCGCACATATTATAATATTATATGTATATACTTAAATATGTATAAAGCGTATAAAGGACGCGAAATAGGTGGGCGAGAGTGAAATTTAGTGAAAAGACGTAATACGTCTACTCATCACAGTTCTTGAATAAAGAACCTAATTATACGCGCTCTAGAAGCAGTTAAATGTTCGCTATCAAGTGTTTCATAAAGAAGGAGTTTAGGTTAATATTTTATAATTATTCATGTATATATGTTTATACTTTATATATTATAATAATATATTTTAAGTAGTGAAACATTTTACATTGTTATTGCATAATATAGTAAGTACCACGTATACAGTGACTTAATTTAGATAATATAATGGTGAGATATTTCCTCTCTGAAATGTTACGGCGTTTCAAATTTCCTGGTTATGTTTTCTTCTTTAGATATTTTTACATAATAACTCATGGTTTTTTTCTAGAATTTAAATTATATTGAAAATATTAGGCTTGATTCTTATACATACAGTTGAAAAGTGTAACTTTAATTTACATTTATATATATATTATATATGTTAAACATAAATTTATATTTTTGTATTAAACACCCCCCTCTCTTATCTCGGGAAAATTAATTTATAATCCAAGAATAATTATATACTAAAAATGCTTCAAGTTATGTAAGAAAAGATTATATTTTTCATTTATTTTGTTTAAAAAAATATTTAAAAGTTAAACGTATTTTTTAATTTATTTATGTGACCGTATGATTCTATGATTGAATAATGTATAAACACTAAACAGCCCTCTCTCTCTTAGTTGTATTTAAATATTAAATTAAAACATCTCTCTTTAAAAAATCCTGTCTACGCTTCTATGTTGCATTTCCCCATGCAATTGTATTTGCATATTTAAAATCATTCTAAATGTATACGTTTTATTAATGATAATATGAGTTTCATATGATTGAAAATCGTTTAAACGGCATATTGTAGGTTACTGTTTTTTAATAACGTATCAGATACGGTATTAAGTAAACACTTAATATTTATTGTAATTTTTCGTTTGATGTATATGTAATAAAAATGAATTGGCATAGTAAATTTTAAATATAATTAGTGTTTGTCTGTGAAAAAGTGTGTGATAGAAACTAACATTTTTAATAAAATTGTATTATATTTTGATGTATTAATTTATTTAAACAGCAAATAACAGACGTTTTGTACTTATCAGTTATTTATAATTTTGGTGGTTATGAAATATATTTTTATTCAGTATCGATCAGTACCTGTTATTAATTTTATTTCATCTATATAAATAATAAAATAGATAAGATTGTATCTAAGACAAAATACATCTATACAGATATATTAAATATTGTTATTTTTAAATTATTTCTCAATAAGATTAGTTTGTTATTTTATTTAATTTTTATGACTTTTAGTGTATTTTAAAATAATATATTACATTTTTTCTAAAAATAAATTTAATTAGGGAATTTTATTTATGATATTACTGCGAATATTTAAACAATTGCAAGTAAAAAGTCTAGTTAATGCTATAGATACATTTCCATTAATCATTGATACACCTGGTTGTTCTTGACAGTCATATATTAGACCCGTTTTATACGAACACATATAATACATGCAATGATGAGAACGCAACGCTTAACGTGACTCTATTTTCTGTCCACGACAGCTGCTGAATACGAAAAGCATCTCGTGTTTAAATATTGTTAAATTTAAGTTTACGTTGGTATCGTAAACATATATTATTTAAAAATGAGTTTGAATAATCAAAGAAAAAAGTTTTAATAATTTTATTTTTTACCGGTTAATATTATTAAAGAAAAAAAAACTATAAAACAGTTTACTTAGATTTGGAAATAGTTGATACAACTCTCATTATCAAAATGTTTTAAAAAACGTTTTACGGTCTTAATTTGTATATAATTTTCCAACGAATTTGAAGAGATTTTTTTAAATTTATTGAACGATCAACATTGTATCTGAATTATAAAAGCCTAAAAGTATTTATTATTTTATTTTTAATTGAATGACATCATTTTTTATCAAATTACCACAGCCTGTAAAAAAACAAATTTTCATAAAAAATATTGATACTGTCGATGACGTGCTATTTATATTCCAGTAAACAAACGACAAAATTACTGTTAGATAATTTATTGAAATGTACTTATAAATTGTAAAACGATAATAAAACACGATCATTATCAAGAAATATTTTTTCATTGTTATATGAAACGTGTATAACGTAATATGATGTGTACACAAATATTTATCTTTATCTGTATAAAAATGCAAATTTTGATTTTCACCTTAATTTATGATTACATAGATGAGTAATGAGTATATAAAAATAATATTATCTAGTCTTGATATTTTTTTTTTTTTTGTTATATATGATAAACATTGATTTTATTAGAATAGTAATTAATGTGTCTTTGAGTAAAAAAAAAAAAGAACATGATAAGACCATTCATTATACTTTTGCTGTTATGCTTATCTTAGTTAGTAATTTATTGTGAGTCTGATGTTTTGATGGTTTTAAAATAATACTTAACTATTTAAACAAATATCTTAACGGCCCGTCTACATATATAATTCTACACGTACAGGTATCTATCTAAATTATCTTAAATTTAAATAATTTGATACTTTAACTTACTGCTTTAGCTTGTGTTGAGGCGAATTGCTACGTGAAACTAAGCATAAGAAATAATTTCTACAGCCATTTTATTTGTTTTTATTATTATCGTACAATGATGATAAAAATAATTATATTTCATACTCAAAATTAATGATTAATAACTATTAATTTTAATTTCAGATGAATGCAATAATTCACTGGGAATGGAGTCTGGCAAAATACTAGATGCAGACATAGCTTCTAGTTCTTCTTACGACTATGGAACTGGACCGCAAAGAGGCCGGTAAGTGATAAAATTCAATTTTTCTCGATATATGTAACTATTAAATAATAATAATAATTTAATAGGTTTATAAAATATTTTATAAATTGTATTATTTGGGGAATAATTCATACTAATATTATAAACATTTAATAGTAAGTATTACT
This sequence comes from Melanaphis sacchari, assembly GCF_002803265.2. Lineage (NCBI taxonomy): Eukaryota > Metazoa > Arthropoda > Insecta > Hemiptera > Aphididae > Melanaphis > Melanaphis sacchari. The sequence continues at coordinate 1,735,602 of NW_020271334.1, read as the reverse complement.
TATAGAAATTATAATATCCATTCAACGTTTAATAATTTACATTAATGGTATTGGTTATATAATCGACTTACCGATAAATTAATATAAACTGTTATTGTAAAAAATATTAAAATATTAAAAGTGCATATTTGTATACTTGATACAATATATGATTATACAATAGTTCATGTTTTTTAATAGATACATTTGAATGTTAAAATTATTGATTCAAACAAAAATTCAAATTAGAAAATAAAATTACAGAATAATCGAATTTTTTTTTTTTAGTTTTGTTTTGCGATATTTTTTTATTGGGTACCTAAATAATATGATTTCCGTGTAACTGACAGTTAATTTTACATACCACATGTTTATTATAAATGATTTTTCGTGTAAAAAAAACAACCACTATGTCATTCATAATAATATACAATACGTATTGGTACGTTTCAAACTAAAAATAAGGTTTTTTTCTCTCTATAGCTTACTTATGACACGTAAATTCATTAATATAATTTAACAGTTGAATTTTTTATATTGTGAAATTAAATTAAAGATTTTAAATAATATATTGCTATACTACAAGCTTTTATTAAAAACTTATACATCAGATTTTATTGTATAATGTATGTATTATGTATTACATTAGATATTGTTCAGAACATTAATTGTATTTCATATGATATTATATACAATATACATGGAGTAGTACTATGTAGGTACTCGTACAGATATTAATCTAAATGATACTATATTATCGTAATAAAAGCTTTATTACTCCCACATAGATAATAAGTTTAATAATATTAGTTTTTTAATAATATATAATATAATTTATACAATATTTAATATAAGAGGCGTATAACATAATGAATTATTAATTTTAATTTTAATATGCTTTTAAAGTATATAAAACGTATCATTTATATCTTCGAGTGCTGAGATTAGTAATATACAAATACATTGTAATACTTTTAGTCAATACTATATATTTTGAAATACCTCCAGGGTTATAAATATCACTCATACATTTTAAAATGTGTAATGGTCGATTCCCAAAATTAATTCATGCTAGTTAGGAAAATGTATAAAATTCTACTTATTTTGTATACGTATAAATATAAAATTATGTATACCGATATTAGGTTAAAACTTATTATTTCGTAATATTATTTTATTGTATTAATTCTCACCTATTTGTGGCTTATACAGCACATAATTTGTGTAACTGTGAACAATTATTTAAAAAAAATTCACTATTTTGAAACATCAAAAATGTTATATTAGTTTTATGTCTTCATTCTTATATAAATATGTAGAAATATAGCTACAACAATAATTAACAACTATTATTCTTTTAAATATATTAATAGATAGTAATTCACGTTTAAAATATCATGTATTTTTAAAACAATGCATTTTTATTGTTAAAAAAAAATCATTTTCTATGTTTGAAAATGGCGATCTCTTGTTTTTTTTTTTTTAATAACATATTATGCTACAGAATATTTAATTTCTAAAAATGAATAAACTTATCCAGGAAGTATTTTTTATAATACTTAAAAACATTATATTAATTCATATTTTTCATCTATTATTAATAATAATATTTAAAACCAAAATAATTACACTAGTAATGGTTAAATAATAAAATATATTATATTTTATTTGATAACTCGTGTTTTTTAAAATTGAATATTATTTATTGTGAAAAAATAAATATTTGTAGGTAGAAATATTAAAAAAAAATAAAATTCCACGTTAATAATTTGTTGTTTTTTTTTTAATATAAATATCTATGTAATAAAATTTAAAACAATATACTTTTATTAATTTTATCAAGCAATAAGTCACATTTTTAATAATAAAAAATAGTCTTATATTTGCTTTAGTATTTAAAATAATTTTTCTCCTTACAAAGAACATTATATCCCCTATTTTATTGCATAACTGTTCTCGTATTATATTTTCTTAGTTAACGTTAATATAATAACCATTTAGTAGTTTCAACTAATTGTAATAAAAAAAAAAAAAAATAATAAAAAATAAAATAAAAATACATTCTTTTGTGTATAAAATGTCTATTATTGATTTACTATTCAGGTGCATATTATTATGTAATAAATATATTATTACACATATTTCATTATTTTATCGTCAAAAACAGAAACTATTGAAACCAATAAATATATTTAACTTAACTGTCACGTGTGATATCAATATCAAGACTCAATATAGACTCCATTGAATTGTATAATGTAATTAAAATAGAAGATATTTTTAAACTTTATTTAGTTAACTCAGTTTTTTATGTTGAAAACCTAATATTTGATCAATTATATGACGCTTTAATGTTTATTTTATGTCGTTTAACTGTTTTAAATTAGTTATTACTAATTATTAGTATCATTATAGCTTAATACATTACTTTGAAGTTTAAAAATTACTAAATATACTAATTAACACCATATATTTTAACAAAATAACAAAATGTGTTTTATTTTCTATAATATTTAAATTTAAAATAATTTTCAATGTAAAATGTTTATGTCTTTTACGAGTATTTGAAGTTATGTCTACGCCTTACACGAATAACATAATTGTTTTAGTATTAGTAATAATTATTACTGCTGTACAAAAAATCGAGTAATATTGAGATTTGATTGATTAGAAAATAAAATAAAAATAATAATGGCAATAATAAAGAAATTTTATAATTTTTAAAACTTAATACTTTGACTATTCTGAGTTTTTTAAAAAAAAAAAATAAAAAAAGTAATAATAATATTTGTTAAATAGCTAACATATGAAATTTATAATGTGTACCTATTATAAAAATAAGTTTGTGTATAATTTTTAGTGTTTATACTTTTATACTTTTTATAAGTTTAATTCACAGTTTACACGATAACAAACAAGCATATCTGGTAAGTATGTATGAATTTATGGTTTTCAATATAGTACTTTGGGTATTTAATTCTAATTTTCTAATGAAAATCTAAGAAATTTTGTTATTTGAAACTTAACGTATTCACGATGAAAAAACATAAATTTTCTTGAGTGTATATCATTTAATATAATTAGTCGTTGTTTAGATTTTCTTGAAAGGTCGTCGACGAATGAGCGCTTCAATAAATTTTAATTCAAAAGATCATTGACGTGCTTGCATTTCTGTCTTTCGAAAATATTTCAATAATATTGTTGTCGCCGCCATCGCGTTATATTTATCAAGATTTATTTTTATTCTTTTGATTTTATTTAATATTTTATACGCCTACATCTCCTGCAATGGGGGTTATAATATGCCACCGCGTTTTTTTTTTCAGTCAGTCGAACAAATTTAACTACGTGACCGAAATACATCGGAGATTTTAACGAAGTCGGCAGACTGGAAAGATACTGCGACGTGGGTATACGACATTGGCAATATAGGTGGTTGCACGGCCGTGCATATAGATATAGAAATATTGTATAGATAGGTTAGGTATTCATATATCGGTGACGGTGAGCTCACATAATACTAATAATAATAAATTCGTTTACAGTATTATAATGAATACGGTATACACTATATATGCCTACATAATGTGTAATATTCTCGTGCACATACGGTTTTCGAAAATTATACTGTCGTCATTGAATTGTTGCAGTGGAAAATATGGTACATTTTTATTACTTATATGTATCTACATGAAAATTGGGAAACACAATTCTAGTATAATTACTACGTTTCATTGGTGTATAAGTTTTATAACATTTGTGCGATACTCTAATCGCATAATATTATCCATAACACAAGTTGAAATTCGTTTTAAATTTTTCACGACACTCCCAAAAAAAAAGTTAAAATTTTGAATTTTTGAGACATTTTTGAAAATAATAGATTGCAGTTTAAACACATGTGAGTAAACGTTCGCAGAATATTGCATGTATACTGATAACTATATAAATAGACACAGTCTGAATTGTTTTAAAAAATATACGAAATGAATGTTACAAATATATTTTATTAATAAATTAAAATCGAAAAACGTACATAGGTTTTATATATGAAATAATCAAATTCAGGTATTGAATTTTGGTAGATCCAGATTGAAAATAACAATATAAAACAACTGAATAATTGAGTGATATTGTTGAATGTAATTATAAAACAATAATAACTTAATTCCTAAATCAACAAATAACGTACATAGATTAAACATTAAATGTAAGGCTAAAACAGAGCTTTTGAAATTATTAGAATAACGAAGATTTACAAGTAAATACTATATTATGCACAATAAACGACAATTAATAAATTTAAATAACTGTCAATGATATATTATTTTGTTAATTTTTAGAGCAGTAAACAATAATACTTAAATCGTTTGTTTTATTTAATAGGAATAAAAACTATTATTCTGAACAATTTTTTCTGTTTTGATTGCTATTAAGAATCAAATCATCATACATCAATAATTTTAAGGACGGTCTTCTCGTTTTCGCAATTTAAAAAAATAGAATTTGAATGTCCATCTCGATGACAGCGATATAATGTATGGCTGAAGCAGGAGTGTAACAAAGAAAAGAAAAAAGTGTATATCAGCTTTTTATCTATATATTTATATATATATATATACCTGCAGCGTTTGCAATACTCTTGGCGTTGGTGCAGTTGACCTCTTTCGTATCGTATCATACGGTTGCGTCCTGAAATTTTTTTTTCATCCACCGAACCCCATCCCCTACAGACCATCCTACGAGCGTACGATGACTTTCAGTTTCGGAATTCGTACGGATATACACACGATAATAATACATGTACCGCGAGTGTACGTGACCGATTTTCCTCTCTCCAGCTCGTGCAGTTATCGTACGATATATTATTGTACATTCGTATAAATCGGCTAATCGGGCGCATAAACCTTTTCTCTGTTTCGCCGTGTCCAAACCGTCGATATTGTTTGTTCCTTTATCGAACCTACCTCGGAGGTATTACGATAATACGTAGTACGTATAATAATATTACCTGTAAATGTCGACGTTAAACCGGAAAAACCGTCAACAGAACGACGATGCAACTACTCTATAAACGACACTGATCCGGGATAACGCGCATATAATATTAATAACATTATTTATATAAATTTCCGTCCAACGTCTCGTTTCGAAAAACACTGAAATTATTATTGTGAACCGCTAAAGTGTATAATAACAATAAAAATAGTATTATATGCAACAATTGCAACATCTATTTATTCTTTATTCTTAGACTCAATGTTTGCGGTTCAAGGGGAATTCGAGTCCAGCAAGACGACAACGATAGTATGTTGTAGGGATACATACGGTCATTTCGATTTAGACCTCCAGGGATAAACGTCTAACGTACACTCACAATGGAAAACGTTGAATAATAATAATTATATTAGTATGGTTCAGTTACAACGACTCTAGTTCAACTTTGTAATTGAATCGTAGTTATCCGTTCAATAACCATGTCTGGCTATTCTACATAATATTTCATGCCTCGTGTAATGTACTTTTAAATTAAATAACTTTCCATATATTATAATCGTAACGGTGCCAATGCCAAATGTATAATAGATTAAATTTCATGAGAATTTCATTAAATTGTGGTTACCAATAATATTTTTGATTTTCAATAAATATTTATTATAGGAGCTAACGTAGTATTTCAATATTAGTTTTAGTGATATATTATTTAATTGATATTTAGTCGATCAAATCTCTATTATTGTAGGTAGTATTGTAATAGGGATATTCACCAGTATTTCTATTTTGTACTTCCCCATTTTGATATGGTACAATTATATTACTGTCAAAATTGAAAACAGTTGCTTTTATGCTTTTGACTGAGGAATATCTGATATTATCGACTGGGTATTCAGTATTGATGTATTATATTATATTCATATATTATTTTATATTTATGCCTTTACTTGCAAAAACTAGAAACTCAACATGATTGAAGAGTACCTACCGCTTGCAGCTTTCTCTAGTCGTACAATATTGAATTATATCATGATTACTTCCGACTTTCTGACAATCCCGGAAATCATTCCAGATCGTAAAATTCAGTAGTATACTTACTAGCAAAAATATATTACATCATTAAACATCATCACTGCGATCGATAAACTATAAATACGTTATATTCAATATCAGTAATATCACTCTCGTACTTTTTCAAATAGTATGGTGGTAATACCTATACAATAAGTATAAACAAAATACCATCCTTCTCACGGTAAATACATTATAGAAAATATTTTTATTTTTTAAGTTAATGTGATATTTTTATTTATTTTTAATGTTTTTATTTTATTATTTTTGGTTATTAGTCTACTTTATTTAAAATTGTTTTACTTGCGTTTATACTATGGAAAACATATTAAAATAGATTGCTCCCGTGTTTTCTTCATTAAGTGCATATTGAAGTGAAGCTGGGACGTTGAGTTCATGAAGATTTTTCGTATTTCAATGTATTTTAGGCTATTGTCACAAAGTGATTGATCGTAAAATGTTCCTTGCGTATGTCGTATACTTGTATGTATCTCGTATTCAGTCAAACGGGGTGAGGTTGAGGGGGATATATTTCTCATAGAATTATTTTTCTAATGCTCTCAATAATATTTTATTATTAACACTTTTATAAAGAAAATAATATGGAAAAATTGATAGAATATAAATATTTTTTTCACAATTTTATTGTTTTCAATTAATTTTTTTCTATAAGAAAATATACTCCGAAATAGACAAATACTGCACTTGTAAAATGTGTTTTACATTTAAAGTAGATATTTGTATACATTAAATAACTATTATATTAATAGTACAATAATAAAACGTTGATATCATACGTATAGTATAACTTTTTAGGGTTGTTGATTTAAAACTTCAATATTAGTAAATTGTATAGTAATTATGTTATTCTAGACTTTTTGAATCATTTCAATGACAGCTAACGAGTTGTGCCTTGATGAAATTATTAGTAGGTACACGAGTTGTGTCTCAATCATAAAAATGGTAGGTATACCTATACAAGTTGTATCCTGAATAAAAGTTAATTTTCAAAATAATTCTCATTTAAATTTTTGACGAATACAATATGTTTTTTTTTACTTTTCATTTATATTAATCATAGCGATGATGAACATTTAGTATAAAATATATGTACATATATACGTATACATATATATGTACTCGTATAATATCGCAATATTCGCAATGGAAAAATTGCTTGATTTGAATTTATTGGAACATCACTTTTGTAAACTTAATTTTTTTTCGTCAAGATATAATTTGTGTAATCAGGAAAACACTGAGAGATACAATTTCATGTTTAGGATACATCTAGCTTGCTGTCATCTTAGTAGTTCAGCTATGATGGTTATTTGTTATAGGTTTTACATACAATATTAGCGATACATTTTATGTACTAGAAAAAAAAAATTAGGTTTGGTTTTTACTTATTAATTTACTAATCAGTTTATGTATTTAATTAATAAATCAATTTTTAATCCTAAAATGAATATTTTAATGACCAAAGTGCATGTTAAAAATCAATGCATTTTTCACAATTACAACATTATTTGATCGCTACTTGTCACATGTTGAAGTGATGTTTTGGTGATAAAGAAAGAATTGGTTAATTGTATGTGCTCTATTATGACTCGGTTAATTGTTACTTTATCTCTTATTTTGGAAATAAGGGAAAATTTTCTTTTTTATTAAAGGTTTTTTATTTCTTAACATGTATGTTTATTTTTTGTAATATTGTAAAATAATATAATAATTTTATGTTATATAATAATATTAAATAGGATATTTATATTTATTATAACTTATATAACTAACCATCATCACACCTATCTTAACAGTCTAAAATCGAAGTATCAACTCCATGACTCGTTAATCGTTAAAAACTCATTCAGCCCATACGAAAATTCATATATTCGTGACAAACAACAACGTAATAATATCGTTTCAAAATATTTAAAATTATTTTTTATTTAATGAACTACAAAATACACGACGTAAATCGCATTAAATTATAAACCACGCAATTCAGGACGCAATTATAAGGACGCGTACCTACTCACGTGCAGGGTGTATTTTGTGACGTGCACTATTACATCGTCCCGACAAAAAAAAAAAAAAAGAAATAACAAAACGCATACACTTAAATATGTATGTATTTATATTTTTTATTTACCTGTCAACGCCGACTAGCGTGGCGTTGGGGTGGGGTCCGTAATGTGAAAAATTGTTGTACTTATAATAATATTATTATTATACGTCCTATCCCGTTCGCGCGGGCGCGTTTGCGTTTTATGTGCGCGCCGACCCATTATTATGATTTTTTAATCAGCAAAAACCCACCGGTTAAAAACGGTCGACAAATTAAGCTCGTATAATATAAAGTTCAACATGGGTCGCCTCTGTGCAGTCAGTGTTTCTCTTTTTATCATGGTATTTATTATTTTTTTATTTTTATAACGAAAAAAAATAAAAAAAATAAACCGTCATCGTGTCAGACGCCGAGTGTAGATGTTATAAATTATAATACTGTTATTATTATTATAACGTCGCGTATTCCCGGTGATCGATCATCAGAGCAATACGTCACGTCTTGTATAGGTACGCAAACGTCATACTATGCGTCAGGCGTGCAGTCTATTCGTGTTGGCACAATATTAATATTTTATTCAGCTGTTGACTGCACAGAAAGATATCATGATATGATAATCATAATATTATATAATAATAATATATAGTAATGAATTTCAGATCTTTCATTCGTAAGAAAATGAAAATTGAAAACAAATACAACGTTATTTACTATTAGTTGTACCTATGTGTACTATATATATACAACATGGTATCTTATACATGCAGAGAAGTTGCGATGACGTTTTAAAGTAATTTCAATGACTTCAAAGTGTAAAACTATTATTATTATTACTGATAAAGTATAATGTATATATTTTATTATAATGCATTATTACACTCAATAATATTATATATTTATAGGTTTTATAGGTTTTGAACGATGCGAAGAAACCATGTTAGTTTTGCAGTCACGCGTTTTTCTTTGCTCGTTTTTAGTTTATCTCTTTCTGTACCTATAGACTACACTTTTTCGGACAAATGAAAAGTAGTAGATAGTTGTTTCGTGTAAGACCACTATAGATTGGGCTTACTAAATTCTAGTTGGTTATTTTAAGTGATCAATTTTTAGTTCTCCTTATAGATTATTCAAACGGAATGAAAGGTAGACTTCCAAAAAACGTTGAAGCCGTGCGTTTAAAGTCGATTCTTCTTTATGATGTCCGATTTTTTCCAAACATCAACCAATATTTTGCGAACGATTTACAAACATTTGAAGATAAGATTTTAAAATTTACAATTGCTGATTTTAAAAACGTTTTATGGTTTGTGGGCCAACTTACCACAGTCCACACGAGTTATCCGAACATCTGAACATAGCCAATATTTTTTATTTAAACAGCATACGATACGACTTGACGAGTACACAACGGGCATTTACGAGCTCGTTGCATGGATATATTTATATATTTTTTTAACTTTGTGGTCGTTGTATGTAGTTTGTCAAACTTTTCAGGTCACATACTCATACAGTATAATTTAAAGGGAATTTCGATATAAAAACGGTCTAGAAATTGCCAAAAAATGGCTGTACGTGCGCGTCATATTCTGCAATGCCATACTCTACGTACTCGGAAAGGTGGATGGTCGCAAAAAATCCGGTCGCGTTGAGAATAAATAAAACGTGTTCGGACGATTCCTTCAAATATTCTGTTATTCGTCTATAAGATGCGATAGATGGCCGACGGTTTAATATAAAATATACGGATTATATTATGTCGAAGCATATTACGATCTGCGCCTTTCGTGCAATCTATATTATATTGCGTTCAGCGTAGGTATAATTTTATATTTTGACGGATAAGGGGGCTAATATAGCTATTACTTATGCAGGCACACGCTTTATCATCCGACCGCCATGCTGTTGAAAAAAATCAAGTTCGTCCCTCTCACTCTTTTGTTGTGGACATTTTGGTTGATGTACCTAAGATGTTCTGCATATATATAGGTATTAAGTATCTATATTTCAGTTATTATTTCGAAAACCTTAGGTAGTTAAGATATACAAATTAATTTAAATTATATTGTTGAAGTATGATTTGTTTTTATCATAAATATTTTAATTCTTGAATTTCTGTTTGTTTTTTATTTTAAGTTTTCTATTAACATGCTTCTACAGTTATATACTTATATACGAGTATTATGATATAGTCTGTAACTCTATTTCTAAATTATTATTGTTTTTTTTTAAAATTATCATACTGTTAGAAAAAATATAATTATTAGATATTTGTATATAAAATCGTAATTACTGAAAAATAGTATTTAAATTTATTAATTTGATACTCAATTTAAGTTTATATGATGAATGTTGATTCATATCATGTTTCATACCTGTATAGTACAATATTTATTACACATACATGATAGTATATTGGTTTTAATTATTAAGTAAGTCATAGTTTTACAAACGTATAACAAAATTATATCACGTAAAATATATAAAGTGTTTACAATTTGAATATATTCATAAAAAATGTACCTAAACATTTTTGAATTAAAAATGATAAAAATAAATATCACCATCGAAAAAAAACTAATATAGTCGACATTAAATTAATTTTACTAAATTGAAAACCTTTATATTATATTTGTTAGTGTTTTGTTTAAAACCTTATAATTCAATTACATTACAGAAAATTACTATGATTATCATGATAATGCATCAGTATTATTTCAAGCTCTTCGATACGTATTATTTATTATTTTATTTATTTTTCAATTTAATTTGAATTATCCATTGGTCGCTCAAAAGTTTAATTTGAAAATTGCTATTTACGTTAAATAATATCGTGACTTACTTCTCTTACTTTACATGCTTACACAAATGAACATTGCAAAAAATAAATACCCAACAAATTTTTAAATAAGATTTTGTGTGCATAATACGTATTTAGTTAAATTAAATGTTATCTGTTATATTAAGATGAAAGGTGTTTTGCAAATTTATTAAAAAATACTTATAATTATTTAGTTAATTTAATCTATTTAAAATTTAATTATTTATTATAAAAATACTTAATAATAAAGTTATTATCGGCCTTTTTTTTGCAAATTCATAATAACTAGAATATTTTTTTATTTTTTTTTTTTTAATAGTATCTAAAGCATTGTTATAACATATATTTTATTTATATTCCATAAAGTTTAATTAAAAATAATTATATATATCATAAGGAATAACACTTGAAGTTTTATGAAAACAAATAATTTAAATATAAATATATTAGAATAGTTGTTTTAGATTTTTACTTTATGAAATAACTAACACAAACATAAATTATTATCGCATATATAAAAATATATTTAAATTAATTCCCAATTGTGAGATTAAATTCTAAAACAATTTATATTTTAAAATTTAAAATTAATCTTTTATCTACAATCTCTTTAAAAAATAATTTTAACCAACTTGAAAGAGATTTTAAAATGTATATAGGTACACATTAATTATTATTAATAATAAATAGTTTATCTATATATATATATATAGTAAAAACACTGATTTTTTTCATGATTTCGTTAATAACATCATAAAGAATGAATGTTGTCTTGATTTTTTTTCTTTGTATATTATGTCATTTTTTCATTTTGTTTTTATCATATTTCTTCAACAATTGCCATAAATACCCAGACTTTTTCGCTGGGGTTGTATAAATTCAAAGTAGTTTTACATTATCTTTGTTATCATTCTCATACTTTTTTTTAAAAGGTATATTTAATTTAATTTAGTTTTTTAGCTTTCAAAGATGCTTTGATTTTTATTTTTTTGTTCTGAAAACAGACATATTATATTTATACATTTGCTAATACAAAAAATATATACAAAATTAAATAAATAATAATGAAAAAGTATAATATACTTATTATAATATTATAGAAAAATCGTTTATAATAATATATATTATGTTTATGTTACCTTGACATTAGTTACAGAAACCATGGAAGGCATAAAATCAACAAATTATCATAAAAGTGACATTATTATAATGTATAATATAATCAAGTAGAATAATGAGTATAATAAGCGTGTGCCATGTAAGTTATAATAATATTATAACAAAAGCTGACCTCGACAAAATACTTTATGGTAACATTTAACTGCGCTATCGGGCATGAGTTCTAAACAAAATACACATCTTATAACTTAACTACTGTAATAATATACACAGCTCAAAACAATTGTGTTATTATTTAAGTTTGTACTGTATTTTATATGAATAGTTAAGACTATACAATTTTCTTTTAATAATAATGAAACAAAAAAATCAATTCAAATTTTATATGATAAATTTAACAATACATTAAAACACAAGATGAAAACCAGACAAAAAACGACCAAGATAGGGGGATTAACGGAGATAGAGAAAACCTTAAGTTTTGGAATAAAGGATAGAAAAAAAATGGCTAAATACAGGGATATGTGGAGAGGTATAGTGGAAGTGGTGATGGAATAAGCCAGAAAAAAAATAATAAATTTATAACAATGATATTTTTTTATTATTATATGTATTATAAATGATATCTGATATTATTATGATTATTCGCATATCTGTAAAATTATAGACAACTGTCAAACAAATCCTTCCGAATTTCCGTGAGTGCTTTCCGAGACCATACTCGACTTTGATTAATAAATAGCTTAATATTTTTTTTCACCGAATCACATCATCCCAGTAGATTGGTTTTACAATGATGAACACCCGACCGTTTAACCCTCCCTAACACGTATAAGAGCAGTAATTATCCATAATATTTGTAAAATTTTGATGCGTGCACGAATAATTATCCGTCTGGCGCACGTACGTTATGACGTGTAATACGCTTCGGGACGATATTATAATATTATAATGTGTAATTATCATGAAAAAAAAAAAAAAAAAAAAATACACACACGTCAGTCCGGAGAGAGGAGAGGTGCGCGATGGCGGGGGCCTTTTGATTTGCGCACATCGCCGGGAAAACTGCAAATGACAAGCGCTCGACGTGGGTTCACGAAGTGGTAAAAAAAAAATATAAAAATACCACCGTCAAAACGGCGCGGGCAACTGGGGATTTCCCTCTTGACGCCCCTCTGACAAAAATCCCCCAATCCACCTCACCCCCCTCCCGCCACCTAAACGCCAGCAAGACCCGACGTTGCACCACATGCACGGGGCCGTAATACGATTTGCCAACGGATTGAAAAGTAATACGATATTTAATGGAAAACGTGCGTTCGCTGACGAGTGTACGTATATGTGTGTATTATATTATGACGTGGCGTTCGTGTAGAAAGCATAACCTGGTGTTTTAACGGCTGTCAGCAAAATCGTCTTTTAGCGGCGCTCACGGATAGTACATCGACACCAACTACAGCTGTACATTCACGTGTCATGCATTTATCTCTCGTCGGGGCGGCGCGGTATTACAAACGACGAGACGTAAAATGTCGCGCGTATCGTCTATAACTATATAGGTAGTCACTGCACTATGTGTTAGTCGTTATTATATTACTGTTGTTATTATTATTATTATTATTATTATTATTATTATTATCATCATCATCCGGTTTACGTGCTTACGACGATATTTCAAACTTTATAAGTACCTACATCCCTATTGCGAAACAAAAAGTTTTCGGAGTGCACGCGATACTAATACACACTGCGCAGACTTCGTATTATTTCCCACTATATACAATATCTATGCAACAATACAGTGTCGTAGTGAATACGAGATGCCTTGTTAAAAATATTGTGTGCATATAATATGTACGTATACATTGTAACGTTCTCGTTACAGATACGATTGTGCGTAATATTATAAAATCTGTAATAAAAAAATGATCACGATCAAATGTTTAGAGTCTTGCGAGCTGTACGAATAAATCAAATAGTGTAATAAGGAGTCAAAAAAGAAAAAGAACTATATGAGTCTGTTCATGACGAACATCGCTAAATTTCCGCATGACAAGAAAATTTTTGAGCGGAGATCGGTATTTGTATGCTAATTAAACACTTAATGAATAAATAAAAATATAGCTAGGTACCAACCTATAGTATAGTCATTAAACAATTATAATAATTTAATTTTGGTAAATATATTGAATTACTACGTCATTTTTAAAACCATATAGTTAATTTTGTATTAAATTCACAAGTTATAATATTTTTTTTTTTTTTTTTTTTAGATAAATATTTAAAATATAAATTATAAGATATTAGATTATATAATTATAGGATTAAGTATATTTCAATTATTTTACGTTTTTATTATAATCGAATAGGTAAATTGTAGAAAGATTTATTGATATACAATTTTCTTAATTTATATCCAAAGCAAATATTGTTAAAATTGGATTTAAAGTAAATTTATTATTTTTTCATATTTTTTTTTTTAAACTAGAAAACACTAATGTCTACTTAAACGAATAATAATATCTTTATCATCTAAATAAAATATGTCAAAAAATTTGCAACATTAAATTTTTTGGGTAATCTTTTCATACCTAAATATTTAACTATAATATATGTGTACAATATATACATTACATAAAACAAAAAACACATCATTGTTAAATCAATACAATGAAAATTTACTATCACGGCACAGTTATTATAAATAAGTTTAAGGTTAAGTTAATTTATATTTTTATATACCTATTACTTTTTATATTAAAATGGTTGGTGTCAATTAAGAACATATTACAATACGTTAAAAACATGAGTACATATTAAAATTTTTCCAGTACACTAATACGGCATAATTTTTATGTTTATCCTTTTTTGACCTGATAAATCTTAACCCGATTACACGCAAAATAAAATATTATTACAGAATGATTCATTAAGCATACTCTCCCCTTCATTTCTTTAGCTGTAAAGTAATTCAAAATCTGGTTTTTGGAATTTTAAATAATATGCTCCTTCTTGTTTTCTCATCAAATTTAATAACCTTTAGGGAGAAATACGTCTAAAAATACTTCTAATAATTATTTATTATAGTAGGTATAACGAACATCATATTTATGATTAATTCTCATCTAAAATATTTCCATTACCCGCCCCTATTCTGTACCGAGAAATATGTTTATAGGCAGCCTTATGATTAGGTCTTAGGTACAAATAATACATTAATTACTGTAAATTATATTAAATAGAATACGTTGTAGTTGCTGCTATTTTAGTAATTTTTTATTTATTGCAGTTTGCCGATTGTATATTAGATATTCAACTTATAGAAATGAAATATATATATATATATACTATTTTAAGTAGATTTGTAATACTCATAATACTATTTTATGTAATACACACACGTAAAATAGTATTCACTATGTACTTACATTTAAATAATTTTCGTTGATACTTGATAAAATATTATTGATCGTATAGTAAGTAAATACAAAAAATACTAAACCATTATGTTATATGTACTGATTTCTCTCTTTATTTACCTATATATAAGTAAACATATAAAAATTAACATGACGACATTACAAAACAATATTCCTTTAAGTTTGACTTTACTTTTGTTTTTCTCCGAAACACTTTATATCTTACTAAGTTCGTGACATAGTCTGTAAACTTTAAACGTGTATATAGTTTTACCCCTGTTAATTTTCATGTATTCACCGATTTGAATCATTTCCGATCTGATTATAATCATTTACTTGCTAACTACCTTGAAAATATCTAAGAAGGAAGTGATTTCAAGCATCCAACTTCGGGAAGTCGCCCGAATGCAAATCCAAAATAATGAGATCAACGTATGCGAATACCGGGGGTCACTGATATCGTAAACTAATTGTAAGTTGGATTAATGTGATAGATGTGCACACTGTCAAAGATAGCTTAATTAAATAGCGATTATTTTATAAAGTAAATATTATACTTAGTACCTAGTTGGCAACTAGAATAGATTCTTAGTAGATTGGTTTAGTATTCAATAACCAAGATTAACTACCTCTAAAACGACAAGAGTATTAAGTATATGACATACAGATTGTGATAAACATATAAGATTGAAAAAGTTGACGTTATTACGATTTTGAATTCAAGCATTAACACAGAGTATTCTATTATAAATAGGTAGGTAATAATTTAATTATACTGAAACTGTTAATTAAATGAAAAAAATATGATATTTAAACATAGTGTGCAATCTGTAATTACTTATACTCAAACAAAATTTTTGAAAAATCATCTAATATCCATTACTTTATATTCTAAAGTTACAAATTAATTATATATTTCTCTTACAATATTTAACATATAAAATGTGCATACATAATGGCTGAAAATTATAAGAAATTAATTACATATTAAACGTCATAGTCCCTAAAATCGATCAGTGGTTCTTAAAGATTTTGAAAATGGAAATAATAAATATAATATATAATATTATATAATTACATACAATATAAAAATAGTTTTAGTAGTCTTATACGTATTTATGTTTATATTTAAGAAACAAATCAATGACGTTCATGTTTTTTTTTTTAATTATTTTCCACGTAACATATTTTTAATTTTTATTATTTCTTAAAAACTCAGCTTATAACTATTATATTTTGTCAATTACTTATATGAAATAATACATTTAATAACATATATTAAAATATAACTCTAGTAATGCACACGTATGACACGTGAACGTTTTAAATAATGCCGATATCAAGATAGTTAAACAAAGTCGAATCACAAACTATGAGATTATAAATAGACAGATGCTTAATTAATGAGGAAATATGGAAAAATTCGATTGATTTTATTTTTTTATGATTACTCAAATATTAGGTATCAATATATATATCATCTATACTGGTAGTTTTCACGGAAATATGTACTATTGGTAATAATTTAAACCGCAATAGTTATTTAAAGGTAATTATAATTATCGTGTAGTTAAAGGGGGTGGGAGCCGCTATAACAGTTGTAGGAATGATGTGGCTAAAAGGTTTAAATTCCGCGAAGATTTCTCGTAATGGCACTTTAAAAAAATGAAATAAGTCATTATTCTAGTGTCGTGACGTCGTGTTTTCATAGTCTGACGGTGCCCGGCTCGCGTTTTTTTCGCTCTATTAACTCGGTTGAAAAGTGAAGTATATACGTCAAAACGCCGCTAGTTCCGCTTTGGCGACGGCGGAATTACGCACACGTATACGAATAATCGCTGATTGCGCTCATCCGGCCGGCTCGGCGGCGGTACCCGGTAAAAACGTTAACGTCAACCGTTTCTATAGCGCTCGTGTATCTATATAATAAAATACGAATCGTCGTCGTAGACTAGTCCTCTCTCTCTATATAAATATATATATATATATATGGTAGCGGAAAACACACACATACGTACGACCTGAAGAGAGGATTTGTCAACCCACCCGTCGCGCGCACCCCACTGTAACTCTCAAAAACTCGCCCCTGCTAATTATATACGATGCGATGACGCGCGGAGGGTCGTTATACATACAATACCATAGACAGCAGGAGTGGCGCGCTGCGCGTATATAATATATATATATATATATATATTTACTGATGGCCGTATGTGCCTAAAGTTTTTTTTTCCCTCTGAACGCCTTCCAATCCTTCTCTTTTCCTCGCTCTTTCGTACTCTTGCGCGCGCCCTCGACAGATCCACGCAGACGAAGTCCCTTGGGTCACGTTTTAGAAGAAGCGAAAAAATATTACGTTATAATAGTAGATATTACATTTACAATTCTCAGTGAATGTTTACATACTTATCATAATTTCATTCCTTATTCGAAATTTCGATGTTTCACGATTACTCGCATCGTGAATTATGTAAATGTTTACGAGCACATATATTATAATAGTGTAATATAGTACGTTTCTTGTGTGTATATATATATACATATATATATATACACATTGATATAAGCTCTAAAGTTATTACCACTGTCGTCATGTTGGAATAAGTCACATGCGTTAACGTTGTTTAAGGTGAAATTACAACCATGCCAGTTTTACTATTAGCTTTCGACGTTTTGTGTACCCACTTTGTAATTAATAATAATATATATAATTATTAATAATACCTATAAGCTAACGTTATAATATCATTATTGTTATTAAATTATTACTATTATTATTTAATATTTATATATATATATTCAATATAAATGCACGTCTGATACAACAATATATGTTTTCAACTGTATACGTTAAGTTGATGGATTACATTTCGTTTGTAACAGATATTAAAATATTATTCTTGGATAAGTATTTATATAAGTACATTGCTTGTATGTGCATGTAACTAGTACTAATATGTTTATAGTTTTTTTTTTTAATTTACAATTTACCCCATAAACATAAAAAATAGATTGTGTTTAATTTAAAAGTTAAAGTTCAACTTTTAATTCATTTTATACGTTATTAAATTTTCTATTATCAAGTCTTATTAGTTCAACACACGGAAGTAATAAAAATATTTGTTATGTGTATATTTGATAAATTCCTTTTTCGCTACACGTTTTAATAAAAACAAAGCACAAGGAGAGTATTTTCATAAGTATACTTAAATCTTCATACAACAAAATTACAAACGCGTTTTCAATAAAATTCAAACTGCAAATTATAATTTTTTTTTTTTTCATTAATTTTATAAAGAGATGTATTACCACCATTTTTTTTAGAGAACATATGAATAGGTACGATAAATAACAACTATAACTTAAGTCGCACTTAAAAGTAAAAAAAAATGTTTGACACTAATAATACAAAGCTGTTATTCCGGGTGGCAGTTTTTTTTTTTTATACATTTCAGGTTAAAAATTCTTACAGCATAGATTAAACGATTAATGGGTTAAATAGTTATATTACAATTAAGTAACAGATTCAAATATGAATGTTTATTAAAAAAAAACACTAGCTTTTAAAATTATAATACTGAATAATAATTAATGCTCATTAGGTTTACGTTTTTCGTGCAAAAATTATTATAACATAAATTATATTTGGAACCTTTTGAGTAATATCGGATTTAATTTAAACACTAAGCAACTACAAATTAAAACGCATTGAGTATTCGCGTATAACACTACGACAGTTTGAATAAAACAAAAACAGTTCTTTTAAAGTTAGTATCCAAGGCAACGAACCGGTAAATTTAAATTAAATTTTATTTTATCAAACTGTAATATTGTTGGTATAGGATAATACAGAAATCTTTTGAAGTGCTCATATTATGTATAACTATATATAAATTTAATACAATCGGCTTTAGCACATGTATGTTTCATATTTTTGAATGGTAGTGTGGGGTGTGTATGAGATTATATGTTTTTTTTTTTAATTTAAACAATAAAAATCGTTTTTACAACGCCTTTGAAGAGGTGCACAAATCGAATTTGATGTTAATATAATAAATGGATCTAAGTATAAATTTATATATAAATATTTTTATAATATCTCGTGAAAAAATATTCAGGCTAGGAAAATTTAATTGTATTTTTAGTGTGTTAATATAGGACTAATAACAGAATAACTGAAAATCAAAACTAAAAAAATAAAAATCGCAAGGGAAATTATTACCATGACAAATATTTACAGGTCTATTTTTAACGTCTAGATTGGTTCATAATAATTTATCAAGGTGCTTTGAAGTAAGACTTAAGGGAATATTGAATACATACTTTAGATTGACAAATATTTATATTAAATAAACTCACATCGATGGTTTTTAAACTAATATATTTTTATTACTGTATACCAATAAGTTTAATGAATTAAAACTTTTTTTTTCATCCCAACTAGTTTAGGTATAGGTAGCGTATACGATATATTTTATAAGTTTATAAAAATTAAAAAAAAGACGAAGACTGTAGAAATATTATGGTAATCGAATGTTCTAAATAAATATGAATATCAGTCATAAATGAAAGGAAAATGTTTTGATGAGAAGGGGGTGGGTTAAAAAAATGTTCATAAATATTATACTATTTATATTTTATTTATTTTAGGTACTCATTATATGATATATATTATTAATATTACAATATTATTATAACATTTGTAGCTTTGTAGATCAAGTAATTTATTTTTTGTTTCTTATTTTTCGGGGGGAGGGGGCTAAACACTCAAAATTCTTTCTGTGTTCGCATCTTATGAATACTCATAATATCATATTTACTTCAAGTTCATTCTTTAATGTTGGAATTTAAGTGCTAAATTGTTGATATATTTTATTATTGACCTCTTTATGAATATTAAAACCAACGTTCAATATTATTACTAGGAAAAACTTAATAATCTATTTAGATATTAAAATACTTGAAGATCAGTATAAATATGTTTAAATTTTAAATTTACAATACCTACTACGAATGATAGATATTTTGTGAGTTAATTTACAAGTAATTTAGTATTATATTTTGCCAATGAAAATTAAAATAAAGGTTCTGAAAGTCAGTGAACCATCAAAAAAATAAAGAAGTTTATATGATCTATTTTCTAAACAATATTATATTATTGTGCTTCAAAATTGAATAATTATTATAATGATAACGCTGGCGTAGTTCAAAATACCAATATATTTTAAATTGTATCACTGTTAAAAGGATTTTTAATGTTATAATTTTATTCAAAAAATAAATTAATCGTATAGAGGATATCAAACTCAATATTGGATTAAATAATCTGAATCGTAAACCAACGAATCATAATGATATGTTTATTTTTAATACTGTTGACGAAATTAAATTATTCACGTTGAATATAATATAATTATATTATTTTCACCAAAGGCTATAAATGAAAAGGTTTTAAATAAAGGTATAAATGGTTATTTTTTACTGATAATTTTGCTATATTATTTTTTTTTTAATATTAATACTCATAAAAAATAACTCTCGTTCTTTTTAAACATCACTTATTTAACTATGAAAGGTGATTATTGTTTATAATATGTAGTTATGTTCTTTAACTGTATAAAAATAATGTTTATAAACTACAAGTACAATTTATACCTTTCCAACTTTTGAGACATTCAATATTGTATGATAACTTTAATTTTGAAATAAATTATGAATCTAATAAGAGCCCAAAAGTAGGTTCATCTAAAACAGATTAAGTTGAAATAGTTTTACCTTAACTAATAACTAAGAAATTCTAAAATGTATTGTGGTATTTCTAAAATAGATAATGGTTTTAGGTCTCATTAAAATATTTAGATATTTAAACAAATGTTTGCCTAGATTGTTAAAAAAAAAGTCATCATCGAAATCAAATCAAAATGATAAACGGACGGCTTAGTTTAGTATACGATATAATAATATGTAAATTAATATATCAGTTAATGAAAATAAAATTATCATACATTTTTTAAAAATAATTCTTAAGCTTACGAATATTGATTTTAATTTAATATTCAATGATATACACATTATAATTCTTTATGTATTATTTTTTTATTTTGTTTCGACAACTAAGACATTAAAACGTTGTATACGTATTATATGCATATTATACAATATTTATTGTTTTATTAATGATTTCGTATTATGAATACAAATTATGTTTACTCGTATTTTATGATTTAAAAACCATCATAATATTTAAATTTTATATGTAAAGACTAAAAAAAAAAAATGATGACAATTAAAATTAATTACAATAATACGAATAAAACCAAATTCCACATTCAGATTTTTAAAGAATTTCCGAATTGAAGTAGTATACTCGTAGCAACGTCCCTATAAATTATAATTGATTAGTAATATTGATAGCGATGCATTCGATTTAATGCTAATGGAAAAGATAAAATCTCTGTTTATGGCGATTCGCATAATATTAATATTTACAATGAATTCATTGTACACGAAATAATATCGGCTGCAGAAACCCCAGATTTCTCATTATCTAAATAATAATAGTTTTCCACTTTTCCATTCATCCTTTAGAAATATACTAACTTTTCTAAAGGAACTCAAATGGAGTTAGTGTCCGTCGATTATCATTTATTATCAATTTCCACGTACACAGTACTCCATATAGTTTACAAATGTATTAGGTGTATGTAGACCTTATAATAGTGGAAGGAGGTCACAATATTTGTATATATTCAAATACGTGCAAATGTGTCATATTTTATTTTTCTCAAATAATATTAATATGGGAAACTATTCTTTAATAGTGAAAGCAATTAATACGTAATACTATATACTAATATAGATATTAAAAAACATTAAAAAAAAAAAAAAAAAAGCTGAACACGGAATCGTCCAGAATAATTAAGATTCTATTAACAATTTTTATTGCTGTAATTTTATGAATGTCTAGAAAATAACTTAACAATATGAAAAATTACATGCTTACATTCGTGATAATAAAATTATACTTTTTAGTGAAGCAAAAAATAGCTAAAATCTGACATATCGCTTAAAATCTAAAACTTTGAATCATATTTTTACAGGTTGTTTCAAAAATGTTTTCAATTTTTATATTTTATGAAACTTTATTGTATATACTTTTAATACCTATGTATTTAAAAAAAAATACATAATAAAAAGTAAAAATTTAATATTAAAATTCAAAAAAGGACTTATGAACTTAATATTGATTTATTTTGATAAAACCAAGTTCTGAGAAATATAATTTTTCATATTATTACAAGTTATAACTATAACTTTTCTTATTATGATAACTATAAATTTTGAGGTTGAACACTTGAAACCTTACTAACGGTTTATCATTTGAGTCTATATTTAAGATCTAACTCTAGTCTCATATTTTTATTTATATAGTTTTTAAAATTTAATAAATTAATCCAACCATAATAATTTAATATTTTATAGATTAAAGTTATATTTTACACAGCATTAGTTTATAGATATTATATTTAATACATATTATTTCCGTGAGCTAAATGACGTGTGAGAAATAAAGTACCTACGATGAGGTGAAAATATTTATGTTTTATTATTTGGAATTCTCGATTCCTTCCTACTATTATTTTTCCAATTCAATAGCACTGGGAATAAATATATTAAATAAAGGGAATAATATTATGAAATAGGTGTGGTTAGAAAGTTATACGAAATGGGGTCTTTCTCTGGTATGTGATGAATTTTTCTTTTACGCCACTACTCCCTACCACTCATACCCTATATATCCACACACATCTCTTAAAAGTCATGTAAGCACACTACTGATGTACAGTCTACTCAAGAATAATACACATATCCCACGATTTTATGAAAAGTTGCAATATTGTTCGGTGCATAAAAGTATTGACGTATAGAATCGTAGTACTTACAATAATACATAACTACTGCTTATTTACAGTAGACACCATTATGCATAAATTGACAATATTTTTTCTCATTGGAAATGTACTATATTATTCCACGGTAACCTGTGATAGTCACTCAAACACACACACACATATACATATAAATATAATAATATATTTTGATATATGAACAATTATAAATTTATCATATGATTACTTTTTTTAATGTGAGCTTGGCCTGGTAATTGCAAGTAATAAAAATATTATTATAAACTCGTCACGATTTAATTTGAAAATAATAAGTATATCGAACATATTATAACAATTTTTGTTGTACTTAAATTTTACATTGAGAGAAATCTATTCATTTTTGTGTTGATATTTTAAAACTATGTGTCAATGCTGTTTACACATCGATTATAATTATTGTTTATTTGATAAAATAAATTTTGGAAGATCATGATAGTCACCTCTTTGTAGTGTCCTCTGCACAGGTACTCTGGGTGATAGTAAATAGACAAATGGTTCTTAAAAATATTATGATGTGACACCACCTACTTAGATATGAGAAGACGAGCGCTTTTTTTATTTTATTCCATCCGTGTTTTACAATCACTCTATTTAATTATACGTGCAATTAACTACACAGGCGTGTAAAATAACACACGAACAGGTTTAATTTGCACGGGCACGGCGTATACATAATAGGCACCGCAGCAGGTAAATAGGAAGGTACACGGATTGCAGGTAGCAGCTATAGACAAATATTATATTGCTGTCGTCGTGTAAATATTGTTCGCCAAACACAAAAGACGAAATCCGAAAAGGAATTTGTCGTCTGTATAGGTGTACTTATACCCCTTTATGGCAGGGCGCACGGTATAATATGCCTACGACAGGTATAAATAATGCTATAATATACTATATTATATTATATCGTGAGCCCCAAAGTCTCCGTTCACGACGATAATAATTAACACGGTTTCGCCAAGGACCCCGGAAGAAGACGTGTACCATCTCCGGGGCATAATTAACTGCGGTCGTATTTCACTCTCCGCACAAGTATACCGCTTCGTCCGTAGGTACTGCAGCCGCAGCATCCCGCTCTAACGCACTACTCTCGGGTTACTTGCACCTGCAACACGCGCACCGCTCCACCGGTCGTCTTCTCACACCGCGGTTGTTTTATCGCCCGCGAAAACGTTTAAACGCAAAATTAATTATAATTATTAAAATATAATACGCGAGACGCGCCGAACCCGTATCTCCAGACTATGTAATATAATAATAATATAATATAATAATAATAATAATAATAATAATAATGATAATAATAATAATGCATATTCGACCGCAGACAAACAATCGGGCTGCCCATAATTCCGCATCGACAACGCTCGAAGACTCTCGGTGCAGTCTATACCAGGCATGCCCAATCTTTTTCAACTGGCGGGCCACATTAAAAATGTATGTTTGTACTGCGGGCCGTATATGCTTCATGGGTTTTTTTTTTTTTTTTTGTTCATTTCGATAAAATATAGATTAATCATAGGTATATCTATTGTACTTATACTTCTTATTAAGAATTGGCGTTACTATACATTTCACTCCGAACATTGAAAGATTGGTTAAAGAAAAACAAGCCAAAATTTCTCACTAATTTTTTTTTATTAATATTCTACAATCCAATGCATTTTTTTTATATAAAAATTCAAAATTGTAAAATATTGTAATATAAACTTAATACATTTTTTGTAAATAATAATTTTTTTTTTTTTTTACACGGGCCGGTTGGACACGTTCGCGAGCCGCGGGTTGGGCATACCTGGTCTATATCGTACGCGTACAATATAATGTCATACCTACATATTATTATGATCGTGTACATTATATACCTATACATTGGAATATTACACGCAAAGACGCCGAGACGCACGCCTGCAGTGTATGGTAAATAAATAATACGCGAATATCATATACCATAGTGATGAAGGACTATTGTTAATTAATTAATAATTATCGGCGCAGTGTCATGCGCGGAGCGTGTGTAAGTGACGTGACGGCGGGTGTCTCGTATTGTGTAGGCTTAGGAATATAATATTATTATAAAACGCGCGGCGGCTGTCCGGAAACGTGAATAATGTAAAATCATAAACATCCATTTGGTTTCCCGTCTTGTTCGCGCTGCGAAATCTTTGGCTCGCGTCGTTGAACAGAAACGCGTTCACGTTTATATTCTTTATTTAATGGATCGTGTTTACCGTGCTTATGGTATGTTTGATGTACATATGCGACGTATGTTTTCTTATTAAAGTGTATGTGAGAGTGTGTGAAAAACACTCGGAATTACTTAAAATCCGTCTTTAATAATACAAATTTTGATCTTGTTCGTTATGATTTAAACACAATCTACTGCACTAGAAACAATAATATTTGTAATTGCGATTTAGAAATGAGATAAAATTAAAAAAAAAAAAAAATGTTTTGTACGAATATTTGAGTGGGTTGTATATAGTATTTTTAATAAAAACATTTTTCCTGACATTCTATTAAATGTCAAAACGATTTTCTTTTAGTATAATTTCTCTTCTCTATCTATTGTCTGAGAAAAACACATGACGACTGAATTATTATATTATTGTTTTTATTAATATATAAATATATAATACATACATTATCATATCATAATAATGTTATTGGAATGTTAGCTTATAATAAAATGAATTATCGTGAGTCTGTGTTACGTTATAAAATAAAAACAGCGTAAAATTATGCATGCACCGTCACTGCAGGAAACTCGACCGCTCGACCCGTCGCGATAGACGGAAAAATTGGAAATTCTCTTCCCTATGTAGTCTGTATAAACGCTGTATTTTGAAATTCCCATCACGTATACATCCGACACCATCACCGTTGAGGGTGAATTGGATGGCAGAGACGCGTGTACACACACGGATAAAACGGAAGTAAGGTTCTTCACATTATAATATAATATAATATAATATAATATACATATGCATATACACCAGCTATACTTCTCTTTGAAAAAAATTTACCGCCCCCTCACAGACGCTATGGTATTGTTCTCGTGTGTACTCGTTTTGCTACACACTAGATAATATAATATCGTGTGTTTTATATCCACGTGCACACCCATCGCTATAATAATAATAATAATAATAATAATATGTGCTCTACTGTATGTAATAATAATAATGTATATGATACCTATATATACGTCATAGAACTCGGTCTGTACATGAAAAATTACTTTTTCGTCGACGACGATTCTGTAGGCACCCGACCCTGCAGTGTGTTATATTAAATTGTGTGGAAAATATGTTTTCGTTCAAACCGCCACACATAACATAAACCGGGTAACACCTACACGTTTTGCCAATAATCTCTATGGCATAACACAACAATGTCGCGATAAACTTTCGATCACTGCAAAAAGCAGTAAATACACAAACAGCTGTGGCGAATTCGCACGCGGTGTAACGACGAGAAGCCCGACGGCTGCTGATGATTGTGTATCATAACTTTATAGGAAAGAACCCCACAGTGAGGCGAATAAGCGATTTTTAAATATTGTCAGCGACTTACTACTCCAAAACGTTCACTACCCGCGATTGGTGCCGAAAAAAGCCATTATGCTCGTAATACGACATTGTAATAATTGTTATTTGTTGTTTTAAGACATAATTTTTGTTTTACGGGTAGGTACATTTCATATGACTGCTCTGTATCTATTTTTATTAAACTTCATATTGTGTACTTAGTCGTATATAATTTTACTTTGCTACCGATACCAGTGTTTGTAGGTTTTGAGAAAATAACACATAATAGTGGCTTCGTGTTACATTCAGACCTCGAAAAGTTTATTTAAAATATAAGCTTATCCATACCCTAGAGAACAAAATTTATGAACTCGTTAGTTTTATTTAAATAGACGTGTTTCATTCAAATTTATTAGTAAGTACCTATAGGTTAAGTTTGGGTTATTATATGTTTATCATGTATCTATACTATACTGTACTAGACTACACTATAGGTATTATAATATGTACTATACTATATTATGAACAAATTCATTTTTTATTTCATTAATTGTGTGTTTCTTTCGTCTCAACGATTTGATAAACGTATTACTCAAGGTTGCATTTAAGTAGGACACAAGGGACTAAACTTCTTAGTCATATGTTTATATTTTGTTAGGTACCCATCATATAACCTATGGTGGGTTGATATTGTCTAGTGGGACCAAGTGTAATGTTCTACTATATCGCTGTTGTCTACAACAACGTCATATTACCTAGCAAATATTTTGATAGTCATATTATTATAGATGAGATGTTCACACGAGTTAAATTCTTAGATGATATTTAAGTTTTATTAATGTGTATTGTGTTATGTTTATTGGGTTTTAGTGCACCCAATAAAATAGTAGGAAAAAAGATGATAATTTTTTTTTTTTTTTTTGATTTTACCCCTTCTCTCATTATTTCTAAAAATGCACTTGATATTACCTAAATGTTAGTATGACTTAGTACCTACTGCTTAAATAATTTTAATTAAAAACGAAATCATATTATAAGAAAATCAAAATCAAATACATATGGTTATTTGTTTTATTTATAAAATGTATTGACGATAAAAATAGAGCTTTCTGATAGTAATTCTACTGATGTTTAGACGATGTTATCTAAACACCAATATCATATCTAAAAAAAAAAAAGATTCAAGTTCGTCGAGCTTGGTTGCAAGTTGCGCATGCTTGGTTATAGGTTAAGAATTGTCAGCCGATAAAGTTTTAAAACAAATCGAGCGACACCGGAAAGATGCACTTTATATTTTCGCGTAGACAATATTATTCTATTCAAGTTTCTATTATATTATAAAAGTTTATTTTCTGATCAATTTAAAACCTCTGAAAAAAATATTGAAAATAGTACACGATCATTTGTAAAAAGAAAAAAAAATCATTACATTATGTTGATGATTCGCGTAGTACCATTTATACCAATATTGTTGTATCGCATATGTTTAAAAGTATACTATTATTATATTATATTAAAAATAATATGATAATATAAAACATATTTTTGTCATGTTGGTAAAAATAATTAATAGGTAATAATAAACTGATGATAAATGTTGGCCGTCAAATGTTTCATTTATACTTGCATTTTAATTACGATGTTGTACCAGGGAATATCGCGTTTATTAATGTTATTTAAAATCAAACCTTAATAACTGCAGAATACGATTGATTAAATTTCAAATAATAAAAAAAAAAATGTTTCGTAAAATATAACAGTGTTTTTTTTTATTGTAATTTGTTGATTTTAAAATAACTTTTTTTTGTTAAATTGTTAATTTTTAATTTAATTTTTTGTATTTCTGATTTTGTTTTTTTTTTTTTTTATAGGTACGTATATATAATATCGTCTCTTAAGCCGTTTAAACAATTTTTTACTGTACTTTTTTTAAATGGGCATTACGCTTTTATTTCGCTCACCGCTATCATAATTAATTATTTTGCACTTATAAAATACCTACTTGAAACTATTACTACCCCTCATTTACTTGGGTATATTAAGTCTTAAATTAAGTCTTCACTCTTCAGTAAATGTTTTTAATACTAAATAATAACTATCTAAGTCGCGACTTGTTATCTCGGCTTTTATCTAAAAATATTTATATTTACCCTCCCCTTTTGACCCTTTAACTAACATTTTACCATGAACTCTATTAATTTAAAAAAAAAAAAAAACATTTACCCTATATTTTTTATTCTAGCTGTATTCATTTCTTCGTACTGAACTACGATAAATCTTCGTTATTTTATTCGATTCAATGCATAACATATTTTATGATACGTTATTTCGAAACATGGATTCTTGGTATTTGAACTTTTCTATCCGACTACATCGTTCTTTACTGTTTCTCTTTTATAATATATACTTTTTGTGTAACTACAGTATCTTTTTGTTTTTGTTTTTTTTACAGCTATTGTTTCCTGAAACGTGCTTAACAATCTTTTATCGAACTAGAGTTTCATACCTATTGTGTAATATGGCCAGCTAGTTCAATAGTTATAAAACACAATAATGTTATTTAGCTTGCACTAAAAAAATTTAGTCCTTTCTTCACGTAGATGCTAGTCTGACAACTTATTTTTTCCATTTTCTCAACTACTTATGTTTATTTACTCTTTCGCTTCACGATATAAATACTCGCCCATGTACCTACTTACGCGTAAATATGGACTTATTATTAATTTCGTTATCACTTATCTTTTATAAAAATATTATTACCTTACATTTTTAATACCTGTATCCCTCAATAACTTTCAACGAGTCTTAATACTCCATTGACCACGAATTTGTAGGGTAGACATAAAGATAGATGGTCGGACCGCATTCGAATCGGAACCTATCGAATAGTCGGTTGAGTAGTCTATTCACTGAGCTGCCAAGCACTTTATTTTATTACCCACTTTTTCTCAATTTAATTTAAAATAAAATTACTATATTCGTGTGTTTATTTATAAAATATGTTGAATCACATACGAATAACTTTGGTCCCTTGTATTTCAACCATTTATTATTGTTACAGTAGATATTATATAATAATCTTACTTAAATTAAAATATTTTTTATAATTATTACATACATTTAAATTACATATTATTGTCATTTACAATAATATGTAATTTAACAACAGCTTCATCGAACTATTTAATACAGTAATCTTTTGTAATAATAAAACAAACTGCTAGGTTTACATTATTGTATCTAATTATTTAATTTGTAATCGGATAATTATTAAGAATACATTTTTTAAGACCTTTAGAACCAGAAAATGTATTATTATTATTATTATTATTATTATTATTGTTGTTTATTATTCACGATAGTTGTGGACAAATAATATTTTTAATTATAAAACATTTGTTAGTTAAATTATTAAAAATATAACTTTTTAAATTTAAATAATTGTATATGTATGTAAGTAGTATATTCTTAATTTCTGCTTATGCATAATGTATATATTGCGCAATACATATTCTAACGAGAAAATTTAACAATTTTCGTTTAAAATAGTTAAAAAAAAAAACAATTTTACAATATTAATGTTGATTCATTTATTAATTTGTATAATCTAATACAGTGGCTTCACAAAAGAACAATTGCAAAAAAAAAAAGTTCCTAATAGAAATATCAACCAACATATTGAATAATTCGTCGTAAGTAGTTCGTACTTTTCAGCAGACATCAGTAGCGAACCAATATGGACTGACGAATGAAGCCTTTTATTATATATTATACCTGTCATTCGTCATAATTTATTTAATATAAAAGATCTCTAAACTCTAAGTATGATAGTTGATATGCAGGCAGTGCTATGAAATAAACTAATAATGCTACGAAACGTCCAAAAAATACCGATAAATGTCAAATAAGTGGGTAATGATTAATATAGTACAGCAGCAGACACTTCAGCGTAGTGCACATAAATTCAGCAAAGTCTTCACAGCTGATATATGTACATAACATTTAGGTATATTTGTAATACCTAATAATATGTAAATTTGAAAAAAAGTTATTTTGTGTAATTTTCCAAGCCGTGGCAAGATGAACGTGTTTCCGTGGTAATGATGAATAATGACTAAACTTTATTTTTATAATATTATTATTAACACGATTTGTGTTTAACATTTTATACATTATGGTTTTTATTACACGTGACTGATAAAACTTTATGTTAAAAATCATTTTAAATATTATTTTTGTATTTATTTCACAAAAATAAATCGTAAAAAAAAGTTCACAAAGAACATTTGATGGTGACTTGACATTAATATAAGAAGTAAAGTGTTTAGTTATTATCTCCTAAATTGGACAGTTTCGTGTTTGGTATATATATATATACTACAAGTAAAATTTTACAAAAATAAAGAACATGCTCGGCGATCAGTGTATCTATTCATCTCACTTTAGAAATTTGGCCATTTTTTGCTATTTTTCGTGAGAAAAATAAATAATTGTTTACATTTTTGTTTTAGTACAGTTATTGAAATATACACTATTTTTTTTTTTTTTTTATAAATGATAGATAGACGTTATGACGTTAAGGTTTGATTGGTGATTGTAAATGGGTAAACACCGTATTTGACCCTGTGACTCTGGTTATCGACCGTCTGGGGATAGCAAACACCTTTTGCCTGTTCACAAATAGCCTTTGGAGCTTTTACAGAAGGGCGTTGTGGTCAGCCTTTGGGTAATAATGTAATCCCAAGAGGAGGTATGAACTATGATATCTCCTTGTTTTGCCCCGTTTGTGGTGAAGTAAACATGAATCCCAAAATAGTTAGCTTGCTCCTAGGTTTTCTTCAATCGACAACTTCTATATAGCTATGATGTAAAACTGCTGAAAAGCTACTGTTTGTGTACTTAGACAGCAAATACGTTTTAGATTTTTAAATATTAATTTTCTTTTTGGAAATTAAGTTTTATTTGATATTATTTATCACTGACCCGTGGAAATTATTATTCTAATTATATTTAGTCAAATACATCTAGTTTGATCCAAATATAGGACTAAATTTGTCTTCTTAATACTATAAACATAAAATGAATTACCAAATAATATCATAAAATATATGTATATTACTCTGATTAAATGTTTTGATAAGTCAAAATGTAATGTCTTTTTTATACTAATGTGTAAATTGTATACATTATTTTAGTACCAATGTGGAATTTTAGTTTATCTAAATTATATTTAATGCTATTACAAAATAATATACACGAAACTTAAGCATTATCTAGTAGTTATTACTTTATTATATCATTTATATATATATTATACAAATTGAATTTTTTATTATTTAAATTTAACTCGGCCATAACTTCATATAGCACAATAATTTTTATACTGCGGTTACATGCTAATAAGGCAATCCGTTTTATTTATTCTTGCTCGTAAAAGACCATTAGAATAATTAAGGTATAACTATTAATTATCTATTATTATTATTAATTTTTACTAAAGCAGTTGTGTATAAATATAAAATTTCTCAGCTTTATTTTCTCAAAACCAACAATTGACATTTTAAGCATTAATTAATTAATTAATATCGTTATAAGATACTTGTCATCAAAATATTATTTTAAAATAAAGGTTAACGGGTTCTATCTCCTCCATATACGTACCTCATAAATGCACAACTTTTAACAGTGTTCTTTAGTAGATTAATTAAAATATTTCATTGTATAAAGTAGTATAATAATAAAGATTATTCTTATATTTGTTCTTATATAATTGCATGTGTTTGTTAGGACAGAAATCGATTTATATTATACTTGTACGAGCTTGAGCTTTTTATTTCCTTGGTTCGTATTTGAGTTCCATCTCTGCCCATTATAGAATATCTTTCTAATAACCCGCTGTCATATATTCTATGGTTGTTCTGCCAAGTCTCGAGTTCTATTTAGGTTTATTTTTATTATTATTTTTTAAATCTTGAGCCAGCTTTGCATATTTAATATTAATATCCATCTCAAATGGCCATGACTGGTAAAGCTTTATTTCTTTTTCTTTTTTTTAAATCTAGCTTAACTTGAAATAAATGGTTTTTCTTTTGAAAATCTAGAAAAAATGTATTGAAGTTTATTTGATAACTACCTGGGCATATCACAATACAATTATTATTATATATTTAAATTGCTTAGGTTTAATATAATATTATATTATACTTGTTGAATCAAATAGGTAATTTACGTAATATATTATATATATATTAAAATTGAATAAACATATACAAACGGCTGATATTCTATATGTTTATTCTTATTGATTAAATACATACCATTAATTTTTTTAAATAATTTTATCATAAAAGTACTTTCATATTTGCTTATATTAGGTATAGTAATTGATAGTAATTTTTTTTTATTTTTTACAACTTTATTTTTTTTAACTACTGTTTCAAGTACACTTATGAAATACTGTCGTTATTTGATGTTATTTTTTGCCTTTACTTTTATAGCAAATTTTTAGTTTAAAGATTTTAATGTGGCAGTAAGAACATAGTCAGTTCTTCGGCATTTTAGTGTAAAATAAAAATAATAACAACTAAAAAACGAAAAAGTAAGAATAAAAATAATAACTCATTATTCGTTTGACTTTTACTGGTACATAAAACCGTGGCCGTGGGACGTTGGTTAGTTTCTCGTTAGCGTAGCTTGACACTTTAGTGAAAAGCCGTCAGATGTTAGATTACATCTCGGACGTTAATTGCTGACCTGAAATACAAACCACCACCTCGAATTTATCCTGCCTGTATTACCTAACTCTTCACTATAACTTGTCGTTTTTCGTTTTGATCGTTGTCGTTATTAAATTTGAAAAACGAACCGAAAATATGTAAAAAAAAAAAAAAAATCCCGATGCGTATTTAACTATATGAGTATTTTCACGTATACAAGTTTGTCGTGCTATATATAAATTATTATAATGACTTTTAAAGTACGATGTATGAAATTCGTAACCGTAACGAATAAAATTGTGAAATATGTTTATTCGTAAAAAAAGTGCAAGTGTACCCTTATGGAAAGGTATTCATAAAATATAATGTTTTATATGATTTTTTTTAAACCACAAGACGCAAAAAGTGCATAGTTCTTTATACTTTTTTAATTATATTAGTGTTCTACCATCATAGCTACCAAAAATAAGTCGCAACGTTTCAGGCACCGAGGAAAATCCTTTACAATATTTAATGTTTAATTTTTTTTACATGCTAAACAATTTCAATCAATTGAAATACATTTAAAGTAGGTACTTGAATAAACATACAATGTATACTTTTTTCAAATCAACTTTTTAACGTTTTTGTTAAATGCAAATCATTAGAAATACTCAAAGATCGTTTAACCACTAAGCTGGAAAAGGTCAAACTTTATCCGATAGCTAGGTATATTCATGTCAACATATTAGTAGAAATTATTGATTCTAAATATTCTAATGTATTTTTGGTTTAAGTGAATATAATATTTTTAAATTTTGTTTACTGCAATAGAAAAGAAAATTATATATTTTTGTCCGTTCTCAGAAATAAGGATCAAAATTAATATAGAATATTATATATTTTAAGTGCTTGAATTGATCATTATAATTTATAAATAATATTAACTTACAACCAATATAATCAAATAACATTAAATTATATTTATTATAATACATATTATTTTATTTTATATTATTGCTTTTTCATTGTTCTATATTATATTATGTTAGCTTTTATATTATTTTTTTTCATTACATTTTTTTTTTTTTTATTATTTTAATAACAAATAAAATTAAGAGCTTACAATTAATTTAATAAAATGATAAAAAAAATATAATAATAAAATAAATAAAAATATTGTACTTTAATCGTGCTCGTAAAATAGAAAGAGTAATAAACTATGATTGGAATCTAGACCCACCCTTATGTCGAATACTGAAGCAAATAAATTAGTTCTGTATTGAATTGAACAATAGAAATATGTATTGAAAATCACAAATATTTGTTGAAGAATATTGAGGATATTACTGAATTGTAATTAATATTGTGTATGTATGTTCTTAATTAAGTCAGTTGTAAATACGTTATTTATATTAAATTAAATCAAAATATGTTAGCGAAAAATAAATAAATAAATCAGTTTAATATTAGTATATTTTAAATTATAATATATGTATTGTATATATACGTATATATAAAAACTTTTTAAACTTCAATAACATAAGGTAAAATGTTTATGCATCAAAGAATCTTTAAATAATTTGAAAATTAAATTTATTATTTTATTTATTTAATTATTTAAATGTATTACAACTATTATATTGCCTGTTATATTTTAAAACGATAATTGTAATAAAAAATAGATAAAATATATTTGTGACAATCGAAAATAAATAAAATTGTTTTGTATTTTTATATGCATATTAATATATTAGACTCAAATTTTAATTTTTTTTATTAAAAATTGTATATACATTTCGTTTGTACAAAATGTATAGTCATCACAAATAATTTACGTATGATACAGAAATGAAATGAAAATATCTTAATTATTGAACTATAGTATTATGGGTAAGTACATACAATATATTATTAATATATTTTAATGTAACCGGGAATTGAGATAAATTATATTAAAATGAATCATATTAGTTTTAATAAAAAACCTTTTTGTATTATCATTTGAGATATTATTTCTAATAAATATATTTTAAAATAAGAATTTAAAACAATTTTTAACGCAAAGAAAATTTTGAATTTTAACTCATAAATAATAATATTTTAACAACTACTAATAAATTTAAAAAACAAAACATAAAAATCTTGATTAATATTATCAACTATTGATATAAATACACACATGTCATCCCTTGTAAGTTTTGCAGGTTTCTTTAATCATGGGAATACATTGAATATATTTCTTAGTTTTAATTAACGCTTATTAAAACTAAAAAAAATAATTGATCCCTTAACGTTGAGTACTATTTGCACTGATACAATCTATAAGAATAGAACATCAAAAATTAATTATTAATACAATTAATTTAACGTTGATTAAAATTCAATTAAATTTTAGACTGATAGTGAACGTTGGGACTACTGTTCAAGTTTCTTTAGAAGGTGAATTTTATTGATGAATAAATTATATCCCTATTTGGTCTTTATTTTAGAATTGTTTTAAGAGATAAAACTTCTTAAATTCAATTAGTGTATAAACAAATAATATGAAGTTAGGTAAAAAGTAGTGACTCTTTTCAACGGTGACATTACGTAAAATAGTTACTGCATTTATATCCGCCAGTTTCTTTAAAAATTGAGAATTTATTAACGTTAAACATATTAAGATTTTAAAATATTTGCTATTTGGGACTCATTAAAGTTTAACAACAAATACAGACTTTATTAAAGAATACCAATTACTTAGATATTTTTGTAAAATAAATAAACTAACTCTTATTAAATAACTAGGTACAAAAAGAAAACAATAGTTTTATATTTATTGACGCCTTAAAATATTATACACAAAACATCAAAACATAAATTTGTAATTTTATTAGCGCAAAAGAAAAAAAATATAAACTATTGACTTGTCCAGATCCCTTCACAATCAACGATTAGCTGAAACGTAAAATTAGGTAGATAATGTAATATAGATATAGATTAAAAACAATATCCGATGTTGAATGTTGCTAATAATATAACATACGGAAGACAATAAAATATTTGAATATTATTTTTAAAGATATATTTTTCTATAACAATGACAATGAAAAAATGCACGAGAATTAAAAAAAAAAAAAAAAATGGAAATAAATCTAAAGGATCAAATGAAAAAGAATAATAATTGTGAATTTCATTACATAAGTAAACAGTTAAATCGTTAGAAGTATTTTAGTGATAATATAAGTCAGTATAAACAATATTAATTACAGTATTATACAATTTACATATTTTTATACGTATGTTACTATATACAATATAATACAAAAAAAGTACCTGCTACACAATAATAATATTTAAAATAATTTTTACACGTACCCATTATTTACTGATAACGTCTCATACGTCTACACGGTCATTCAAATTTTCCTTAAAATAATGATGGGGATAACATTATAAGCTAATGTAATCCCCTACTACATTTTTTTTTTTAAGTACAGTTAATAAGGCCTAATAATAAAAAAATATAAATATAACACGTCTTGTTAGTAAAACATATTAAAAATAAAAACCGTATCACTTCATGAGAATATAAATTGTATCTAAAACTACCTATGTAGATCGTAATATATTATTATACATTTTTATAAAACATTCACAAATCACAGCTACTGTGGATGCTATTGTTAAAATAAAAACTTGTAATTGTTCGTGGTAATTTACCTTTGATAGTCATACAATACTAGATTCTAGCATAATAACAATGCGTAATGGCCGTTTTTTAAAAACAAATAATAATAAAACTCCGGAAAACGTACTATAGGTACCTACCTGTTATTTAGAATAAATGAAAAAAAAAAATTAACTGTATACATAACGTAGGTACTATATTTGTATATAGGTGCAGTGTATTTTATCTTAAAGAAAACATGAAATATTACTGTCCGGTAGGCAGTAACCTTAGATTTAAATTTTAGGATTTTTAACGAAGAACTAGGAAATAGTAAAAAGACATATTTTTTAACAAAAAATATAGACCTTTTATATGGGCGTATCGCGTATGCGCAATCCAACTTGCAGGTTTAATTA
This sequence comes from Melanaphis sacchari, assembly GCF_002803265.2. NCBI lineage: Eukaryota > Metazoa > Arthropoda > Insecta > Hemiptera > Aphididae > Melanaphis > Melanaphis sacchari. The sequence goes on along the minus strand of NW_020271334.1, from coordinate 1,697,888 downwards.
AACAGCAACACGATTATTAACACTATAATAATTAAATAGACGGTATTTTTAAAAGTAAATTCAATCTTAGAACCATATTGGTTCTAAAACCAAAACTTCTATAGCATAACGTTTAAATAAATACATAACTTTTGTAAACCTAGTAGCGTTTTTCCATGAATATATAAATAACTTCGTGTTTTGTTTCTTGAGATAATAATATCCCTAAAAAATAATAAATTATACATGCCAATCTAGACAAACTTCGAAGTGTCGTATGTATTATAGATAATAATAAAATATTATGTTAATATTCGGATTGTCGATTATTTTTTAGCGATAATATCTTTTAAAAACTATAATATTCTCCGGAAGATTTTAACCGTCCAAAATTGTTATCGTTTTTATTTATTTTCATTAAATTTCATACGTCTTAACCCATCCCGTCAAAATATCTTCTTGTCGTTTCCGGAGAAATTTTAGAGGGACAGCGACAACGTCGAAATACCACGGCGTTCAACTATTATATAGTACGTCTTATCGACAGTTTTTGTACAGTTCGTCCACCGCTACACTGCTACACAGTGCGGAGAAATGAGATTTATCATTTCTCGATCGTTTTTCCGTAATAATATTATATATATTATTATTATTATTATCGTAGGCGTATATACACGCGTAACTCCCGGCGGGTGGACGTTGACGAATTGCATCACATCGGTTTTTCGTCGTGTCGTGCGTGAATGCAGTGCACAGTGCACACGGAATACGCCTCCAATAAGTAAATAGTACACAACGTCATCTCACACCCGCCCATCGAGACTCACCCAACTACCACTCCAAAGGCACCTATTGTGCAATTACTTATGTGTAAAAAATGCTCCGTCATCGTGTCACAATTGCTCTGGTTCGTCGCGGTAAAACATTCACGTAAAATTCTAAAATATAACGATACATGTGCACGGGTTATAGATATTTTTTATGGGTTAACGGCTTATTTATAAGACTACTCTTTCCTTATCGTTTTCACATTGATTTTGAGTCCATCTATCTGCACGACCATAATATACACGGAGTAATTTACCGAGCATGCTTACAAAATTTTTTTCTTCGATTCTGCAGTTATTTAAATTTTTTTAGAAAATTTTTAGCGTACTATGGAGGTATACATTTTTGTTTTTCAAATGATAACCCTCTTAATTTTTTATACTGTGACTTATTTTATCTGACAGTTTTGATGAATCAAAACAAGTAGTTTTTGAGCTAGGTATTTAACTTAATGTAATATGGATAAACGATCCGTCGTGATGGTTTTTGGAAGGTATTATAGCTTTGGTAAATTTAAAATGTTTGAAATTAATATTAATCTGTCATTTATAATTTGTGAAACTAGTCAAGCATAATATAATTATTAGATCTGATATTACATCTAATTTATATTTTGATCAAATAATTTTTAAAAACTATTATCTTTAGTACCTAGATAAATAAATTTTCATATCTGAAAAACTATTCGTTTAAATTTTTAGTTAGGTACATCAACATTTCAAAACAATTCTTACCAACAAATTTACTGTAGATAAAGAGGGGGGGGTTTAAATAAGAAAAACAGAAAGTTGTATGACCATAGTACAACCCTAAATAGTAGTACAAAAAATCTAAATAATTTTAAAATGTAGAATTTAAGTGTGTTAACATTTTAAAAATCAGAATTTGAATAAATTCGGTTTTATAGAAAAAATGGGAGTGATCGTACTCAATGAATTACTCTGTATAAAAATATAACTGTCAAGTAAATATTTTATTTTTACATTTAGCGCATTAGTGTTTTGTTTTTGTTAATATAAAACATTTCATATCATTGAGTACCTACTGAAATAAGTGCTTAACAAACAAGGAAAACTTTTTTATTACATTTATACATGCCTTATAAGTTATAATAATATAATGAACATAATATAGTAATGTAGAATTAATTAATTTACATATGAGTTTATACCGAAGTTTTATCACTAGTTATAAACTTTGCCCAATATAAACTCATCACAACTTCTTATTGTAATACTTTGTGTAACAAATGTTGCTTATTAAAAAATTATTTGAAGTTTACAAGAAAACTCTAAGATTCAATTTCATATTGATGATAATAATTTACTGTATACGCTTCTCAAATAATTAGGTAAAGAAATATCAAGAATGATAATAATTTGTGGTTTCTAGTTACATAATATTACTTTCAATTTTGGGATTTAACATTTAATCGATGATTGATTTTAATGTAAAATATTACTGAATGTTCAAATTTCATGGTAAGCCGTAAACACATAAAATTAACACACAATAAAATTTATCTGCTAACTAAATAATAAATTAGACGATTTTATTTGCTGAACTTAAGTAAAAAAAGAAATATATTGTATTAGAGTTATCTAATTGGAAATTATAACGTCTCAATTATGACAGGTGAATAGCAACAGAGTTTATGGTGCTCTAGACGTACTGACCAAATAATTTAATATTTGACCAAAAACACAAAATATAATAATATTACAGTTACTGTAATAATTAATCAGACTATTAAATTAAGCATTTAATGTAATAATATGTCCTAAATTCGTTTAGAATAATATTCGTATAAAAACTATGGAGGTAAACATAATCTATCTACGAACATAGAATAATTGATGTTATTTTTATATTTATATAATTAAACGCTCAATTCTAGAACAACAATTTAGAAGTACAATGCTGGTGTTTATATTATCCTAATTATGACTATTTCAATTGAATTTCATATTACATGATAAAAGTTTGTTTAATCGATTTAAAATTTGAAAAGTATAGTTATATACTGCTTCTTGGGTAAACTATTTAACTAAACATACCAAACAATATAATTTATATTTTAGCTTGATATCTAAAAGTATACTATATGTTTTATACTAATATATTATTATGATTTTTTTTTAATATTTCAATCATAGAATACAGCCAAAAAATTACCATCCAAACTATAATAAAACGTACGCTACAATTATTTAAAAAAAAAAAAATCATTTTCGATTTCCAGACTGAAATATGAAGGCAGCGGTGGCGCTTGGTGTCCGAAGGGTATGATATCGAACGATGGCCGACAGTATTTGGAGGTGAACCTGCAAGGATTGCACGCGGTCACAGGCATCAAAAGTCAAGGTCGATACGGTAATGGATCCGGCAAAGAATTCGTCGAGGAAATTATGATAGACTATTGGAGGCCTGGTTCTAACAAGTGGACGCGGTGGAAAGGCAGAGACGGTAAACAGGCAAGTGCATCCATCATTGCTATTTTACGTACTTTACTAGACATATTATTATTACTACATTTGTCTGCAGAAATACCGACAGACAAGACGTATAAATCGTTTATAACGTGACATGGTGCAATAGTAATGCGTTTACTGTACGTTGTATATATTGAACTGGTACAAAAGTATCGAATTCAATTTACTCAAGTTCTCTGAATACAATAATATATAATATAATTTATAAAAGGAAATGTATTAGAGCTTTTTGACTTGTGACGGTCCTTATAATAAAATGCTCGAAATACCGCGTATATACGTCAACAAGATACTATCAGATATAAACGCGAGACATTTGACGGACTGAAATAATCTTAGGAAGTAACACGTTGTTTGCTCTATAAAACTGCATGAATAGATATCTCGTCAAACTATACGATAGTGTAAGGAAATATTATTCAACTTTTTCATTTCAGCGAGACAGGTTAAAGTTACTTTTCAATCAATTTTTTGTTTATTTTGTATATAAAAATAAAACATTTATAGTTTTCTTGGAAAAAAAAACTGCTTATATATGTATTTTAATAGTGATTGACGTAATATTAAATTGAGTAAGTTATTTGCAGTAGCAATATAAATATTACAAAGTAATCAGTATATAGTTCAAGACTTAAAGTCATTATTTTATTAATCGACATTTTATCTATTTTATAATTTTATAATAATTGTATTATTGCTATTGTTTAGCATATAAATTGAAAGTCTCGTAACTTTAAAATGTAAATAATTTATAATGATATATTATACTGACAATATATTTATAATAAATGAAATAAAAACACCATACGATGGTTTGACATACTGATGATGATTGAACGGCGTGAACTGAAAATCGATCGTCAACCATACTTTTTTTTTACTGCAGTGGTACATCCTATAGATGTTAGTCATACAATATTGTCAATGACATAAAAATTCAATAGAAAAATGTGGTATTTTCGATATTAAAGAGCAGTGTTGATATAATATTGTATTATTGTATTATTGAACCATTTTTGACCGATTATATTAATATAAAAATCCAGATATTCCATAATGTCCGATTTTTGAGTGTTATACAGTGACTAAGACCGATTAACATTTATTTAAATATAAGAAATAAACAATTCTAAGAATAAAAAGCAATACAAAATTTATATAAATAAGTAGTGTTTAAAAAGATATTTCGTTTCTTTATGTATTAGGTACTTAATATAATAATTTAAAATATGATACCTACGTTTAATTAAAAATGTATTTTGAAAATAAATATTTATGTTGTGAATTATGTATTTTCAAAGTATACCTACAAAATAAAAACGCACTTAATAATTTAACAAAAACACTTAACATCAGCTATGTTTATTATTTTTAAAATGTAAACACTAATTTATTTTATTTATGTTACTGCCGAGTCTTACTGTCAACATTATTGCATTACTATAAACGTTATAATGTTCGCGAATTCGTTCACGTATACGAAGTTGTTATAAATTAATTATAAATAAAAATAAAACATAAATAATATCAATTGAGTACTTAAACAGGTATACTATAGAAAGTTTAAAGCAAATTAAAACAAATTACATAAAATGAATCATCAAGACAATATTATGTTATTCTGCGATTTAAAATACGCCAAAATACAGTATGTACCGAACATACCACGACGATGTCAGTATCAGGAACACAGCCATTAGGGAATGTGATTATAATACTTTTATCTTCCTGTTTTCAAGTGTGTGTTTCATTGACTCGAATTAAATAATATTATTGTTTCATCGACGGTATTAAAATCGAACAGTACCTACCGTTTTTCTTTAGTACTTTGAGTGTTACTCTACATACATTATGAAATCATTTATTTGGTATAATATGGCCCAAATAATATAACAAAAAAACCATATCGTTTGTTTGATTTAAGAAACTAAAAATAATAAAAACGATGTAATAATTTTTCGCTTCCACGTCGTAGACTATAATCTTATCTGCGATATAGGTATAGTGCATAATCGTAATGCATCGTATAATAATTAATGACAATATAATAATAGGTACAATAATATATATTATTATAGTTAGAATCAACTAATGAGACAATATATATTCGGTCTCCTTTGTGAGAAATCGAAATGATTTCATGATCACTATACGAGACACGGCTAGTTAATTAATTTTTATCTTATTATTGGCTACGATTCGATAAAAATTTTACTGGTTCCTGATATAATTTCTCACGGAAGACATCCTTGAAACGCTAGTTCCGGACATCGCTGCTGTCTCCGCACACAAGGAACGGGTTGCAAATTGTTTTCCACAATTTTCTCCGTTTTAATGATAACTTTTGTGTGCCTCGTGACATAGGCTAACACGGCATAATACAATATAATATAATATCCGTCCCTTTAATAGAACTAGTCCTCTAATCAAGCCGCACGTGTCTGCTGTATTATATTTTAATAACTCCGCGTAAACATAATCAGTTTCAAAATCCAAATGCCTACACTCATAATATATATTATTATTATTGACATTTGCCGTTCATTATAACGTAATTGCATTGTAATATATTATTGCTATGCGCGTGGTGTTGTCCCATTCGCGGGGTTGGTGTTTGGGCATGCACGCGTCGTGCGTACCTATACTATGTAATACCGATATATAGGTATATTAGATAGACATTGATTTAAATACTGCACGTACGTACACGAGTCAAATTGAACGAAAGCGATTACAATTCACTATATTTACACAATGATTTGATAGCACGACGACGACGGTTGAAGAGAAATAAATAGTTTTTTTTTTCAACCCATCATGCTGTAAAGCACGTGGATTTTCACCTCGTTTTTCAGGCAGTCAGGCATCATCGCAATAAAATTTCTATCAGTTTTTTTGTATTTTGGTAAGTTCTAAGTAGAATTTTAATGCATAACCTATAAGACATTAATTTATTATTTAAGTATAAAATAAATACATACTTGTAATTGTTATACATATTTTGAAAATCAATATTATAACGAATTATATTCAAATGATATTTAAACCTAAAATGTATAACAAACAAAAATAATATTATAATAATAGTCAATTTTATTGTAAAGCTTGTACATACAAAAAAAAAACTACACTTGAACAATATTTACTTGAAAAAAGAACAGTGGTAAAAACATTGAATTCGTTAAGCGATTTTGTTGAAAACCTTTTGTTATTTACCTATATAAGACATCAAATTGTGCGTGTTCGTCGTATTGTAAAAATTTGTTCAAAATATATTTATTTAGTGGGATGTGGAAACAACATTTCTATTTGTGGTAGAAGTATTTTAAATTGAATTTTGACTATTTCCAAATCCCGTATTCGATTAAGTTTTCGGGGATAATCCTAAAAACTTGTGAAAGAAAAAGAGTCAAGCCTTCCATATAGTAACAGCGCCGAGTGTAGTCATCACGTATTGACATCAAAGTGGTTCTGACCTATATGCTATAAGACTTAAGTGCATCTATACATGTATGTGTTTGTGTGCGTGTGTGTAAACTATATTCTTGATGTGAGATCATAAAAGAAAACAGCACGTCTTATCTGTTTGCTATTTCGACAACGCGCATATCGCACAAACATACATATTATGTATATATAGTATATAATATACAGGGTCTTGATTTTAAAAGCAGCACCATATAAGCCTGTTGTTGGTGAAAAAAACATGTCTATTTAATGTTTGTATAATTTTAATGAAATACGATATTGGGTACTTAGTGGTAGATCGTTGTCGTATTGAGAGTCAATTTATAATTAAATAGATATAATAGACTATAGACACTTGGACGTGTTCCTATAAAAACCGTGTATGCAATAGTGGAAGTGTGCATATTGCATATACTTTTTTTCATTCCAACGCTAGTATTAACTGACACATTAATAATTTAAAAAAACAAAACAACCATTTTTTAATTTAATTGCGATTCCTTGGTTTCTAAAGAACATCTCATGTAATATTTAATTGATTTTCAACTTGTCTGTTACCTTATATACAGCAACCAAGTAAATATTTGTTCGGTCTTACTAGAAAAACCTAAAATAACGCGAAAGTTACTATATTTATATAGCCTTTCAACGTATAGGTAGAAATGGGGGACTTGGGGAGGGGCTAAGCACCTTCTCAAACATTTCATTAGCTCAACCAAAAATTGTTAAAAATATAATTTTATATTAATTTAGACTTATTTATAGGCGCATATTGGTATTAAAAATGTCAGCCCTTTCCCCGAAATTTTAATGAATTTTCGCTTATGACCCTATCTCTATGTTACAATCAATTACTTAGGCTATGAGTGGCTATGAATTAAGATAATGTTGATGACACATAAACTTATATAATAGGTACTAGTAAGTATAGGTAGTAATTTTATTCAGATAATTATGTACATAGGTACGTTGTGAGCATGTAAGTTTTTGTTTAGTTATACAAAGCTTTGTGTAGATTTTGATAAAAACTCGATTAAACAGTCTTCATAATAATGTTGATTACCTATACGTATATATTTTTTACCACTTTTTCGCTGTATTTAAAAACTAAAAAAAAAAAAAAAATTACTAGTAATTTTTAATCTAAATATGTACTATTAAAATACCATGTAACACGTTTTTAAGACTTTACTTCCTAGTTTTTACTACTTATTACTAGTTAGTAGGTAATAAATTAATAAATACCTCCTATTCATCAAATTCCAAAATGAGTAAAAACAAAATTTACTGTAATCCAAAGTACCTAAATACCTACTTTCTAAGCTAATATAGTACATTGTGTACTACAACTATAAGGTTAGTAGCTTAATGGCTCAATAGTTAATACGTTACATATACATTAAATACATTTGTTCATAATCATGTATTATTGTAAGTATAACCTTAAGTATTAATAATGATTATATGTTAACAACAACTTTAACATATTAAGTAGGTTTTACCTGATGGTTATTTGAAACACGCATTATTTACTCGTAACATTCATGTGGCTTGGTGGTCTAGGGGTATGATTTTCGCTTAGGGTGCGAGAGGTCCCGGGTTCAAATCCCGGCCAAGCCCGAATAATTTTTTTCACTTTTTTTTTCTTTTTTACAATTTATCAACCGAGCTAAATTAATTTTTTTTATAATTTTTCAATTCAAACATTAATTTTCTAATGACGTCAATTTATAAATTCGTTAACTGTTATTTAATTTTTCGCTCGTGTTTACAAAAATAATTATACTTATTTTATTTAAATAAAAATTATCAATTGAAAAAAATAAATTATAATAAAAAAATTATATAACAACTTCAAACAATTTTATTTTCTATTATCGCAATAATACAATGTATAATATAATTTAAGTTCTATTTCAATTAGAGTTTAATACAAAGGAATTAAGCGACCAATGCGTAAATGATGTTTATGTATAATTTAATCATATTCAATGATACACAGATGCCTAATGTTATTATGTACTTACAAGGTTCGTAGCTTTAATAATAAAAAAAAATACGGATATTTTTATAGTATAGTATTTTTAAACTCAAAAAAATCAAAACATATTATGGGTTTTGTATTTAGTTTTTAATTTAATTATAGGTATATAAATTCTATTAAATTTTATGAAGCTCTTCAGAGTATAATATTATGCACCATTGTTATATATTTACACTATTAGGCTTAACGTTTAAGTGTTGGAATAATCAAATTATTTACTATAATTATTTTGTTACTTCAGACATCATTATAATATTGTGTCAATTATAATTTTAACTTGACCTGGATCAATATTTAACAATAAATAACTATTTCTACACAGAATTTACGGTTACTTTACGGCGTATTACGGCGTGAATTTTTTATATTGAGTTATTACTACTTTGAAGACAATTCTATAAACTCTTTATTCTTAGAACTTATTGGTATGCAAAACCATTTAGAAGAATTTTTTCTCGCCGTAAAAAAAAAAAATTGTAGTCTCGGATGTCTGATACTTGATTAAATAAACAATAAACACAGGAGTAGGAAAAAATATATTGTTTTATCAAATACATTTTTAAGTTCATATTATTAATCTTAGAAATTATAATATAACAAAATTAAATAACTATAGACTGTACCGTAAATTTGTATTATAAATAAGTATTATCAATCATGTTGTAATAATTTAAATAATACCAATTATTTTCATCATAACTCACTAGTCACAAAACACATTTTAGCTTATAATTTTTTTAAATAATAAGGTTTTCAATTTTATATCTATTTTGAAATAATGTGATGGAAAATATTCTACTAAAACGTTCTCTGGCCTTTCCAAAGAAATTGGATTGAAAAAAAAAAACTATAATTACAAGCAACGCTATGAGAATGTAATATATAATAATATTATGGAAGTAGAATTTTCCAATTTAAACATGTGCACTTCGTTGTCATTTTGTATACGCATTTCATTAACTAATGAACCACTAAACTACAATTTACTTCAAACATGCACCAAAACATCAGGAATACAATACGGATTACACTTAAAATAATGAAAACTTAAGTGGGATTATAAAGCAAAATATATATTTTATGAATTAAAATTTATATAAAATTTTATCATTAAATATATTAATTTCTCACTGTTTCTAGGTACTATTAAATTAAATTAAAAGTGAAATTTTCACTAAACGTGTAATCGGCTATTCAGTATACATTCATAATGCCCCCCTCCACTGTTCGTATATCCGCATGAGTGGGGATTGGAGTGCAAACGTTATCGGCTGACTCGTGAGTTGGTCTGATGATGTGCAGTCGTTCTGTTACACGTAATCAATTTATAGTTACTTATATAACTGTACACATCAATCTATTTATTTAACGTAATATGTACTAAATAATTTAGAAAATAGAAATTAAATAAAAATTGATGATATCTTAACAAACACTCTTCACGTTGTTCTGAGTAAAAAAGAATATTTTTATTAAAAAATTTGATAACTGAAAAATTATTTGTTCGAATTCAATATGCATATTAATATATTATAAACATTTTTAAGCAAAATATCCTCTTAATAATATATAGTAAAAAAGAGGGTTTTAATTGAAAAAATAGAGTTTTTTATCACCTCAGAACACTTTTTAAGTATTGTACAAAATTATAAGCATTTGAAAATATGGTCTTTAAGTTGTTTAGTTTAAAAAAAGCTCGAAATCAAATATTTTATGATTAATTAATTTGATTATCAGATGCTAGGTAATAAAATAACAGAATAGCGATTAAAAATACTGAATAGATTAATTTTATATTAAATTATATTATGCACGATATCTTAAATTATAATATTTTGTTTTTTTGTTAGAAAATATTTGTATTATACAATGTTTACAATAAACATAAGTGATGTATTTTTTTTATATATTATAATATATTCATATAATATTAATTCTTATTAATTATATTTTTAGCGCATAGCCAAATAACACAAAACTTTAATGTTAAAATGATATTCGTCAACCTTAATTCCTTACTTGTTTAATATTTTGCTATAACCATTGTCTTCTACACAAATTGGCTCTAGAAAATAAGCTACCTACTTAAATATACACTGCCGTATTATTATATGGGTATAATATATTATACTTTATATTATATATTTATATAGTGTATAATTTAGTCGTATAGATAATAATATAGTGTATAGGAACACCGAATATTATGTAATAATACGTTGACATTTATATTGAAATTTATCAGAATACTTTTGAAAAACAGATCGTACCAACGTATAACGATCCAGAAATAATGATTTGAACGACACGCAAACTGGCAAACACCTTAAACGCATATTTCTTCAAGCTGTTAAAAGTTTTTATTGCGTTCGTAATGCCGACGTGTATTATATTTTATAACGTAATATATGTATATAATATAACACGACATGATACGTAGGTGTATTGATTGAAAGCTTTCTCTACGAAAGGAACATCTTACGGAAACATAAAACGTATCCTATAAATATATATACATATATATGGATGCGCGTGTGTTATTTATTTTTATAGTATGCGCATAGATATTGTAAACCGACTAAAAATAAATAAAAATAGGTGTTTAAAGTAGTTCTTCCCTGAAAAATGTGTTTAAACGGATAAAATAGTAAAACAAATTGCAATAATAATAATAATAATGGTATGATAAGACATTGTAACACGTATTATCATGGTAAAAATTTAATTGTGGATTATAATATTAGTGATATAAAATACTGAATATTAGAAAGTCGATTTATTCAATAAAAAAAAAGCAAAAAATCTTTGGGCTTGTCCGGGATTTGAACCCGGGACCTCTCGCACCCTAAGCGAAAATCATACCCCTAGACCAACAAGCCACATGTTTGAAGAAGATACGCTTTTAACCATAAGAAGAACTACAATTATTATGAATAAAAAGAGAAAAAACAATACCTTAGTAACATATTATTATCGTATGAAATTTGTTGAATCGCTCAAAAATTTTATGTCTTAGAGATAATCGATTAGACAATATGAAAAAAAAGTGAAAAAAATTCGTTGGGCTTGGCCGGGATTTGAACCCGGGACCTCTCGCACCCTAAGCGAGAATCATACCCCTAGACCACCAAGCCACACGTGAAATTCCAAACGAAAGACGTCTTCTAAAACCATTGAATGAACAACGAATAATTATCAACGGTCTAATAAGCAGAGGAAAATATTATCATAAAGTCGAAAAGCCGTCAAACTGTCATAGAAGGTGAATCGTTCATAATTCTCACGACAAAAATATTTTTACAAGAGATCATTATAATTTACGATCCATCAGTAAGTTTCATTTAGTTTCGTATTCGCTGACGATTTATTTTATTTTATCCGTCTCACTAACTCACTTTCTTTCCGTCCAACACCGTTTGGTACTTAAATCTGCACTTGTAAGTTGTTACTCGTCAGTTGTCATCGTTCGTTTTATTTTTCCTGGTATTTCAAAAGTGTGCAATAGTAAAATACCTAGTCGTTATACTGATGTATGTAGGTACTGTATGTCTCCAGTAGGTACAGAATGTATATAATATAATATTGGTTAATTATTATTTTTATTATTTGGTTATTTTATATGTTTTGTATATACCTATATAAAATAAATCTTGTTGTATTTTGTTTAAGTTATTAACTTTTGTTTAATATTATGTTTAGACGAATAGTTAGTATTTAATTTAATAATTTTATACTGAAAAGAATCTTTTAAGCTTCAAATCCGAGATAAATCAAGTAAGTAAGTACCTACCTATATCGAAAAAACTATAATATTATGTACTTTAATATACTGGTGTTATTGAGTCGATAATATAATATATTTAAATAACGTTTAAAATTTTATACTTGCAGTTATATATTCTATGTAGGTACATATAAGTAGGTAGATCGTAGGTGCCACTGTATTGATAAAAATCGATATTGTTGTTCAACGATAAAATAATTTATGTACACCACCATTATTATATTATTATGAATTTTATATACATATATAATTCATACTTTATTATACATTTTTATAGTCTACTCACTCTAGTCTATTGAATATATAAGTTATTATAGCATTAAATAATAATAAAGTTAAAAGACAATAACCCTAAAACTTATGACTATAAAGATATTTTAATAAAACCATAGATGTGGGCAGTAGCTTTGATTTAAAATATTTATTATCAATGGATGTAGTTATACGTTGCTCGGATGAAGTGATACCAAAAATATATTTATCATTAGGTTATAGTTTGGTATAATATGTGTATCAATAATCTTAATATTACACATGTAGACCATGTAGGGACTAGGAAAGACCTACCTACACACAGAAAACGTTGATTTAACATATTATAATATATTCCAAACATTAAACAGTTTTGTAAAACACGCAGCTGACGAAAGCACAAAGTGCTACGCTGTTACATTACGATATATATTATGCGTTTCACAATTTTAAATAAAACTCTCGTCATTGAAAAAAATCACGTTTCCTCTATTTGAGAAACACATAGTCAAAGAAAAAACGCGTTTTGCTTAGTGTGCAAAATGCAAATATAAACACCACTGCGGAAATACGGAATATACTGAATATTATAATTAGATCAATGTCTCTATGTCAGTAATACTGGTTAATGGTTATATTTACCTACTCAATCGGTTTATGTTGCTAACATATAATTTTACTATGATATTTTAAGTTCAGTTTTTATATTTTAGCTCAAACGATTATTACTTTTGTGCCCCTATAAAAAGTATTATTTATTTTTATTTAAATTTCGGCTAAGGGCCAATGTGCCATATGTGTGTGTTTACTGATTTTACAATAATTATACTATTTACACTTGAATAGTTATGTTTTAAAATATAAGTATACGAAGTTGAAAGTAAATGAACATTTCTCTTTTTTAATATTTATTTTTTCGATTGACGTATCATATGACACAACTGTTTTTAGTTTTAATTTGGGTACTTATCTATTTTTCCTGTCCAAACTTTTTTTAGTACACGTATTGGTAATGAACTCATGATCTACGTACTTCTAAGTTTTAGTTTTTATTGAACAGTAAATTTGTAGTTATCTTTTAGTGTTCTGTACATCTTAAGTAGACGTAAACTTGTATCCGTGATTTATAAAATTTGTTATTATATTTTCTGGCGGAAACTTTAACTGAATAATTACAGCCGTTTATATTTAATAATAAATTATAGACACAGGCTCATAACCTAAATAATCGTTTAATTTGTGTTTAACATACGTTCTGTAATATTGTTATATGTTGGTGATTTAATTTTATGTGCATACTGTAAGAATAATGAAAATGAGTTTATATCATATCATATTATATGTAGAAATAAATAGTTTAATATTTTTAATCGTACTTAATAATCCATGACTTTATTATTAACTATTTACAATCACATTATAATATCAGTTTTTGATATTTTAAAAGTTTACTATTGAATCAATATATGTTCATCCGTAAATATTTGCATATTTTTAGAGCTTTTATAATACAAAACTCTTGTATTTTATACAATATTATTATTCATTTTGCATTCTACTTATTTAATGGTGAATCATGAATGCGGTCTTTTACAATGAAGTTATTAATTATTTACATATAAAACACCTAATATAATATTTTATTCGTACAATGCAATAAATTTCAGATATATATATATATATATATATCTCACATAAAACATTATAAGTATTTTATTAATTAATGGCTATTATTATATCAGACTACTTTCCGCGAATTTTAAACGCTCAGAGGAAGAATATTAGATATTTTTTTATTTTTTGTATACCGTCAATCTACGCTTTTTATTCGAGCGTATCAATATATATTATATATATATACCTTTATTTTTCTTAGAATGAAAAAATAAATAAATCCTTATTGTTATAATATTTAATGCTTTGGTAGGTGTTTCAATATAAGAAATTTTCACTAGTATTTATAGTGATTCATTTTAGTTAAAAATAAAATGCACAAAAAACTCAAAAAATTATAATTACACACCGATATAATATACTTATATATTTAGAGAGAAACTTTTTTATTGATATTTTAGTTTTCTCTAAGTTACCTATTTCACGTTAAACTTGATTCTGCGTTACACCCGCACAAAATCTACATTCACCATTAATATGTAATACTTCTGAAACGATGTCTGATTCTGCCGCTCATATATATTCTGATGTGACAAAAAAAACATCGCGAAAAAAAAAAAAACCTGATAAATAGTTGGAGACTTAGTTCTTTCTTCGGCCGTGTTTCCGGACCGAACACAATTGATATGTTCGTTCTTTGTTTATTGCCCTGTCGATGATGCTGTATAGTTGGATGGGTGTGTGTCAACAAACTCGATTTGTTTTGTGTATAGAATTAACTTGTGGAAAGCAAACAACAGGTTTTCTTCGAAGATGCGTATACAAGAAAAATGGAGATAACAGTGCTCATTTAATAAATAAGTATGAACGTTCGTATCTAAACATTTTGGTCATATATATTATGGAACGTGAGTACCTATATCAAATCTAACCTACAAGATATTGTGCATACTTTATAATATATTATTATATTATATTGTATAATTATTAATTATTATGCAAGGCAACCTATTAAAATTATTATATAATATGTACATTAATATACTAAAATGATTATTATAAGTCTTTTATAAGTTAGATATATCTCTAATATTATACATAATATTTTAAAAATAAATATGTATCTAAATTTTATACATGTTATATTGAAAGACTTTTGGTCGCCCAATGACGGTTGAATAACAATTGTATAACTATTTTTTAAATTTAAATTGAATTTTTTAACTATATTATATTGGGTATATTATCGATCATAATATCATATTGTGTTCAATGCACCATAATTTCAATCAATTATTGCATTATATTATGTAAAATTTTGATTTAATTTTGTCTGTAAAATTAATTTTGATTTCCGATCGTTTAATTCAAAATTTAAGTTATATTTTATGGCATAATATTTCCAATGCTAAAAGATAACTACTTTTAGAAAATTGATGGCATTCGAGAGCTGCTACGTAAAAAAATACAGTAATTAATTTTAAAGACTTTGTTAAAGGAATATTATATTGTGTCTCACAGTTGGTCAGATGGAATTCACTCAATGTGAGTTTGTATATACTTTAGTTTAAAATTATTTAAGTCCACTATTTTTATTATTTTCTTTTTTTAATGTAAAATTCAATATTTTTTTACTTTTTTTTCTGCCCAAATAGCATTTACTTTGCAATCAAATTTAAGATGGTTAATTTATGTGTGTATAACGTATACCTATATGATATCAAAAGTATTTTTGTAAATTACTTTTAGTTGTTTTTAAATTTGTTTAAAGATTTATATAGATTTTCAGCACAGTATAAAAGACCATTTTTAGAAAATCTCTACTTCAGTACATTTTTTTATCGCGATGAAGTAGGTATATCAGTTATCGTTGATGCAAAATAGATGATCAAATCGATAACAATGCAATAGGAATGTATCTACGCAGTGTTCAAGTCGAGGAAAACATTCAGTATTTGCATTATTATATTTTTCAATTGAACTATTGTATATAATATGAATAAATAATGGTTTATTCAACATTTTCATTAAAAAATTTTTACTTTTGTTGAACATTGTATAAAATATTAATAAATTATTTTGTCCATTTGGATGTATACATAGTATACAACTTGAGTTAGTATATTAATTTCAATATAATTTATATATTTTTTCTTTATTTTTTTTTCATACCATAATGACACAAATTTATCATACAGAAATACAAATGCTGTATTAAAATATTATGACATTTTATTTCCAAAAGTGTAGATACCTATTCAATGGCCCAGCAGTGAATTATAATTTTTTTTTAAATGGAACATATTAATATATTATCATGAATAAAATAACAAATAATTCTCAAATAATCTAATGTCATTTTTAAAATTAATTTTATTCATAGCATAATTTTGTACTTGGAATGTAGACTTTTAGTTTACTGTGGTCTTTTAAATAATATTGATTTTTTTCTCGCCTTGAACATTTAAATAGAGGTTTAGCGAACAATAATATTAAAGTTTTTTTTTTTACATTTAGCTTAATAAATTATAAAACCCATTTTTATTCAAACCTTTCTGGTTTTAAATTGCTTAATATTTAATGTTGTACAATATATTTAATTGTTTAATAGTAAATAACTAATTAGATATATACTATTTTTTATTTTCTAATTTGCATTGCACACGCATTAAATGTAAACGATATTTTGTAACTTTTAATCATTGTGAGATAGATTCTACAAATAAATCGAATCATTTAGCATCCAAGTATCTAAATAAAAATTTGTTCGTTTTTAGATTTTATTTTCTTATACAGTATAAGAATTATGTTATGTTATATACATAGTATAGAACTGCAATAAGAAGACTGCACCACTGACACTATAACAGGTGAAAGTAAAGTATGTAATAGTCATTATGCATACAATTCAATTACAACATATTTGGTGACAACAGATTTATTTCCATTAGCTATTTTAGTACTTTAAACTAATTATAAGTTGTTAACAATGATTTTTTATCATCTATTTTCAACTTTATAAAATTTTTGTATTGTAAATCACTGAGTGCTGATACTGGCGAGATAAATGGTAGCTGAAATATTGAGAAATCGATTTCACACGATGCACCATTGCTTACGAAAGTGGATGAACGAAATAAAAATAATTATGTACACACCTTAACACAAAGCGAAACATGAAAATCGGAATCATGAGTATATAAGAAGGAACAACAAGCGTTTGGCGACGGCGCGAGTATTGTTTAAAATCGATCTTTAGTTAGAAACGATTACCTACATATTGCACACTTACCCATATATTATTTTTTGTATATTTTATTAACGGGTAACGATCACTCAAAGCAAATTTGACGCATCTTCGCAAATTATCGGTTGGTATTACCTATATATTATAGTAATATAAAGTGTTCAGTTTAAGTCTCAGATAGACAGGATGTAATAACTAATACCGGAGGGCTCTTAAAAAAAAAAATGCAATTTGTGAGTCATAATATAGAGCGCTTTAATCAAATTTCTTTTCGACATTTAATAAAAATGAAGGTCAATTATTATTTAAAAAAGAATAAATATTCCTTCACTTAAAATATTTATACATATGGATAAAATTTAGTCTATAACAGTGTATGATAAATAGGTGCAATAATTTCTTAAAGTACTTATTTACCGTTATTCAATATTCTTAAAAATTTATCAGTATAAAAAAAAAATTCTCGAGACTTTGGTGCATTGCATCCCCAGCTGTATTCTTGCTAAATTTAGCACTGAAAATATGATATAGAAATTCCATATGAGGTACCTTCAAAGCTTCATCAGTCATCACTAGCTACGCCACAGTAGACAACTCACTATTAATATTTTGTTTGCTTTTAATTAGCTTTTTTGCTAACTGGTTGTTACAATTTTCACCATTGGAAGGTATTAAGCAACAATAGTGATGACAACGGTGAATTTTTTTTATATTCGTATATATAATTCAAAATAATCATACAATAATCTAAATTTAAAAAAAAATAATGTTTTAAAAATTTGATAATAACAATAATTATTTATCTGTGTACAATTTCAGGTTTACTGACAATCACATCGTTTCAGTTTTTTTAAACTTAACACAACTTTTTTTTTATACAAACTGTTGGGGTTTTTCCAATTTCTACATACTTGAAATTACGATTTGTATCCAATTTATGGTTAACTGAATATTTTCAATAACTCAATGTGACTATGCAAAAAAGTGTTTTCGCAGAAAAATACCCAAGTTAATTGTATAAAACTGACTTTACTCGTAATCATTTAACATGATTTATCGTGTCAATAACACTGTATTTTCGCATCTCTGGACTCACATCTGGTCGAAACGATGTATATTTGGGGGGGAAAATACTACTAAAACCATTCTGCGAGAATTAACACAATAAAGCGTGTATGTGTACACGATGCTTATACTTGCTATTATTCGCACCAAGAGGTCTGTGTTTCTGTGTTGATATGCATCGTTGTCGGGACAAATAAAATTTCTCTTGACCTTGTGCCAAACTTTCAAGAGTTATAAGTTCCACATAAAAGTTTACACTTGAGCGTGCGCCTGTGTATTGGTTAGTGGTACGTTATTTAAAGGACGCCGACCTAGATGGTAAGGGTGGGGGAGCGAGTGCAAACCATTCTTAGAATGTCGTCAGTAGAAAGCCATATAATATGAAGTGCACACACACAAAAGATAGATGGTCTGTTAAACAGAGGTCGGTGACGATCCGAACTTCTTCGTCCGTCGCCAAACATACCAAACAACGTCATGCGTGTGAGAGTGTGTGTCCCTGTTATTTAACGAAAATCCCCTCGATCTCCTCTTTGTCACTAACTTCCCCTCGCATGGCTGAATTTGTGCGTACAAGTTTTTTTTTTTGTTCCTGTTCAACAAACTTTAGTCTTTGACTATAATATAATATAAGCGTGTGTAGTGTATACCACACACACACACACACACACACATATATATGTATATTATTAATATACACGGTTGTCATGGTGCATGCAGACCGGTCAGAATAAGCGAATATTTGTCAAAATGTAAATGGAATTAATTTAATCGATTACCGCTACCAATCGAACTGCGGTTCCATTATATTTTTATGCTCACTATTATTATTATTTTTTTTTATGAAAAGGTCAGTCATTAAACACGTTATTTTCTAACCCGAGTTGGGAATTCCAATTCAAAATTACAATATTATTATCAACGACTATAATATCGTATTATTTAAATTTCTTGAAATTTTTTGTAGAGTTCAGCAAGAATATTATATTTTTACGATATTAATAAAAAAATAGTAATATTACAAATATTTGTAAAGAAGGTAATTTTTCGACTGACTTTGCATACTTTTCTTAAACGAGTTGAACGTTAAAAAAATTTGCTGACAACTATAAGTAGGTACTGTTAAAATAATAAAACTTTATTAAATCATTAATTATTATGCCTTATGGTAAGAGTTAAATGTAAAACAAACGCCATGCGCCACTCGAACATCACTATGCGTGTAATACATTTATTTATTTTTTATAAAGTATACTTAAAATGTTGTTACATGTTTCATAATAATATGGAATATTATAGGGTAATTTCATTTTGCTAAAAAATGTATATGCTAAATATCACTAATATGTTTAAAATTAAAATTAAGTGAAGAAGAATTTTCCAAAAGCATTAACATTTTTATGTGTAGTTTTTATAAAGTTTCAAGTTGCCTTGTCTATTAAATAGAAAATAGTTAAGTATTTTTCTATTTTTGTCAATATTTTAGCTAAGTGTAAATAAGTGAACAACAACAAAAAATTGTTGAAAAAAATGTAGAAAGTAGGTAATTGTTCTATACTTTATGGCAGGTGCCTGTGTATTTAGCAACTGAGTAAGACACTGTAATATTGTATGTGTTAAATTTCAATTCAAAGATAAATCATTACGTATGAAAAACGAATCTAAGTAAAGATGGTCTGTCAGCCTAATATATTATTAAGTATATTTTATGATATTAATATTAAAGTAATTTATTGTACTATTATTAGTATTATGATACATTGAATGTAGTTTTGTGGAAAACATTGTATTTATTATAATTTTTTACTAATTTAATACTTATAATATTCAACAATTATAATAATATATATTTATAAGATGTATTATTGTTCAAGTTTTTGAGTCAATATCGACTTACGCTATAGAACGATGTGGATAGGTTCGTGGTAAAAAGAGGCAACAGCTTAAAAATTAGTCAAAGTTGTTTGAAAATATTATTATATTATTAATGTTAAATCTTCCTCACGAATGATATTTTTTTGGTTTCAGAATAAACTATTTATAATGGACCTTGATTGACATTTTGAGATTTTTGACCAACCAAATATTTTTTTTGATAATGGTCGAAAATAATTGAAAATTTCACTTGTCTATTAAAAGTATAAATCAAATTCAAAATAGTTTAAAAACTATGTCATGTATTGGAAATTCTAATAAACACATTTTATGAAAATGATATCTACAGTTGCTAGTTTTGGACTTACAATAAAGTAAGAAGATCGATTTTGTCAATAACTGATTTTAAAAGTTTCCGTTTTTCTTTAAATGATTTTTGTTTTATTTAATTATTAAGAAAAATACTGGTAAAGTATTTTAACTTTTGACTTTCCAAAGAACTAGTTAGATTTACTTTCCTGCCAGAAAATATATTTAAGTTGAAGATCTAAACATTTTATTGTTCCAAAAGTTGATGATAAACAACACAAAGAAAAAGAACACGCGCCATTGTAATATAAATACATTCATCGCTTCGCTCAGAATCTAAAACAAAGGGATATATTTGTAAGTGCATCTTTAAACGAGTTCTATTTATAATCATTTATCGAATCCTTATGGGCTTATAATCATTGATCATTTCTTCCATACTTATAATACGAGTAATTCTACTATCGCGGATTTGTGGTGTTTAATGAATCTCACAAGAACATTTACAGAGTGATCTATTTACTGTATAATAGTCATTGCTTCAAAATATATTAACGTTGAGATAAATAAACACATTTTTTTTTTTAAATTTTTTCAATATTTTTATTGTTATATTTTTTTAAGGTTTTTAAATTTTTTGAATGGTAACATACATTTTTAATTTCTTATTCTACAGCAGAATATTTTTTTAAAGTATTTCAATACATAAAAATCGAATTTTAGACAAGTAGATTATGAGTTATAAGTATTTAAAGTTTAGGTAAGCCGAGTAGTAGACCAATATTTTGTGGGTTATCCACGTACCTTTCCTTTCCGCTCATTAAAACTTTAAATAATTATAATTTATAAACCACTCGTCTAAATTTCGATTTTTTATGTATCGAAATACTCTAAAAAAATATTCTGTTTTAGAATATGAAATTAAAACTATATGTTGCTATTTCAAAAAGTAAAAATCTTAAAAATATAAGAATAAAAAATTTTTTATGAAAAAATTGTTGTTTAATTTCAACTGGAAATAAAGCGAAAAAAATATATTTTAAAATAATGAGTATTTGATAAAATAATCACTTTGTTAATGAAAATAACGTTTCACTAATGTACGAAAATCGTAGGTATAGTTATAATTTTACCAGATAATATAACATTACATAGTCAAACAACAGAATCGCTCAATTCCTCTGTATTAAATTATTAATTGTTCGACGAATTTATTTGTACGGGAACTATAGTCCGTTCATTCATGTAGAATAATTTAAATGTTTCAAATAACTAGTGTACCGACGTACGTGAATATAGGTAGGTATCCAATTTAAATTGTATATTTTACCCGAAATTTAACAGCATAAAAAGTGATATTCTAATCCCTTTGTTGATTTTGTTTGTAAACTGGGACGTTCGCGATTGACACTACAGTGGGCAGCTTCTGAGAGTTCACTTATTTTATTATTATCGCCGTGTTAAACAAGAAATAATATTAAAAGTAATGTATTTTTTTTTATTAATAAAGTTTAGAGCCAAGGTAAAGTTGCATTAGTATTTTACTTTTAGAACACCCTATCAAACTGAATCGTTCATAACTCTAAGAAAACCATTGCGGGGCACAATATTAAATTATCAAAGGATTTGCGCACTTTAAAGAAAAAAGTCTTAACAAATGTTTAATTAAATTTTTTTTTTTTTTAATTTATTTCAGGTTATTCAATTTTAATATAATAATAATAATAATAATAATAGTAATAAAAATAATAAGAGCTGATACGTATACTGACTGAATCAAGCTCGTATCAGAGTTAACTTATAACAAAGTTCCTAGATTAATAGGTATACAACAGTAGGTATTGATTAAATTATATTACTAATATTAATACCAAAGTTTTCTTAAATATTTATTTTCACACATAGGTATCGACTTTTATAATATACATTCTTATCAAGACTTGATCAACTATTTTATTAATTATATCATTAGTTTTGTGAGATTGAATTTTACATAAAAATTTTATTTGGCTCTTTTCATCATTATCTAAATTGTTTACCATCTAGTCGGAGGAACTTCTTGCATTATATTATAAAACTGTGTAATGTGATTTTATGTACTTTTCTGTTCTTCTATCTATTATTTCTATATCAGTGAGTATGGTCATTTGTATGAGTTTTATAAAAATTTGTTCAACGTATAAGTTATAGTTAGACATTATATTTGTATGGGCTGAAGTGTATATTGACGGAAGGGAACAATCTGATTTTACTATATTTTTTTAGTTAGTATGTACTGTATTTATGTATGTTCTATTTGCAGCATGTTATACCGTATGATGAAAATGATGGGATGAAATTATATAACGCCATATAAACTTGTCTTAAAACAATTTTATTTGGATAACGAATTCCGTAAAATAAAGTGGTTAAACTTTTAATTTAGTTTTTAATTTTCTGTATACGGTCTAACCATTTGAGATAAAAATCTATGGTTTTTCCTAAATATTTAACAATAAAATTATGCCATTATAATTAATTTACAGTTGCAACTGATCAGATTAGTGTTACATTTATGTATTATGAAGTTATATCCATCAAGGAGCTGTTATCGAGTATTGACTTATGGCTATAGGCATACAGAATAATTTATTTATGTTAAATTTTAACAGACTTTTTTCTATCCAATCATAGATATAACGTAAGTCACCTTTGACAATTGTTTTAATTTTTCATGACTGTTATTCGACATATTATGCTAGCGCGCTGTGTCATCAGAAAACATGAATGATATACATTTTAATAACAGTGTTGGTATTGAGTTAATATAAATTAAGAATAGCATAGGGCCTATTGCAGTATTTGTGTGACTCTATAATCTTTGACATAACAATAATTACTATAATGAGACTTAATAGGTGGTTAATTGTTATTTATTATTCAGTTGACTAGTAAATCAATTTAATGTAATAATATTAAAATCTAATGTTTTTAAATTGTGTAGTTATAATTTTCTACTTCTTGAGTTAAATTCCTTTTCTTTGTTTGAGAATAAAATTAATTTTTTTTACTATCACTTTTAAAATGCATAAAGCTAGTTACATCAATTAGGCATTTCTATTTCTACAATTCTTCTAAATCTATATTGTTCGTGAAGTATAATTTTATACTTTTCCAGGAAAATAATAAGTATATATTTTATTTATGAACAAACCTTAGATGTGATTTCGTGATATTACTGTTACTAGACTTCTGAATAACATATTTTGTTTCTGCAAAGTTAAGCAAAGCTTTGATTGTAAAGCTAATATGATTAAAGCTTAAATAAAAAATGTTTATTTTTATAAATTTAGTATATGATCAAAGGTTCAGTGTTTATCTTCTCAAAATTTTGTTAATAAACCTGAAATGTGCCGTTTGATTTTTAACTTTAGTTTAAAGAATTTTTGATTGATGCTCATATAATATATATTATAAACGTAAACACTTCAAAATATTAATAATAAAAATAAACATTACATTTTATATTGCTATTGCAAAATTAACAACGAGGGAGATGTTTCTGAATACCTAATATATTTACTAAACAAATATTTGGAAAAAAATTTTAATAATAAAACATGATGAAGTTTGATAATGATAAGTTGCAGTTAAAATTTATTTGGTAACTTTTTTTTAAATATTTTTTTAAAATAATATATGAAGTAGGTATGATTAAAATAGAAATTATTATTAAATAAATATTATGACATATTTAAAAATATCCTATGAATTATTTAAATCTGATTGAACGAATTAAACTAGGTACTCAGGTAATACATTTGGGATAAACATAGATATGAGCAATCTTATAAATTATATAAACCTTTCTTCAAACTAATTTAATATGTAAGACATAAAACATATTGAAAAAGTAAAAGCAATGTAGTATCTTAATTATGTTATTCGCAAAATTTTTACAAATTCAATAATTATTTTAGACGAATATTCTATATTAAATGCGTACTATATTTTAATTAAATAATTTATAATAATTATACAAATACAAACAGATTTAGAAGAAGATATAATTCAAAATTTTACTCAATAAAAGCATTACATCTAATTTTAAGTAAAGCTTCTTTTTTCGTTCAAAGTCCTAAGGAATGTTTTTCTCTACGAGTGTGTACTATATAGGAATACGTATAACTGATTTTAAGCCTAATCTTAGTTTTTTTTTTCAAGAAGAATCGAAATCCGATTACTTTAACTACTTATTCTTAATTTTATCAACCGCTTGGATCGAAATAGAATTTTTGTCAGTAAAGAATAAAGATTAAAGAGTCCACTTAAAGGATGTCCTGGAAAATCAGTATATATATTATATTTACGTATCCGCACATGAGGGACTGGGATTTTTCAGACATTTATCGGCGGGATACCGCTCCGGGACGATTGATTCAAATAAGCGACCACCATCTCGTACAAAAAGGTGTAGGTGTTTGGAGTTTCCTATATTATGCCCCATATGTTTAATAATAATAATAATAAAATAATTTATTATACAACGGTGCGTTGTGATGTTGACCACACGTTAACGAATAAATCAACCATGCGGTGGTGTGAAAAAAGTGTGTTTTTGCACATTACCGAGACCACTATGAGTTTACTTACGAGGAAAAAACTATACAGATAATTTTTTAGGGGAAAAATAAATTATACATGCTTTTTTTTGTTATGTGCATTTATATACGTCGTATATTATTACGACGCAGACGTGGGTGCGCTTAACGCGCGACCGTTATACACGTATACAATAATGTATATTTTGCAGCTTTTTCCCCATTACCATTATTACTATTATTATTATCATATTATTGTTATCATTCGTTACATGTATTATGCCGATTGTTTCTTGTAACAGAATAATGCGATTTTAAAACAAAAATATCTTTCAACTGCATGAAAAAATGGTTTGATTTTATTCATTAAATACAAAATATTTATTTTTGTTTTTTTTTTTTTTTTTTTAATTTTTTTTTTTTTTTTTAATCGTTTCCGATAAGGGTCGAGACATCGATTCAATATAGCAGCGGCGTTATGTGCCGCGAGCGTGACGGGCGTAATAAATTCGAAAACAATAATTCGCGAAACGATTCTGATACGGTGTGTACACTGTACAGTAATCAACGACGGGCGAGTAGTGGCCGGAGAAGCAGTGTTGAATTTACGGAAAACCTAGGGGTTTTGTGGCGGGAGGGGATGAAAAAAAAATAAAAAGCTCAAAATTGATTTATCGTCGGAGGTACATATACATACATATATTATTATTATTATTATCATTATTATTATATTATATACCATTTATACCGATAGAACAAACAGCCGGAACGCCGTTATACAGCAACGAACGGTTTTAACAAAGTACAATTAACAGCGGCAAACCACTCGTATCATCTGTCGGATCGCCGGCGTAGTGCGTATACCTTTGGATGTGTATAAATATTAAAATAATAAAATTGCACCCCCTCCCTCACCCAAAACATAGCTGCAGCAGTATCCCCTTTGCACTACTATACCTTTTTGTTTTTCTAACGAATCGTATTATAGCGTATATACATATACGAGTATTTACGCACGCGTATGTGAATGTGTGTGTGTGTATGTGACGCATACTTTGTTTTCGATTTAATTTACGAGCGTTGTAATATACACAAAAACATAAAATATACCAAATATACTAAAATCTTCGGCCATATTTGCTTATTTGCGCAGTAATAATGTACAGTTCTTTAATAATAATAATTTAATATTAAATTTGTACAGTTGAAGTTGACGGTGATGCAAATTATACTAGACAGTTGTCAAGTTTAATTAATAAAATATAAACATTTCAAAGCTACACGTATATTACGTCATATTATTATAATATTTTAAAACCTAATTTACCACCTAAAAATTTGGTGATAAATATCTAATTTTTTTTTTTTTTGTATTCCGAGTGCAGCACACTTTTTGTTGAATTAGTTATTTTCATGTGTAATTTATTTTCATTCATTTTTTACTCGATATTTCAACAGAACATTTATCGAGACAGAAAAAAATAGCTCAAATAGTTCCATACGGAGAATCCTCATGAATCGATAACCAAAACTCCGTAATGACTTTAAAAACTAATATATTGTATCGATTAACGTCCACAGGTCGAAATTGCGCTAAATTCAAATTTGAATTTATGATATTAAAACTATAGACACGTAAAACTTTTTTGCCCGTATTGGTCATGTACATAAACAGTTAATCTGTTTGTTTTACCACACATAAAATACTAATGCATGTCCAGAAATATTCGCTGTTTTGTAATTTCATACAAGAATATAACCTTCTAAATATTGCGTAAATAAATGACCATACAAAAATCTGTATTTTTAAGGTTATTTTATTCTGTCTGTAAATAAGTGATATCCTATAATATAGTTAAATTAGTATAATATAATATAGTACTTTGTGAAAACATTATACCGCACATAAAATTGTATATTACGTATAATAGTATAGGCATAGCTAAGATATTGTATCTTTGAGTAATCAACCAGAAACTTATTAATACTTTAAATCAGGCTTGTACAATGTTTTGAAATACATCGTTATTATAATATAGTATATTGATATTTAATAACGAGTAAAATAAGTAATTTATTATAAACCTAATCGAACCTGTAACTTAATTCAAGTATCTTATAAGCACTACCTACCACGGTAATTGATTATATTATAACCTATACGAGTATGTCATAGTACCTTTAGTGCGTTTTTGAAAATATATAAATATTATAAGTATGTGAAACCAAATTAAAATAGATTTTCTTATTTAATTTCGTAAATTTGAATTAGGGAAAATGGTTAAATTTTTTTCAGGTAATTCTAAACAATCATTTGAATGGAGCGATGTCATATAATTAGTATTTTGTGTTCAAATAAACCGACTTTTTAATCTTCTCCCATACCGAGAGTTAAATTATTTACTAAAATACATTATGTTTATAAAATGTATTAAAATCCATTATAATTAAATCTGCGCATTGTATAACTATGGTCTATATGTATAAGGTATTAAGGTATGTCTATTGTATTATAATATGACTACAATAGATGATACAAACACACAGTTATTACAAATGTTTAAAATAACACTATAAGCTGATATTGAAGTATACAATTACGATATGTCTCCAACGCACTATAAAAATATATAGGTCGTAGGTAGTTACAATACATTTAAAAACAGAATACATACTTTTTGTGTCTAAAATTTTTATGTGGTTTATGAAAATAAAACTTTGAATTTAAATCAATGAAATTTAATTATATTAACCTAACATAACCCCGAGAATAATAAAACTATAAAATACAACAAAAACAAGTAGATTTATTAGTGCATTAAAACGTTTAAACGCTTTTTATTTTATTTTTAAATAACTGTTATTTCTATGGTTTTTTTGTTTGTTTGTATAAATATATTTATGTATTTTAAACTATAAGTATGAGTCTACGCCATGAAGCATAATAAACCTTTTTACGTACCTATATACGTATTACTTAAACAATATTATCAGTTGACCGTTTGGTATAATAATATGTACACACAAAACTTTTATGATATGAGTGGTATTATTTCATGGACGTGCTGTATGGCTTAAACTTTTCGAGTGCACACGAGAGATAATTCTTTAATCAAGGTTCATAATAATTTATTTCACGATGTTACTTTTAGTTTTTCTATAATTTCTAAATGGGTAACAGCCGAACGGTGACTATATCTATTGTAGCTTTAAATCAACAATAACAGTTTCGATTTATTTACCGAAATCGTTTTCAATTAAAATGTTGAATTATCTTTATGTCATTTTTATACGTAGATAGGTGCTATAGGTAACTAGGTAAGTACTCTTAGGTAACAATATTATTGTTTACACTATAAACGATTCTGTAAATATGTGAACGAGCATTGTAAAATATTAATAAACACCATACAGCTAAGTACTATATAGTTTATTTATGTTTCTCTTATAATTATTATTGCTTCCAAGAGAAATTATATTGTTTGTCTTTATTAATAACATACATACAACGACTTAGACATATTTTAATTGTATTCGCTGGTAGGTATAGGTATCTTAAATCTTACAAGAGTTTCGAATATATATGTTCACGTGCAAAACGCAAATACAGTTATGTAAATATTTAAATATACTTAAATTATATTGTACGAGTATGGTATGGTAGATTGTGTCGTATAATATTCTGCACTTTTGTAAGAAGTCAAAATAACGCTAAATACAATAGTATAATGTGTCAAACAAACTGCAAAGTATCACGCAATTAATTTTTAACGTCTGTCAAGAACAAACGAATAGATTAAAATATAACAATACTATGATCATGGGCTTATTATAATAAATACTAAAATATTTTTTAATATTCTTTTATATCGATATTATATCTAGATACGTTCAAATTCGTGTTTATTGTAAATTTCGATATTTGGATTTGATATTATTACAGCCTTTATATTAATTGCAAACGATTTTTTTTAGTCACTTTATATTATAAGTAATTTATAATAGATAAATATAATGTACAAATAAATATGTATATTATGTACAAATACAATTCGTTATTTGATCATTAATCAACGCCAAACGTTTGTTTTAAATAATATTAAACGATACCTATTTGTTAATATGTATTGGCTCAAATTAACTTCAATTCACACGAGTGTATAGTAAAAAAGTTACAACCGAATAATATCATACACTTTGATGAAAAATAACTAAAAAATATCAATTAATAATACACATATTGTAACAAATAATAACATTTAATTACTATTAAATTTTATCAACGCATTTCATACAAACAAATATTATTTCGTGCGTAGAGAAATAAACCATCACAATAATACTCGTTTATCCGTTCTAAGTATGATAATAAAGAACATATATTATTTTTTTCATAATTATGGACATCGTGGTCATTAGGAATTTTGTGACTTCGTTGTTCGAACTTTGGTTAACGACTAACATATGTGTGTGATGGGGGGGGGGGGGTAGAATTAATTAAAAGTCTCCATAAATGAATAAATTATTATGTTGGTTATCAATTGTAGAGTGTAGAAAATAAAAACAAGAAAAAATAAATAAATTGGAATGAAAATTGGTAAAATAAAAATACGTATAGTAGACCGAATTGCCCGGTCGCTACAAATGCGTTATTCGTTTTAATTAAAAATACACAGAATATAATTGCTTTGCTATCACGACCTAAAAAAAAAAAAATAAATAATAAATAAATAAAAATACGCATTGGTTGTTGCACGCAGTACTTTGTGTCAATACTACACGAAGCCTCGGCACGTGCTTTTCCGAGTGTTTCGTCTATTAAACCGATATTGGAATTGAATCCCTTTCGTTTCGTAAAGTACAGTCTACTATTTATTGTTCATACTCGTCTTTTTTAATTATTTTTATTTTTTGTTTGTTATTGATGTATAACATACTCTATATAGTTAAAAATAAAGAAATAAAAACCCAAAAATTGTAAGTAAGTAGGTATATGAATATTTTTTTAATGTTTACCCGTTATAAATCTGTATTCAATGCATTGTCATTGTATAGGTATACTGCAAACTTCGTATTTATGAAAAAAAAAAACGTAATTTCAAAATTAGGGTATCGTTTCTGCGATCTGTGTAAACTTCTAACTTTGTATATTATACTATACACTACAGACGTATACGCTATACACTTTAAATGTATCACGGTTCTCGGTAGTTGTATAATTTGTTAGAAATTAATTTAAATTTTTATTTGTAAAACGGTTTTAATTAAATTACTTTTAAGCCCTTGTGACCCATATTTCATAAATGTATGTGAAAACAAAAAAATGTAAATGTGTTCGCAAATTGTGATTTCCTCTTACCAATAAATGAGCTATAAGCAATGGTAAACGTAAGAACATTATTATTGCGTGTACATATTATTATTATAATTGTAAAAAGGGTATTAAGAAAAAATGCGAGTTCTAATTAAAACAAAAGGTACCTATTATGATTTTAGTAGTTCGTGGTACATGCGATATATATATATATTTGACCAAAATTGTATAAGTCTTGCACAAACAAATACTTTCAGAGTTTTATCTACCTACCTATTATTCTTTGTTTTGTGTTATGTATACGTAGAGTAATGTATTATAATAATAAAGTGATGTTATAGTATATTATGCAAAACGTTTAAATGAGTTGTGCATAATAATATATTATGTACGATAAGTTAAAATGCTATTATTCGCAACATAATCGAAATATTTACTTAATTCTTATCTTACAACAAATAAATATAAGGGTTAATTCTCTTTCTAAATGAAACTAAAAGTATATAAAATAATCTGTAGTGACAGGGTTTACGTTTTAAAGTTTTATGATGGAAATTAAATTAATGTTTATTGTTTAAAACTCTGAGTGGATGAGCAATGAAGATTGGTTTTTCAATGACGTGTTTTTTTATGTATGCAACCAATGTTTAGTGTTGAAAGAGTGCTTTAAAAGTGTTATGTTTTAACTTAGTTTATTACATTAAAAATTACCAATAAAATGTTTTTTATTATTCACGCTTTTAAACTAAGAATAATTGTCATTTGTGAAAAAAAATAAGCTGAAAGTTTACTTAAGAGTTACGACCTTATTAAATCAATTTTCAATAAAACACTATTATACTCAATAACTTAACTAGGTATAAATAAAATCATACTAAGTATTTAGATGTTAGGTTAAGCTTGTTGATTATTGTTTCAGAAATTAGAAAATCGATTTAAATGGAACAATAATTATTATTATTGCTTTTAAATTTAACATAATAATTCACCATTATTTTGCACAGTTGTGAAAAATTTACTTCAAGATCTGAATACGATTTCATATTATTTTCTTTATTAATTTCAAAATACTGAAATAATAAATTATTTAAAGGTAATACAGATTAACATAAAAAAAAAAAATACCGATAAAAGCATTTAGTTTTCAAACCAAATTTGTTTTATAAAACATTAAAGATATTTTAAGTAGTATCTAAATCTTCTTATGCTATTGTCGTTATTTTTGTTTATAAACATGTACTCATATTTTTAAAGTTCCATTTAAAACAACATCAAAAACAATAAAATAAATATTATAAATAATAAAATACAAATAAATACGGTTTCATTGTCGATGACATTGTACCCGTAAAAAGTTAAGTATTTCAACCGTATTGTTGTAAATGGTTTAATTCTCATTATTGCGTTATTATGTAAATTATATTCCTTTTTTTAAATATATATATATACATATATATCATACAAATCGGCTTAATTTGCTTTTATTTGTTCAGTGTAAAAAAAAAAAAAAACTTTGTGTATTATTGAAATATTGTATTATTATATTATTACAAATTATAATTTTATAGTATCATTAGCAATCCTGTTGAATTATTGAATATTATGTCTGCTCGTGGATGACAATTTGTTTTTTTTAAATAATGCATAATAAATAATATTTATTGTATTTATACGTACCTATATGTTAACTATTTCGTACACAATTTATTATTAAAATATATTACGTAATAAGTGTATGTAAAACCTGAATTCATCGCATTAATATATGACAACGTTTTAGTATTGAATCGTTAAAAATGTACATAACATATGTATTATATTACATCGGATTTGTGAAAACGTCGATGGGGCAGTCCGTTTTGGGAGATTAAACGATATTAATAGTTCGTAAGAGATTATTTGATTACATATTATATAGTTCACCGTATCCGTCGTAATCGATTAATGTCATTACGCGCCTAACCCTCCTCCAATAGTCCGATCCAACGTACGAATAGTAAATTTGAATAATACGGATAAAGGAATACACGCTATATGTTATACGTCACATGGCCGAATTTACGGACGGACAATATACATTCATACTGTGTGCAGATCGAGTGTGTGATTTCACAACAGTGTATTATTTTACAGCATATAAGTATTAAACACATATAATACGTCATATCGTTTTGACGAGGATAATAATTTAACTAATAACACATACCTAGTATTGGGTTTTTTAATAAAACATAAGTATTATTAAAAAAATAAAAAAAAAAAAAATGAAATTTCCGGAAAAATTTGAACGTCCACTCCGCCCGCCCGACATACGCATACCTAGGGTAGGCTCATACGGAACGACATACTTCGATTATACATTCATAGGTACATGTGCGTGGTGAATGACGTGCAATTTCCCACTTGTGAAAACAATGATAATGTGTGCGTAAAATTGTTATAATAATTATTATTCGAATATAATACTGCAAACATGACGTGTGGTTGCAGGGTAGGCAGTGGTGATATGTGCTCGTTTCATTGGGTCGGTGCTATCGAAAAAAGCTCAACGGGCCACCACCCGTTAATAATAATAAACGTATATCGTATACATATTATTATAATAATACATATATATATATATTATTTACGTATGTGCGCTACAACAGCTACGCGCACGAGGGTTCTTTGTTTATGTAATATTATATAAGCAAATTAGAATCTAATAACAATTACGGGCCGCCGTCCAATCCAATTGATATTCACCCTTTAATTGTTTGTGTAAAGTTATTTTTTTATGTAAATGAGAGCATTTCGGAACAATTGGCGGCGGCGGCGGTGGTAAGGGATGGTAGTAGAACTGTATTTGGGGCGGGGTTGACGGTGGCGAGGAGTTTAAATTATGTAGTTTTGAAGTGCACGCAGGTAAATAATAATTGATATTAAGTTTGCGAACGGGACTAAGGTCGATATGCGGAGCGGGCGGTAAAGTTACTTTTGTGTGAGGAAATGGCGCTATGTGTGTGTGTGTGTATTTGTGCACGCGCATGCAAATGAATATAATATAATATTATTCGTTGTACCTGTGATTTTGTCTGGCAGGGAGAAGTGTGGCTAAAGGGTTATGCACAGGAGGTGGTGTTTTTATAAAGGCGTGGTATATATTACCAGTTGGTACTTGATTATTATTTTCCTATTGGAGTTGTGTCAACCTTTCACTTAGATACATTTATATTATATAAGTGTGTATAATAAAAGCAATTACAAAGGCGCACGTTGGAGACGAACATTTTCAATCAAACATTTTCCACGTTTCAAATGAGAATATTCTAATTACAATTATTATTACATTTATCTTATGCGCCTTTGGTATAATGCTGATAAAAGGCTATAGTTCTATGAATTATACTGGTAGTTTTTTTTTTTGTACACACCGAAAATTTTTTTTCTTTATACATCAAAAATTATATTAATATGCATCAGATTGTGGAGTAATAAATCTATTTAACATTTATATAATCTATCGTTTATTTGATAATAACTATTAAATCATTTTAATACTAAAATAAAAATTAATCAAATTAACTATTAATTTAGAAACATTAACATTTTAGGGTTTATTGTAAAATTACAGATATTATTACGTCGAATTAAAATAATGTTAATTATAAATGTTAATACTTACGTACATGATGTAATTTACATTTTTTTTTTTTAGAAACTAAAACATACAAATCACAAATGTGGCTTAAGTTTTCGTTTAATTTCAAAAATTTATATTTGTTTAAAACATGACGATATAAGGGCTGGATGTGAAGTAAAAATTATTCTTAAAATAATATAGTTTTACGAGTTTTATACACAACGACATTAATTGTCGCTCGGATCACATCTATATATGGTATTTTTTAATTTGTTAATCTCAACTTTAACTGATAGAAGTTCATGATGCCACATTTTATAGTAACAAAAAATAATAAAAAAAAAAAAACATGATAGCAATAAACTTGATTATCGTGTATTTTAAGTTAAATATACGTTGTTGAACTGTAATTTATAATTACTAAGTTTTACAAATTACTTAATATAATATGATGATTTTTGAATCATCTTCTATAATTTTTTATTATACTCGTATAATATTATAATAGTTCATTCATTTTTTTTAAAATTACTTTTGTACAATTAGGTTTACAAAGTAGTAATAAAAACCACTATTTATACGTATTTATAATTTTCATATACGAAATATTCACGATAAACTGTACACAAATTGAATTATTTTCAGTGCTATGTTCTAAGCGTAAAAATATAAGCTGGGTAAATAGTAACATTTTTCGACTATTATTCGATAATAATCAATAATAATATCAATATAATGTCGTAGTAGCCTCTAATTTTCATAAATATTATACATTTAAATAAAAAATTTGGTATATTACTAAGGTCTAAGACAGTTGCTTTTCATAATTTACAAATTGGTCAAACTCAAAAATATGGCACATAAACAAACAATGAAATTGGTTTAATTTGCATTATATCGATCTAATTTTCAATATAGTCTGTTGGTATGGAATGACGTCCAAGATAACACCTTAAATCCACTATAATAATTAATCAAAATAATATTGTTAAAATTCGTTTATAGAGATTTATGAATAAAATCATAAAGGACTTAGTCTATTATCAATAAGTTACTTAAATAAAAAATCATTATGTTCTTATTTAAGAAATTTAAATCACATAATTATCAGAAGTTGAGTTACAAAAGATAATTGAGAAATTGTGATTTGACGGCTAAATATGACAATAAATCTTTTAGTCGGCCTTTTGTGAATTATTTAAGCCTAACCATTTTCAGTTTTATGTCTTTTAAAATTAAAAAAAAAAAAAAATCCCTAGGGAAAAATTTCTTATATTAAATGTTTAGTATATAGATGTTTGTTTTTGGAATTTGATAATGACGTGCGTTAATATTAACTGTTTAAATTTTTTTTATTTTTTTTTTATACGTATAGCAATTAATGTATTTTTCGTTAACATGTTCTATGTAGAATATTATTTTTTAAATATTTACTTGTAATATTTAAATTAAATTTATTTTGTTTTTATTTGATTTGTAGTATTGTCATTCATGTAATGTTTAAATTAATTATTATTTAGTATATATATATAATTCTATATCTCCAACACGATCTGCATAAGCTTACAGGGGGTAGGGTTAATTAAATCTGTAACTGAGTTTATTATATATAATCTATTATATGATATATGTTTGATTTTTTATAAAATATATAAACTTCTTTTATATAAAACTATACACCGAGTAAATGTTTATAAGTAAAGTTATGTAATATATTATTTAATTCAAATATTATCTACAAATTTTGCAACGGTGGTTATCAAGTTTTATCGGTTTAGGCAAATGTTTATAAGACATCGAAAGGCAAAAAAAATAAGAAAAATACATACGTAAAGGATACGTATTATTTATAATTTACACTATACTGCTTGTATTGTAGTTATGTAAGTTTGAACATCTAGTCTCGTGTTATACATGCCGTCGACCTTATACCTAATGATCGGTATCAGAACGGGTGAGCTGCTCAGAAGCCTTTGCTTTTGGAGTGCACTATTTCCATACTGCTCACCCGCACCTGAAGACTGTAAAAGACGGCCACTTAATTAAGTCACGCCAATTAATCCCGTCGAAAAGCTTATCACAGACCTCCTCCTCTCGCCGGCACCCCACGCAACGGTGGGTTTTATTTTTATTCTCACTCGCGCTGCGATACCC
The DNA here is from genome assembly GCF_002803265.2 of Melanaphis sacchari. Lineage (NCBI taxonomy): Eukaryota > Metazoa > Arthropoda > Insecta > Hemiptera > Aphididae > Melanaphis > Melanaphis sacchari. The sequence continues at coordinate 1,661,261 of NW_020271334.1, read as the reverse complement.
ATCATAAAATATATCGGCCCGCACTGCAATATAAAATCATATACCATATACAGGTATATATTGTGTGCACGCGATAGTTTTCCAAAAGTTTTATACCACCGTCTATATATATATATATATATACATACATATAATATTGTAGGCATTGTATACCTATGTAAGAACTGCACCGTTTCTCATCATAACTACGTATAGCGCATTATTGTTGGTATATTATACGTACTTACGGACGAGACTCGTTGCCGTGCTTTGCACGTAAAATTCGGTATTAACAATTCGTACAATATTGTATGTGATATTGTTATATTATTACGGTGTTGCAATACAGAGCGTTCGTAATAGTTTCACGTTACAAATAATATCATACCCGGTTGCATTCTATGCTGTGCTCATAATCTGTGCACGATTTATGTTATGTGTGATTAACATATCCCCGAACACGGGGTTAAGTGTAGTCGGGAAGTGATTCCGCTGCGAAATTCAGCGTTTTACGATGAAAAAAAAAAAAAAAAAAATGATAAAAAGCGTTTCATCATCAAAACATGTACGGAATTCCTCGGATTACATTTTTTTTTGCATTTTTTCATCGTGATATTTCAAAAATATAAGTTACATTTTTGTAATTCTTCAAAAGCTTATAATATTAAAATTATTTTAATAACACTGTTGGGATAAAATATTATTATAGTATTCTATTTATCGCGCACCTGCACGGTTAGTATTACGAACGTATTAAATATGCAATATGCAAGTGCACGTGTTTGTATATGAGTATGAAACGTACACGTTGGCCGATGCGTGAAATTAGTGGACAGCGTATACTCGCGATGACCATTTATACCGAACGTTATGTTATACAATATTACAGGTAATGTGTGTTATGATTTATGTGAAATTTTGTTATGTTGACATCAATGAATATTGATGAGTATACTTAGGTGCATCTATAAACTATCGTATAAACGTTTCGACACAATACTTTAATTATAATTGTGCACGGTTTTAAACTATTCAGTTACGATAGTCTTGCACGCATGCACAAATGGAAATTCAATGTAGAACAGTAATACATATATACGAGTATATAATATATTACGTAGGTAATTTCATATATTTTTTTGAGTCTAGGGCACTAATATACTTTGTACATAAATATAATACTATAATATGCATCATATGTACATTACGTATTACGTAACTAGATGTAATGTACTTCAATACACTTGCGATGTCCAAGTGTTGTATAATGTTCTCATGGTGCTAATACCTAGTCAAGTGTTTGAAAGTTGAGTGTCATAAAATTGAATCTTATAAAATGCAGTTTCATAAAAATCATTTGTAACGAAAAAATTTTTTTTTATAATTTATCAGAAAAATGATATAGTATAAAAGTATTTTTTACATCGCATTTTTTCATAAATCATAACAATATTAATAGGTACTAAAATATAATATATCCATTTATACATTTATTAGGTAAGTATGTTATATTAACATTTGGAAGAATAGTAGGTGAAAATAATGGTTAGTACAATTTGAGATTTGAAGCAATATTTATTAAAGACTATTTTATGTTTCATTATAATTAAGTCTATTCTATTATATTTTATAAATATTTATAAACAAAAAAATTAGATTTATATTCATTTCTGTAAATGTTTTGTTGTTGATCTGTTATTAAATTTTAACGTTTTAACAAAATCAATAAAATATCTGTTAGACAATATTAATGACTGGTGCTTTTAAACATTAACAATTAGCTATGTTAAAATGAAACAAATATAAATGTTTTTATCATATGTTGAAAATTATGTTTTAGTTTTAAAACAAATTGATGTATTGTCATTCAATCTTGTAAAAATTTTAATTTTAAAAAGTAAACATTCCTAGCTAAATATTAAGGTGGAATTTGTGATTTAAAAACTAAGCTTGCACTCAAAATTACACATCAGTTGTTTTTTTAGTGAATATATTATTATGTATTATAGCTTAGCAATTTAACAAAATATTTTGAACACCATTTGTTAATTTAGAATATAGTAACTAACAAGTAACAAATCAAAATTTTAGATATGTTGACAAACCAAATGTAGCGTGATTGGGTATATTTACCTAGTTAGTGTTCAAATTTAAAACAAACTTTGAGCATTTGATATCCCTAAAGAGATAGTACTTTTGGACATTTAAGTGAAAGGGAGATTTACTTTAAAAATTTGTTTTGAAATATATAAGCGCTATACTTATTATATTTTAATAAGGATTAGACATCTAACCTATAATATTTATGATAATTTAAATATGTGAAAAATGTTTTACGTCAAATTTGTGTAATAATCAATAAAATTACAATAATTTAACCAATTTTTTTAATTTATAAATTGATCTTTGAAATTGTCTGTGATATCGAAATTTATTCAGTTCACTTAAATTATCGTTGTAAGTCCCAATCAATTTTGATTTACATTGTTAAAGTTCATACGAAACGTCAGGGTTATGGGTTATTATAGCTTTTTAGTTTTTATTTATGTTCAATATATATCATTTCTAACTTATAAACTTATAATATATAACTTACAATAAAAAAAGTATTTACTATACATATATAAAAACTTACATAATATTACGTATTTATTACTTATATAGACCATAATGTTTTTGCACAAACCTGTTACGACATCAGAAAAAATAATATCCTAACATGTGGTAACTAAAACTAAATATTTTTGCTCAAATTAATTTTTCATCTACAATTATTTTATCAACAAATGCATATTTAACCCATACAGTGACCTATTCATTGATACACATGCCACATACCGGTACTTAATTGTCTATTTTTTTAGTTAATATTCGATGTTAGAGTTTTTATTTTTTATATTTTTTTATACGTAAATAATGATATATAATTATATTACGAAACAAAATATTTTATTTAAAATTTTGTCTATAAAAATTGAATTTAAAATGGGTAGTTATAAATTATAATTATTAATGTTATATAGTTAAATAGTTATGGTGGATTTGAAAATCAATATCTCTTTTATACTCGTAATATGTGAGTATATGTCGTACATATATTCTATTTTATGACTAAAATTTTTGATATAACGTATGTCGATTAGAGATTTAAAATATTATTTAATTTTGATATTTGCAGTGAATTTTCCGTTCGATTTTTAATAATATCAGATAACATACTATAGTCTAGCCATATAATTGGAAAACAATTTTGCTTATATATATATATATATATATATATATATATATACACACATTATACATGCATACAAAGTGAGTATGTAGACGCACTTATATAATACTGATTATGTTTAAGTAATGTATACATGTATATATATATATATATATATGTATATGTATGGATATGCATCCATATATGCGGTATGTGTAATGTATAATGTATATAAAATGTACATATTTTATATAATATATGAATATTATATGTGTTATTAGGTAGGTATACTATATTCTTTAGTGGTGTTATACAATATATACACTATATAGGAACATAACGTTTAATGAGAAAACTTTGTTTCTGCCGTTGAGTGATAATTTGAATGTGGCCGCCACAAACCGTATTGGAAATGATGAAAAGTATGAGACCGTGAAATTATGTTTTATACTTGAAAATTGAATATTGTCGAGACGTATTGGGGAATTAATTATTATTCTACAGGGACCTTCTCATAATTTCAATGGCTCTAGAGAGGGAAGTTGCGTATATTTCAATAACAATAGCCGTGTTCTACAATTAGCACTCAATATTTCATCTCACACGTGAAAATTTCGATTAATTTCAGACAATATTATGTAATACGCACCAAATGTAAGCAGCCAGCTAAAAAATGTTTATAATTACACAATTTCTAAATTATTGTAATAATATTATTATTAATTTATACACGTAAATTATTACACTCCCAATTCTTGACGTACCTATCTTATTCTTTTAGGTTTATGATTTTACTAAAGTCTTTGTCACCATCAAAGTGTGACACTTTTCCACATTTCTCTTACACGAATAATAAATGTTCATCAAATCTCCTATATTCAGTTTCCTTATGTCTCGACTTACATCGTCAAACTATTGTCTCTTTGATCTATTGGTCTACTTCTTAATATTTTCCCCTCTAAGTTAATATTTTATGATTACATCATAGTCAATATTTCATATTTTCTTATAGTGTGTCTGCTATACCTATTTGAAATCCATACTGGCGTTCTCTATTATACTCTTCTATTATGAGTGTCAATCTTTTTAATAATATCCTTTAAAATATCTTGTACGTTGTATTTATTAGGGTAATTCCTCTGTGCCTACTAAATATATCTAAACAGTGTAATATTATGATTTATTTATAAAATGATAATTTTATTTGTATATAAAGTGGAAGGAAGGAATATATTGACCATAATACAAGATAATATAATATAATTGTATATTTTAAATATCAATTGGGGTTTAAAAGGACTTGTTGTACGTGAAAATATGCGGATAGAAGCTATATTTGAAATTTAAATATTATAATACACTTAATTATTTTATTTACTTATGTTGTTTTTTAAAATATCTACTGTTTTAGTAGCTCTCGTTTAAAAAAATGATTTGTCAACAGGTTGTCGTAAGACGCTGCGCATACTGAATCTAAAATTAAAATAACTTGTATCGTTTGTTTTATTTTGTATAACAAATAACAAAACTTACAAAACACTTGCATATATTTTTACATTTTCTGTTTTTGTTTACAGGTGTTGCAAGCAAACAGGGACACGAATACAATAGTAGACAGGTCTTTGGTGCCAGCAATCATAGCATCGAAAATTCGTTTAGTGCCTTACAGCGGACAGCCACGTATGGTTTGCCTTCGAGCTGAGATTATCGGTTGTTATCATTACGGTAAGGGTATACTGAATAACAAAATATTATACTATTACACTATAAAGCTTTTAAGGATCACTTCGTTTTCCAAAAGGGTCGTTGATACTTATTGTTAACATGGTTAAAATAAGTTACCTAGAGTCGATTCAGCCGTCAGCTATCATCGACCTGCAGCATGTATCTGTATGTAACAATACCCATACCATCATGCATAATAATAATTTTAAATACCTGTAGATATTTTAATACGAATTGTCATGTATCAAAATAATCATTTACATTCATACAAATAGCGTAACTCATAACTTTGTGAAAATTAAAAAAATAAATAAATAAACCAGCACAAAGCATTACATGATATTATTCGTGGACGTATATTTTATGCGCGTGTGTTTAGTGTATGTTCTGAATGATAATATTATACCAAGGCTGTGCGAATATTTATATGCAGTTATGCACACGTGAAACTTCGAAAATTTTGAATTAATTCATATTATTTTTCAGCGTTTTGAAAAAGTTCACATTTGCATTTAACTTTTTTAAACTGTTACAAGACCACAATTATTTTATTACATGTTTACCCGTGTTCATATAGTTTTATAAACTGCTTACCTATTTACATATTATATATAGCTTATAGAAAATACGTGATTTTAAGCTCGCCATTAAAAATGCGTGTACTTTCATCGATATCATAATACGATTACATAAGTTTGCGTTCAACCAGTAAAAACACCCACTATAATTTATTGTTCAGTATTTTAATAAATCGATTTAACTAATTAACCGTGGCAACGTGAAAAGTTTGTATTGTTGTAAATGTATAATAAATTCAAACAAGTATAAAAATATATATTTGTTATTAATTGTCAGTTTAGTTTTCTAGGAAAATGCCGCATTGTGAGAGTACCTGTTTTAATCTGGATTATAATTTTTAACTGCTTGTAATAGGAGGATGTTATTTAGTTTCATTTATCAGGTTATTACTGACTTTATAATATTTTAGTTAATTCTTCATATTGTTGGGATTTTTACCAAGAGTTTTGAGTTTACTATTCTTAAGAATTTGTTTTGGGGAATTCGCAATTTTTTTATGTCCACTCGGAAGACAGCAGTCTATACTGAGCATGTGTAAATTAATAATAGTTTAGTTATGGTGTTGTATATTAGTAAAGAACATTTAAACTGTTGATTTAAACTGTGGTTTAGTAAAGAGTGTAAGATTTTCATTGGATATGTTTTTTATTGATGTGAATTTTCGAGGTTTTTTAAAGTTATTGAACTATGTGTTTAATTATAATTTTAAAAATATATATTTTATTATAATATAGAAAAACAACAAAATAAAATACTATATAAATAATAAATATATCATGGTAAAATTAAACTTTGACGATTAAAAAAATATATTTTTATAAAGAAAATTGTTTGAAATTTAAAATGCGTTATTTATTAATACTTTTATAGTAAGATCTTATGCAATATTCTATTAACCATAAATGACGTGTGTGTTGGTCTCAAACATTTGTAATTGCTGTTGGTAGACTCTTAATTAGTGATTTCTTTGTTGATTTGATAAACTCTGATATTTGAATCTTTAATTTTTTTGGAATAATTATTCATGAATTTTTTTAATTATGTAATTAATTCAAATTTTAAATCAAAATACTGAACAATTATGTAAGTATTTAGCGTATAGTAACTGATTTTACTAGGCAATTTATATATTATATATAAGTATCTATGGTGAGTTATGTGTATTTTATGATATTTCTTTTTCAAAAATAATAAAAAAAAATTGTAAGACTTAAAAAATCCATAACAAAAACTAAATACTGTATTAAAATACAATTTAAAATTAAAATTGCATATTTTTAGATATCTTATGCAACAAAAATTAAAAATATTATGTATTAGGCATATGGGTACATATGTGTTAACGCAATATGTCATTGAGTTTTGATAGTACCTATAAATAAATTTAATATGTTAATCTATTTATTATATTTTATTCCAACTATTAACATATATTATATTATACAAATTTGATGAAGAAAAAGTAATAATTGAGGAACTTTAAAAAAGTCAACAATTTTATCTATGATCAAAAAATAAAAACAAGAACAACCATGGGCGTTCTCACGGGGGAGGATATGGGGGATAGATCCCCTCCCAAGGTTCTTTATTTTCTTAATCTTAATTTAGCTAACCTAACCTAATCTTATGGCTTATTATGTAACTATTTTTTTCATTCCCCTCCATTGAAATATCCTGAAAACGTCTCTGAGAACAACGTTCTTATTATTACTACAATACTCGTAAATTGCAATATCTGCCAATTATCGTGTAAAATGTAAGAATTATCCAATTTGTAGGCTTTGAAGCGTATATAACTATTATTTAACATAGGCTTATTACTGTTGCATGACTAAGTAAGTATTTAGATAAAAAAAAAAAATCAAAACTATTTTATTCAATACTTATTCTTTTGTCTTCAAAAGAAAATAACTTGAACGATTTACTTACAAGCTCGTTCAATTATTTATAAGATATTTGAAATAGTTAAAAACTTTTGACTGATAAATCTGCACTGATACTCGGTGTTTACATAACTTATAAAATCTTTTTATCTTTAAACTTTATTTAAACACCTTTTTTTATTGGATTAATTGAATTTTGTTCAATATAATATTTTGTTGATGCTTAGGTATATCATATTATACTACTAACGTGGACTACCAATGTACCTAGTTATTATAGTTAGAACCGAAAACTTTTTTTTGTTAAATTTAACGAAAATAAAATCAAGGTTAATTAATTTAATTATAAACTGTAGAGATTTTAAATTTTGAAACCATGACTGAAAAACAATTTTATGTAGTTGAATAATGAGATTCACTATATTGCATTCAACTCGGGCTGTTCATAGTGCGCAAAATGTTTTAATAAGTATTCAGATTTAAATTTCACATCCATGACAGATTTTCGTATTTTAGGAATTTGTACTATTTAGTAACTCTAAATATTTATAACGAACACCTTAAGGATGTCGTGAATAAACTTCTCTACGGTTAACGAAACAGCAGAATATACAATTTTATTTCCAGCAAAATATTAGGTACTCTCTCTAAGTAATTTGTTATTTAATTCTATGTTGACCTAGTTATACACGGAGTAGTATGCGATGAGATGAAAAAAAAATTGCTTGGGATATCAACTTCTCGTTAGGTTTCATCAAAAACATAATAGAAATGATATGTGTTTTATAAGATAAGATAAGCAAACTGCGTATAATATAAACAACAATAACAATAAAAAAAACAAAAAAAAACACACATACAATATATCGTTATAAAAAAATTTATTGGATAAATTAACATAATGAATATTTTTGTTTATATTTTACAGAAGGTGTAATCAGCTATTCGGTAATACAGGGTGATGTAAAAGACACGGGTTACGACGGTCGCGAGGAAGGCGGTATATTGGTCGGCGGTATAGGACAGCTCTGCGACGGTCGATACGGAATTGATGAACCGTTCGTGAAAAGTAAGTCAGCGATAATAACAATATTTGGTTATAAATTTACGATGTACATTACGTACGCATTTTGTACACTGTTTATTCGTTACCGGTGATCGATTTCCAATGCTATTTTTAGAATTATTTTTTCTCCGCCACTTAACAAAGTCGTTTTCCACAGAGTACAACGAATGGGTAGGATGGAAAAACGATACTATGGGCTATGGGTCATCAGTAGAAATGACTTTCGAGTTTGACGTCGTCCGGAACTTCACCGCTCTGTACATGCATTCCAATAATGACTTTCGTCAAGGTGTACAAGTAAGTTTATTTTCACTTAAATCTATTAATTTCGACGAGCAAAATGTAAAGTAGAAATCAATTTAATTTTTTTTTTTTTCATGAGTATAATACAACATTATTTTATTATGTGTGATATGATGTGTTTCAATATTAAACTCATTTTATCACGTTCAACTAGTATTTTAAGCTCTTCTAATTGTAATACATCAATAATAATAATGAATGACAGAAGGCCACTTTATTGTATTCCTATAGGCTTTTATTATATATACAATATATATATATACATAATAATAAGTACCTAAATTGTGTTTTTTAATTTTTTATATTAGTCTGTACAGTGTACGTACATGCATAGTAAATACGCGATTGATATTTTATCAATTAAAATTATAGACAGTTACGTTTACTATATATTATATAGTATTATGAAAATTAAGAAAAAGAAATAATTTTTTTTTTTTTTAATAAGATTGACTATTTGTTAGTTTAAATTATTGAACAGAACGTTTTATTTCGACAAATTATTTTATTTTATTTAAAATTTAACGTTATTTACGACATTTATTAATTTGAAATTCGTGATCAATAGTGCCAATATCGCTTTCATGACTTTCGACAATTAATATGGTTTTTATTAGTTTTTAAAGTGTATAAGTTTGTAAAAGTTTTATAATTTATTTTCAATACATCAAAATTACCTTCTTGAAATAATATCATATAATACATCAACAATTTTCTTTGACATATTTTTTTTTATTTATTTATTGGTATTGTGGCTACAGATAGATAAAATGAAAAAAAAAAATTATATTATTGATTTTAGTCACTAAAAAATACGTTTTGTTCAAAGTTATATAGTTATTTATATCAAAAAAAAAAGAAAAAAAAAAGAAGAAGCTATTTATAAACAATTAACTATATGATACAATTATTATGTTTCTAATAAGTATTATTCAACTTTATTAAATTTAGATAAATTTTAAATGCTTTCAATTGATATATATATATTTCCGTTTTAATTTAACTATGTAAATTTTTTTTTGATCCAATTATAAAAACCAAAAATAAAACAATGAAAGTTGCTAACCATTTTTAAAAACGCTAATAAGTGTTGTATAGATATTTAAAAATTCATTTATCTATGGAGATATAGAAAAATATGAAATTCATTTGCAGAGCAAATTTCCAGTTATTTACGCTTACACTATTCGTAAAGTTTTCGAAATTCTGTCTTCTACCTATACATATCATATCGTATAGTAGAAGACGTTGTTATCGCTTAATTAGTTAGATATTTGTATCAACAGTACAATATTGTTAACATCACTTTCAGTTTTAAAGGGCCAATTATATTTACAAATTGATCATTATTATTGTATGTTATTTTTACATGACTGCCGATGATGATACATTGCATTACACGAGTTTAGGTCAATAAGATTACTTATAGGTAATACGTTTCAGAATAAATGTGAATCACCTACCAATTTTTATTTAAAACCTGTTGTTATTAAAATTCAAAAATTAACATGTTAAAAATTAAATTAAAATAAGTCCAATAGTTATTAGACTAATCTTTTAATAAATATTGAATTTTTTTTTTTTATCATAGTAACGTTTAATTTCCAATTAGTAGAATCGTGAATTTAAATGTATAATAAACCTTTTGAAAACAAAATTATTATATTTTCAACATTTTAATACTATTGATCACTGAGCAGACATAGCGTAATGTTTAATTTTATATCAGTAAAAACAATATGAATACAATGTTGTTTTAACATAATTGGATTATTGTTACACTTTAAATATTGTAATTTAGTAGTTATTATAGAAATGTAATATTTTAATTCCGATGAAATTCAATGTTAATGTTTATGCAATATTGGTTAAAGGAAATAGCATGTATTTTGTACAACGTAATTGAACCCATGATTTATTATAATCCAACATTAATTAAAAATCAATATGAAGGTATATAATATATTAGTAAAACATTTAATGTTTAATTCGAAATTGAATTGATGATACAATACCAATTCGACCTTGAATTGGATATTAAAATCGTTTTTAATGGGCATATAATATCCGTTTAATAATGAAAATAACGAATTATTGTGCTCTGCAGGGCCGTGAAATATATTATGATTTTAAGAAAGGTTAGATACTGAAATTGGAGATCAAGTTTTTGGAATTTATCTTTATTAAATGACTTCGCTAAATTTATTGGGCTTATTTTTATTGTACAAATTTGAAAACTAGATATTTAAAAGCATTGTATTATTCCCTAGAAAAAAATTTTGACTAAGCTAAGCGTTTACACATCGTTCTTAGTTAAAATATCGGTTTAGCTCTTGTGATTTATATTTTTTCTAACCTAAAAAATTAAATTTTGTTAAATATGAGCGTGCTAAAATATTTACAACTATATTTTAATTTGCCAGTGTATAAATATTTAAAAAAAATTAATACGATTATACCAAAATTTGGACGTATCTTACAAATTAATTAAGTACTCATTATATATTCACGTATAGTAATTTCATCCCAGGTTTGTGAATCTTGATGTATATTAACTGCAGTTCTATACTTTTTGTGGTAGGATGTAAATGCCAAGTTGTATCCTTGGTCCCTGGACTGTTCCTATATAACTGAGATATCGTTGTCGTGGGCTATTCTGGTGAAGTATTCACTTTTGTTATGACTGATTTCTTCAATATTTAATTATAAGACGTAGATTTGAGATCCTACGTTTCGAGTCAGTTGACCTTGATAAGAGCTGTTTTGGTGATGAGTGATGTTGTTGATGTTAATTTTGTAGACTGGGAGCTCCATTATATAGACAGATCGGTCGCCGTTGTTGGTAAATATTTAGTCGTCTAAGACGTTGCTTGGGGTACACTACGTGGAAGCGATTTACCTCGATGTCACAAGTACTCATTGACTGACATTGTCAATAATATAATGTTGTACCGTACCCACAGCCCAACTGAAAAACCAATAACATATCTAATTTCCATATAATATTATTAAATAATGTAGTTATTAGTGTTTATTTTGCTTGTGATGAGTCGTAAAGAGAGGTGTTGAAAATCTACTACCAGGTATCATATTTATCAATACGGCTCTGCCAATCATCTAGTACTTATTCGGTGGTTTGGTAAAGGCGGAAGTGAAGTACTTGTAGTCAACCTGCTAATATACAGTGTATTATATAGCTATAACGTCTGCAGTCTTTAACCGCATCTCGAAGGTGATTGAAGTTAGGATTCTGAAAAGATAGTCGATTGCCTCGGGCAGTGATGCGCACAAAGGGACAGACAGACGGCCGTTGCATTTAATGTCAAACTTGTCGGTGGATGGGGGAGGGGGATTCTTACTCTTACACCGTTTGTAAATGGATTCTATTCTATTTCGCGTAAAGCATATTAGTACTATTGAAATTGACAACAACGAATCGAATAAGAAATGAGACAGCCGTATCATACGTGCGCTGTTTTAAATGTATGTGAGCGTGTGTGAGTCAACGACCTAATATGTATGCAAAGTTTCAATAATACGTACAATGTATACAGCACATTATTTGAATCTGTGTATGAAAAGTTTATTTGTTTCAAAGGTATTTCTCGAAAAGTTTGGGAAAACGAAGGTTATTTTTACACACACAAACCATATGTTACATATTATATTTACACGTTTTATATACAACGTTCATAAAGTAACCCATAGACAATTATAACACACACACACACACACATATATATATATACTAGTATTTTCTATTGGAATGTGATGGCGTTATTTTTTGTTTGGTTTTTGAACACAAACACTAAATGTCAATATTTCAAGTTTTTCGACGAGTATAATATAAACACACGAATACAATAATTATAAGCTAATACATTAATTCGAACCACTGGTGCACAAATACAGTCATAATACAGTGTATATTTTCGTTGGTAGTATAGAACAATAAAATTTGAAAATACTTTTTTATATGTATTGTATAGATATTCACATACGTAAGCCAATTAGGTACCAGTAATATATGCGTATAAATATATCGTATATTATAATACAACATATTGCGTTCGTATTGTTTTTTTTCAGGTTTTTTCACATGCCAAAGCCTATTTTAGCGTGGGAGGCGAACACTTTTTTCCGGAACCCGTGTCGTACACGTATCCGGCAGACACCATCATGCCCGAGGCCAGAAACGTCACGGTCAAACTTCACCACCGGACCGGCAGATTTCTCAAGCTGCAGCTGTTTTTTGCCAACAAATGGATGATGATCAGCGAGATATCGTTCGAATCAGGTAAGCCATGTCCTCGCATAAAATACACTCTATATGCATCCAATCACAATATAGATTTACGACGATATAATTATGCCGATTGTCGCTTGCGTTTTGAGGAGAGAAAGTGTTAAGATGTCTCATCGCAGAATGGTACTTCCCATTTTTTTCTTTTTTTTTTTTATAAATTTCGTTTGAAAGCGGCTTAAATCATTTATTGTCGGTAAACTGCCAAGTCCCTTCATCGCGGTTTATTATTTTTTGCCAACCCAATCAATGTAAAACACTGCTCTTAACTTTCATCTATACTCATAACACTATACCAAATTGAAATTATGATAATACGCCCGTACTTGTTCCTGTATAATTATGCCGAAAACTTTATATCTCCTACAGCTCATTCTCGCTTACACTGCGTATATACTATTATCATAATGATATTATATAGTGTGAAACTATACAGGCCTTTGACCGCGACTGTTCGTTAAATACTTGAATAATTTCCTACGAAGCGGCCCGACCGGTCGTGATTATAACCCGAACTCAGGTATTCGGGTGAATTGTTATTAAACTGCGATCGTACCTCAGGTCCATGGCCCACAGCACCTCTGCGGTTTTCCGTGTGACATTACTGCGTACCGTGCCGCAAACACTTGAAAAATCAAACCGATCTGTCGCCGGCCACCAACGCTATCACATTTCCTTCTGCGTAATATTATTATATCCGACGAAATTCTAATATTATGACATGTTGACATCAAATTATAATATCTATAACCAAGCTTTTGTAATAGGTTCGTGGAATGCGTAGAGTGTAACGTAGCATTGTGATATTTTAACATTATTGCAATATTATGCGGAAGTATGCCGAAAAACCGAACGCGTGATATCGATTTTCCGTCGTCATTACTCCGGAATTAACATTGTTTGGTATTTGCGTGCCCAACATTTCGAGCAACTAAATTAGCAGGTAATAGGTACTGCTATAGTCGTTATACCGCGAGCGTGGTAGTGTGTATATCATACCGTCTCTACGTATTTCAATACACTCGCGTTGGTATCGATATTTACATAATTAAAGACGAATAAGTTTGTCTGATTTGCTTATGTCAAAATTAAATTAATTTTTTGTAATGAGTACAAATAATTATGTTATTAAAAGCCTGTAAGGTAGAGAAGTGTAAAAAGGCTAAAATATTTTATACGATTACAGTTAATTTCAAAATATTTATTATGTGTATAATTACATTATACATAAATATATTTTTTTTTATTATTATTTATATTTACTTTTATAATTTTACAAAGAAGCAATTTAGTTACTTTTTGTTGACTGAGCGCTCTCTACCATATAGTAAATAAAACAAGACATTTTTTTTATTGATAAACTATCTCCGAACTGATTTTAAATCGTGCTATCATTGTTTGATATTCAATCAAAATAAATAAATCGAAACACTTAATTAATAACATCTTAAACTGTTATTAGTAAGAAGAGATTTTATTGTATCCATAATACGAGTATACTTTGATATTGGTTTGAATGTGTTACATTTTAATATGATATACGAATGCACAATATACGTTGTGTGTACATGATTTAAAAACTCAATGAATATTGTAAACAAAATATTACTTCCTGAATAATATTGTTTAACTTAAAAACGATTCTAATCTTTCTTTTAAAAAGCTTTTATTTTTGATTTATTTAATCATACTTATATAGTTTTGGTATTTTAAAAACATTGGTGTAATATTGACAAAAATAATCAGTGATTTAAAATCAAGAATTACAACGCATGTAGTAGGTAACAACCGATATCAATTGTATAGATGTGCCTATAACTAAATGAATATTGATCGGACTACCCAGGAACAGATGTCCCGTTTAAAAGTTTTAAACTTGATTAACACGTGAATGTGTTCATTTTGTTTAGTAATAAGAATATTTAAATATTCGAATACTTTCAAGGAACGTAAACTGTACGTATTATATTATATTTTTATAAGACAATATAATTATTTATGTATATTTTATTTTATGAAATTTTGACGGAACAAATATTATAGTAAAATAAAAATATTCTTTACACAAAAACTAATTTAAGACACGATGAAGTCCATAAATGTTACTACTTTGGATAAATTATAATTATTGTATATTGTATGATCATTAGGCGTGTTTGCTTCCGCATAAACCAGAAAATCCATTGAAACTTATAACTAATAAAAAAAATAATAAATAATAATGACTGAATATGCTCTATTTAGGTTTTAAATTTGCATGAAACGAAAAATATTAAAAATATTAAATGACAAAAAATGTTAAGAAAATTATGTTTTTTTTTTATTTGTTTGTTTTTTCATTATACTCTTTTTTTTCGAGAAAATAATATTTTAAGAGACCTACAATTCCCTTAATGGGGCCAATTCAAAATGTTTTCTTATTTTGTTATCAAGTTATTCTTCTCGCAATTAAATTTCTGTAAAAAGTTATTGCCACGTTATAGTGTGCTTTACGTTATAAACTTGTTTCATGTTTTGTTTCTTATTTTTTTTTTACGTTTTTTTTTTCTTCTGTTTTGGTCGTAAAAATCTTTATGTGAACTTTGGTGTAATAATTGAAATAGCCTTTGTACTCGACCTCTAGTTATGCTAACTTTGTCTCGTATTTTAAACATAATTTAACAGGGTAAATAGCTTATGAGACACCAGTTGACATTTCATGATTACCTCCTTGTTATTTCTCATTGTTAGTACAATTTTTTAAATAGTTTAAGCACATAATGCTTTATAACGCATATATAGTTACACCATAAACTACTTGGCTTTTATAATAAAAGCTTTCTTAAGAATACACGATACAAAAAATCTCATTAAATATTTAAATTTTTTTTCTTCAATATTATAATTTTGTCCCAAATAATATATTCGTTAAGTGGCGTAGTTAACCGGCCATAGATAGCATTGCCATTGATTATATTTAAATTAATATTAATTTACAAGTATAAGTAAGTTTTTATTCTATACATAGTGCAAGATAGAGAAACGGTCGATTTAAAGTACAGGTTTTTTTTATAATGGTTTCTGATATAAATGTTTATTAAATATTAATTTAAAAACTATACGCCGTTTATCATATACAACGTACTTTTGCGGAATAATCATTTAACAAAAAAAAAATATGTGGCTGCTTAAGATTCATTCTAGCATTAAATGGTTTCATTAAAATAGTGCTTAAGAGACGGCGATCATTATTATGAGAACATAATTTAAAAAAAAGTTAATGATTATGTTATGTTAGGTACTTTATTCTATAATACAATTGCACTTATACAAACAGTCTTTTTAGTAGGTACTCTATATTGTATTTAAACTTATCATATAATATTATAACTATTTACATTATATATATTTTTTATTAATTAGCTATTATTATACGTAATGTTTAAAGAAAATTATTACCATTTAGAATATTTATTTTTTTAATTTTGAACTTCACACACATTTATAGATAACAGCGAATCAACGGTTTTAACGTATTATTGTCAGAATGCGAGATTGAAATATGATACTGTATAACATAACTCACCTATTTTGTTTAAATTGAATAAAACACTTTGAGCACCACCAACTCATGTTGTCTCAGATAACAATGAAAACTTCGAACAAAGTTCGCTCCTTAAATTATGAGTGATTGTCAATTTTCAACCATATTCATGAACGTATTTAAGCTGAATATTAAGTATTAACTACACATGAAATCTAAAAGTGAAAATCAAGAAAACTTAGTATACTATCCATGTAAAAGTGGAGAATTTGAGGGGAAAATATTTGTCAATGACAATAATAAACGTATTAATACTATTAGCACTATTTTTAACGATAAGTCATCCTTTAGGCTACTACTACGACCATTTTAATATTATTTATGATACACTATATACTCTAAATACATAATCTCAACGAAATGTTAAATTTTAAAGATTTTTCATCGAA
The DNA here is from genome assembly GCF_002803265.2 of Melanaphis sacchari. Classification (NCBI taxonomy): domain Eukaryota; kingdom Metazoa; phylum Arthropoda; class Insecta; order Hemiptera; family Aphididae; genus Melanaphis; species Melanaphis sacchari. The sequence continues at coordinate 1,644,240 of NW_020271334.1, read as the reverse complement.
GTTCTTGTATCTATTGCGTGATGTAAATACTAAGCGTCGTTTGAGAGGGGTAGTAAATATAATATTATGTATTATACAAAAATATTGTGTTTTTTGGGTAATATTTTGATTTTGAAAACAAAATTATAAGCGATCTGGTTTTATCATTACAATTTCTCCAAAAACATACAAGATTATGTATATTTTTTATTGTTTTAAAAGTATTGCTTCTACTGTTCTGGTCATTTGCGTAAAAAATGTTTGATGTTATATTTAATACATAACATAAAGTTTATTTTTATCATCCTGTATGATAAGTTTATCTATGAAATAAATTCTAACTTGATGTAAGTAACTATTTCTATTCTTATGTCGTTTTTAGATGTATGTTATTGCAATAATAAAATAGACATAGTATTGTAATGTTTACAACAGAAGATTGTTAATATTCATTTAAATACCATCAAATGAAAGCCTAATAGACATCAACTATAAAATATTAATACCCTTGCTTTATTTCTTTAAAGTAAATGTAGCTTATAACCAATCATAAGGTTTTTACAATTATCCGTAACATTAAATCAATAGAACATTATTTTAAAAGCTACTTACAGGATTCCAAACATAAAGTTACAGTAGCACAGTTTAATTCCTATCTTAACATTAAATACCGTGTAAAAACAAAAATATTAATAAATTAAAAAAAAAAAAAGAAAAAAAAACATTAAATAAAATATCATAGATTAAAATGTCACTAATGAACAAATTCTTTCTCAATGGTACTACATTTTATAAATTAACGTCCAAAATAAAAAAAATATGTTTATAAAACATTTTTTTTTTTTTTTTTTTTTAGATGCGATATTATAAATAATAGTAATAATAATAAAAAAAAATAATAATAATAATGTAGGTAATCAAAAATGTACAGCGTTATTACAAAAATAAAATTTGTATATTTTATAAATAATTGAATCTCACAGTGAACTACTTGATAAGCAACTATTAAAAAAATCAAGTCTTATAATAAATTCGAACAAAAAAGTAAACAGATTATATAAAATAATATAATATATTATTACTAACTATTTTTTTTTTTACGAGATTGCGTAATGAGCATTGTATACTATGCTATCTTAATATAACACAATACCGTACTTAGGTACTAATTTAGTTCAAAACAATCCATAACCATATATTTCTATAATTCTTGATATACGAAATTCTGTGTTTTAGAAACTTACTTTAAATGTATAAAAAATACTTATTAACTATTATGTTATTTACATGTTGATTATTATATGATATTAATTGGTTTGATTTATCTACTGTTAAATATACCTTGTGTAATTTATCTAAATAATATGATAAAATTATTCATACATAATATATAAATGTTACCATTTATCAAAATTCCATTTCACATGTCTACTAACAAGTTAAGGATCGCATAATTATACGTCTTAATACAAATTAAATCAATTTAATAAACAATTCATAATCTCACTTTATAACGACTAAAGTAGTAAACTATGTTCGTAAATAAAATACAACAATTATAAACAGTTATATTGTATAACTCAGCTGTATAATGGTCTATATTATTATACACATATGGTATTACAAATAATCTTAAGTTTCAAGCTCTTGTTAATGAATAAAAATAAATAAAAATGTATAGGTTCACGATTATAATCTTAAAAGCGGATTTATGTTCAATGTTCATAGAGAAATTCTCTCATGACACTTCTTTTTCAACACTCACATCGATCTTCCTTGCAGTTTTAATATTTTACCGGATTGGTGTATATTATTCAAAAGCATATCGAGGAACGCAATGAGGAGGATTAAGTATTGAAAATGGTAAGCCGATCAATCTAATGCAAACTTTATGACATTTAAAAATGTGAATTTACGATCTCTGAATACTATAATTTTATTATACCATCAATCCTATAACCGATCGAAGTAAAATTAAACCCTTTTTTTTCTATAATAATAAATAACTTATGAAACAATAACTTTATTTTCTTTTTTTGAATGTTTTTAAAGAAATCTCAAATATTTAATAGTCTTAATATTTTTAATTATTAAAATTGTTATTTATTTATTTTTTGTTTTTTGTTTAATGATTTTTATTAAATACAAATGTTTAATCTTATTTTAAGTTGATTCTTTTTAATTTTTTTTTTTTTTTTTTTTTATTTACGTTTGACATACATGCAAATTGAACCTATATATTTTTCGAATATCAATTAGTAACGCACATTTTTTCGTTGCTAAAAGTTTACTATGTATGGAAAAATGATATAATTTGAATGCATTAAATATAAAATAATATAACAAAAGCTATTGATTATATAAAATAACAATGGATATTCTTAGTTACAATCAATCATATAAACAAAGGTCGTTTTTTACAAGGTTTTTATTTTCATCAATGTAACTATACAACTTTAATAAAAGTCTGTTGACTTTTTCACCTGGTTATGATGGGTATAGGTAGTTAACTATGTGATTATTAATTATTACCTATTCTCTTTCTCACACTCCCTCTTTTTCTTTCTCTCTATCGTTCTCCCTTGTTTTTTTTTTCAATTAGCTTAATAGGTTTATTATTAGCTTATTACCGATAGCAAAGTAATATATATTTCCTTCTTTATGACCTATTACGCTACTATATATTTTAAAATTTAATTTTAACTTCTAAGTATAATTGTGTTAAAATCATTAACTTAAGTGTTCTAAGAGAATTGTAGACCATTTTCCAACAACTACCTAATATTCTTTGTCAACCGACTAGAGAACGCACGTTGTAAAAAATTATCTGCAATTATATTATACGTATTATTCATTTTATGGAACTATAAATATTTAATAGTATGCCATTTTGTGAATTATAATTAGACACTCGGACTGCACCACACGTTTTAACATCACGATCGTCATGAAACATAAAAACAAGCTATAACCATTTTGATCATATTGTATAGTTCGTGTTAATTTCGAACAAGTATTTTGTCGTCATTTTTTTTCATATCTCCGCGCGTTTCATTTCGCCTTTGATTATTATAGGTAGGTACAACATGCACATCTTTGTAGTGTACAATATGACGCATACAACACATAATTTAATGTGATATTCGCCCATGTGCTAGTTCTCAATTATCTTTTCCTCCACTCGTCTCTATTCGTCCATTGGATTTACTTAAATATACGATTATATACCTTAGGTCACCGAGAAACGAATACCTATAAGACATGCGTATTACGCAGATATATTCACGCACGTTGTCTTGAATATAATATATGAATTAAAGACAAGAGCTGTTCCGGTGCAAACAAAATGTTGCACTACTCCGCTACATAGAATTTCATTAAATCCCATATTCCGTGAAATGTTAATACTCTATTAAAGCAGAGCTTATATACTACAGTCCCAATTAGGGTGGTTATTTTGCTCCGCACCTACCGGAGATATAGTCTGCGCGCGTATAACAATTTGACCCCACTACAGTGTGCATGCACGTGTTATTATATACCTATACATAGGTGGTGTATATACGCGTGCACGTATTTATAGACAGTAGTATATACACATATGCTACCGGCGCAGCGTATATAATTTACAGAGGCAAATCATCAAGGATATTTAGCTCGGGATACGTTGGATCAGAAATCATTCGGAAAAGCTCCTGCCGCTGCGTTCAGGTCGATTACATCGCAAAGCCCAATTAATATCACCCAAAACGACATTTTCCAGCGGCTTTGAAAATAACGACGGCTTTGCCCGGGGAAATGGGATTTGATCGGTGTGGGCGTGCGGCGTGATTCGACGACGCAGTTTCTAGCGAATTCGGATACTCCAGTTATTTGTGTAATTAGTGTGCAATAATAATATAACATGACGCTATCACATAGCATATATTTTTATTTTTATTGGGTGTCACTAAGCTAATATTGATTTATTTTTATTGCGTATAAAATGATATATACGATTGCTATATACCGTGAGGTAAAAGTGTTTCTATGTGTTAATTTAAAATTTGATTTGAAGAGATTAACGAAATCTAAGTATAGACGATTTAACGTTCAAAATAATATTATATATAAGTTTGAAAATAACTTAAGTCGATATTATCTAGTTAATAAGTTCACGTTCAAAATTATTTTTGATTAACTTTGTAACTAAACTAATTAGTTAATTTTCTAATCAAATTGAGAATTAATTCAATAATTGTCAAAAAAAAAAAAAGCTTTATTTAGTTAATTTAAAATCCATCAGAAAATCAAATCAAATCAAATATTTGTTTTTATTTATTAATTACTACATGTGTATTTAAATTAATTTAGATTAAAAAAAAAAATTACAACATTATGGCCTAAATGACTAATGGTTTAATAGTAATAATCCTATTAAGTTATGTTATATTTTCTTTATAAAATAATATTTTATAGATGCCTAGTCACAAAATGCTCTTTACAAAAAAATTAATTAACTTTTTTAAGCTAAAATATATTGATATTTTTTTTTTTACACCAAATTCAAATTAGAAAGTGAAATTCACAATTTTTCAACAAGTTATTAACCTTTAACTTAACGATTTCGAGTTTACTTATCTTAAATTAAAATAAGTTAGTTATTTTTATTAACTTGGACCGTCTTTGCAAAATAAAAAGTACGAATATGAAATTTCGTTGCAAATACTGATACATAAAAAATAATTTTATTTACAAGATGTATAGATAGTTTCAAATTCATTCATCGTAGAAGCAAAAATAACGAAACCGTATATAACACGCTCGCTCATATGATATCGTTGTGTAGGGTTTCAATGGAATAAACGTAATTGCATCGTCTGTACACATAATAAACTATAATCTAGTGTCATATATTTAATATATACAAGATATACAAGTGTGTCATTTGTATGTGAATAAAGTTATAAAGTAAAAGTATTGTGTTATTCATATTCTATATGTACGAGTATATTACTCGTACTTTATACAAAGTGATTTTATTTTTTTTAACGTAATATACTCGTCAATTTTTATGATTTATGATAATATGGTTTCGAATATGAATTCATATTTATAACACACCAATACAATATATTAGTTCAAAAATATCTAAAGTTTTCAGTTAATTTACATGTTTTTTTTTATTTTGTGTGTGTCTAGTTTGAAAATATTATGAATTTACTTTAAAAAAATAAAAATAAAATATATAAAATATACATATTTTTTATTAAAATACGATGTATATATTTTTAAAATAATATTTTAAATGTGATGCATGATATATTTCTATTTCGTATTTTCAAGAATAAAATTATTTTTTTCTGAAAACGTCGATGAATTGATTTTCGAAATAATAACTTATTATTTATAACTTGAGAATTTTTAAAAGCTTAAACGAGTAGTAAAGAAAAAATATCTATTTTGTATCCTCCACATGTAATTTACATACTTAAATAAACTAAAACAATAATAATTGCTATGTGTTCTTCTCAGAAGATTATTTAAAACATGACATTTAAACAGATGGTCAAATACTATTTGAAAACAACGTCGAAGCTCATTTAAAAAAAAAAAAAAAAATCATTATAAACATTCGAGCATTTTTTATCTTCTCATATTGATGTAGGCATTCAAAATAAATAATAACTACAAACCATTATATGACGCATATAGTTATATATTATTAATTTTGTGACAGATTTGATAAAATAAATAGTGTTTAAGTGTTATATCAGTTATCAGAAAACACTGCATACCTCACATAATAAATTATAATATGTACGTATTTATATAGTATATAATTTACGCGCGCGCGCACACACACACTTTGTATAGGAGGACCTTGTACATGGCCATTCATGCCATTCGGTCGGCCTAATTTGGTAGTCTGCATTTGTCACGGGTGGTGCACAGCTATTATACCTACACATGAAGGCGGTGGTAGCACGTTTGTCGTCGACTCGCACACGCGCTGAGGAAACCTTACTTGGTTATATTATATACAATGGGCATTGATTGAACTGTATAGGGTGAATTCTAATCATTAATAACAATAGATACGAGCACCGACGGTTTCGAGTGGACGGTCGGGGGTGGTTTAGCCACCTGAATGGATATTTGTGCTTTTCATTTTGGTCGATTTCCCTACGGAAAACGGTAGTAATGCATCTAGGTTATTACTGTATGTATATGTATATATATATGTGTGTGTGTGTGCGTGTAAGTGTGTGTGTGTGTTTAGAGTTGACACACGCACACACGCGGATCCACATTACTGATGCTATAGAAGCGACACGGTTTTGTATAAAATACCGTAGTTGTCGTCTTGGTGGCGGCGGTTTCGATACAATTATGTAAATTATTCCGATATAAGCCAGTGTGTGTTTGTTTTCACGTAATCGGCGAAGAAAAACACGTATATTTCCCGGAGAGGAGGCCATCGGTGTTTCGAGTTTGAACGTGAAATACCATATACGTTATATTATGTATAACCGCAAAACGCTTTGCCACCCTCGAAAAGATCGTCGATTACGTTACGTGACGTCTTAAACTATTTTAAATTCAAAACCAGCCGAAACAACCAACTTATAATTGGTTTCAAAAAGACAAATTTTTTCACGATTCACATAATTTTAGGGCCCGATGAAATGCCCTGTAGATTATGTTTATTTATGAATTGAATATTATTGGCTACTGCGTTGACCGTTAATTCACACTTTGTACGCGACTTAAATCAACTATTCACTATAGATACTTTAAACAATTATCGATGATTGCAATTTAAACTGCAAACTATATTCTTTTGGAACAAAAATAATATAATTAAATCATTATATGGCTATTTTTATAAATTACGTTTGTGTAGTTGAAAAATAATAAGATAATATGATTTTATAATGAATTGATGAATAAAGAATTATATACAAAAAACATCTTAATCGTACCTAAGCCAAAATTTACTAAAGCAGAACCTCATTTACGGATGGATCTTAGTTTTATTTTATTATTATTTATTTTTTTTTTAATACGCATCTAAATTTCAGTTATATATTATGAATTTATTAGTACATAATATCTAAATTTTATTTCGTCACTCAAAATGTGGAAAACTCAAAACGGTAATATTTTGTTAATGTATAAAACCAAAATAATAAATAAGATTCCATAATACATAACGTAAAGTGATTAATAATAAATTACATTTAAGATCCTATTTCAAATTATACTGCTTATAGTTCACTAATTCTATGTTATTTTAAACATCTGTAATTGATTTCTATAGAAAATATCTAAAATCGTAAGTATTAACTACATAAAGTTAGCTTGAATTCGATTGGATAAATGGTAATAATAGAATTATACACGCATTGAACTATTTGAAATTCTCTCTTATACAAAAAACACATTATACGACTTAATTTGACGGTATTTCTTATGCGATTTTTAAATATAAAATATTTTTGCTCGTAAAAACTTCAAATTAGCCAGTAAATATAGACGGCATTATAATGCGGTAGGTGTATACTGTAAAGACAAATATAAAGTTTATAATAATTAAATCGTGTACTTTTTAATTAATATCTACCATCTACATATTTTGTACGAACACTCTGATTTATGTAGTCTTGAAATGTTTTAAAGAATTTACGTAAAAAAGAAACTGCTCAAATGTCAAATAAATTCTTATACGAAATCTGTCGTATTTTAGAATAGCAGAAATTCTTACGAAAATATTAAGTATTTTACAAACATCTTAACAACGCTGTATCTAGTGAGTTAAAGAAGATCAAAAGGATGAGAATTTAAACTACAATGGTCGAAATGTCCTGTAGTTGAACAAAATTATTCTGAGTCACGTAAAGTTATAACATTTTTTGTTTTTAATATATAATATCTTATTTTTCCATCGTGTTGTGCTCAAATATGAAATGAGAGAATTTAAATGAATAGCTTATAATATTATCTATATACCGTTATATAGTATTCTATACATTTTAATATAGGTACTGAGAAACATTGAACAATGTCAAATAAATATGTTTTCTATGAAACAGTTTTTGTTTTATTTGAACTGCAGTGTGGGCAGATTTCGTTAAAGCGTTTCAAACATTAATAACTACATACATTGTTTGATGTAAATTATTATTTGATTATCCTATCCAAATTATTCATTGAAAACTTTTCATGGATTTAAATCTAAAAGTATTTCGCATAAGTACATATTATCTATAATATTCAAATGTTAAAAAAATAAAATAAATCAAAACATCTATTAACTAATCGTTAAAATAATATAAAACCATGTTCACTAAAATATTTAAAAAATTATATTTTGAAATAAAATAAACAAAAATGCAATAATGAGTTAAAATTTTAATTTGAGTAAACTATTAAATAATTATTAATTTTATTATACAATAATGATGAATATTTATTTATGCAATACAATAAATTAAAAGTGGTAAAAACATATTTACAATTTCAAATAAATCTTTAAATATAGCTTCTTCGATCTGCTTAAAATATAAAATAATACATTGTTTTTTTTTGTTTTGTAAGAGAATTTTTCAGAAAATATTATGAAGTTTTCTGTAAAATATTAAAATTATCTATACATGTATACAATATTTTTACACATTTATAGAGATAATATAGATATGACCTCTATACTGTAGATGAATAAATCTAATTTTGTGTTAAAAACTTTATAAGCTTTATGTTATGTACATAAAAAAAAAACATTAATTATGATTTTAAAAGTTTTCCAAGCGCAAAATATAACTTGAATAACCTCTGATGAATATTTTCTCTATTTTTTTTTTAACTTATTTTATCAAGAAAAAATTAAAAGCTTTTATTATATCCGATATGATTGGATTTAAAAAAAAAAAAATTATACATTTTTTTTTTAAGAATTTTAAGTTCAATTTTAAATAACATCAAAAAAAATCTATTCATATTTGATTTTAAATGATTCACGAAAAATTCAATTAGTATATTACATACGTAAAATGTGAAATATAAGCTAAGCCACCCCACATTTATCTAGTAAATACATAGCATAGGTTAAACACGAAAAAATAAGACATTGAGTTTCTTTTCGCGATACAACCCTTTAAAGTTTTTATTATACACAGAACATCTAAAATAATTGAATGCAATTAAAATATTATTATACAAGTTATGACTCAAATGACAAACATATTATTAAATATTAATATTTTATAGATTTTTATAATTTTATTTACAATGTAGGAACGTGAAAATTACTGTAGTCATAAAAGAATCGACATTACTCGCACAAACTCTTATCATATATATTATGTGATCCAATCATACATTTATACTTAATTGTTATTACTTTTTATAATATTGATCAATCTATTGACATAAATCTTCAAATTAAATAATATCTCTGTATAAATATCGTGCATAGTATCATAGCATGTATTGTTAGTACATATGTGTAAACGACAATATATGGTAAAAAGAACTTGGAAACAGATTAAGAGGAGACATAAAAATGTATTCTTCTTTAAAACCGAAAATAAATATAAAATGTCAATCAATTATTGAATGGCTCCAAAATCTTTAACCGGCATTTTTGTGGGTGGTACGAGACATTTCATTTGCAACATTAAATCGATGGACATTCTTATTTATTAACATTCGTAACATAAAGTCAAAAAGCGCCTGTTAGTTGGTTAATGATGTTATCTGTATTATTATAAATTTACATAAATAGTATGGACCTGTTGTGGACGAGACTTTGTCGTTGTTATTATTTCTACGGATAGGCAAGAGGAGAAAAGACAACGGAAATTCAATTTCGTCTTACCGAACAAAGTGTATTTGGCCAATGCAATGTTAAACTTCCACGCGGGGACGAAAGGGCTCCACCAGTAATGCGCTCAGGTAAATATATAAACCAATAAATGACGGGAAAATGACAACACATATACACGGGAATGTCCCAAGCGGACAAATCTCAAGCCGTTTTGACTTTTCGAAAATGATTAATGTCGCTCGATCAGATTTTTCCACGGAGTATTGAATTTTGGCAAAACAAAATAAATAATAGTGTACCAAATACACGCATATCATATCTATATATTATGTTTATATCCCAACAAAAATATTAATATTTTATCCAGCAGAATGTTTTATCGTGACCCATGGGCCGCCGCTCGCGCTAACCCTAAAACATAAGCTATAAGCAAAAAAAAAAAAAACCACGTCCTTTTTTTTTTTGAGTTTTAAAATAATACATTATTCTATGTACTATACTGTCATATTCTTTCCACGCTCACTGATGTAACTTCAGTAAATCACAACGATGTACAAACACACGACGCCTGTCTGCGCCGTTTTCTTCGTAGTATAATATCGAAATTATCTAGTGCACGCTGAAACTCAGTGCTGTAGACAAGAATTTACACGGACCTCCTCCCCCCACGATCATTTAACGATTACGTGAAGTTAATTTAAAAAAAAAAACACATACACACACACGCAAGTAACAAAATATATTATTTTTGTACGATTAATAGAAAAACAATATAATAATATCATGTCGTTATCGTGTCTTGTATCTGACGTTTTCCAAATAGATTGTCATTTAATAATGTGATGCTGATGGGGTGTATGAAATTAATGTTTTATTTGCAATACATTCCATAGTGCGCCAATGCCTCTTATTTTATTATAAATCGGTATTGTAATATTATTCAGACAGTTTTTATACATAAATAGTGTTATTATTATATTTCGTTGGCTGTATTTGTTTTTTTATTTTGTTTTTATATTATCAACTTTTGAATCGGTGATTAAATAAGTCCCTTGACAAAAATAATAAACCATAATTATTAGAGATCGAATATACAATGGAGTATACTATATTACAATATACGTAATACCTAATTATTTAGAAATATCAAATCGTTAAGCACATAAATTATTTCTAATTTAAAAAGCACCGTAGATGAACTTATATTTACGTTTAGGTGTAAATATTTATGTTTAAAGTTTTGATCAATAATTTTTAACACTTTATGATTTGCATTCAAAATATCTTTAATTAATATAATTTCAATATCACTGTGGACCAGACGGGATGTTAAAAACCTTCATCGTAACTATTTATCATTGCAACAATTTCCCTAGTGAGAATGGTTTTTAGAATAATTGTTAATTACTGAGTAGCGCGTTATTATTAATCTGGTGTTCTTACAATACAAATCAGACCATTGTGAGCTTGAAAGTGAAATTTAATTAAAACCATACAAAACCATAAAATCAAGATTTAAATGAATTTCAAAAGGATACCACGTATTATATAATATTATATATATATATATATATATATATATATATTGTACATTTAAAATTTCGAAGATGTACCAAATGCCATTACTTTTAATGACGGAAATTCCGAAAATATAAGCAATGACTAGACGATGCTGTAATGGTGAAGGAAACCAGTCATAATCTTAAATCAGTTAATATTCCCTAGTTCACTTGCAAGTTTATTCAATATCATTTATTACATATTACTAAGATGGTATATTAAAATTGATTTACCGATTATGAAAATGAAACTCGATGTTTATTTTTTTAGTTTTACTATTGTTCTTTATTAGAACGAATCGATAAGATAACTCGAGAACCACCTTAAAAATTAGTACTGACTAAATGTTTTTTTTTTTTTGAAAATCAGAGATTTAATCGTGGAACGTATTTTGATAGCACATGTATATTGTATATAATTAAAATCAATAAGAAAAAATGTTAAATGTCATAGTTGTAAATTAAAACCATATATTATTATCAAGGTGAAATGTATAGTGAAAAAATTTAGGATTCATCCTCAGGTGTAATAGTTTGTTGTGTTAATTATATAATTTTCATTTATAATATTTACATTAGTAACATATAGGCCATATAGCCAATCTATGGCTATGAGTAAAAAACCAAATCAAACATTTTAATCGTAGAAAACAAGATGAGTTAATTGCAAAAATTAAGTTTAACACAGAGTTTATCGTTGATATTAATTTATAATATTTGATTAAAACAAAATTTTATGCATAAGTTAGGCTTTTATTATAATCAATAATATGTAATTATGTAATATAACTTGTATTAAATTGTCAGATCTTATATAAATAATTACCTACTTGATTTACTAAAAGTCTAAACAATTCTGATGTTAATAAATTATTAAAATCTCACATAAAATAGTCAAACAATTCTGTCACACATTTTTTTCTATAAGATACTTTTTTAAATTAAATCAAAGGCCTTATTTTTTTATATTTTATTATAATATGATTGTTAAACATTTTTTTTTTTTTTGCACGCCAAATTGTTTTAATATTATTTAATACAATCATTAAAAAAAATCAAATTATATAACTTAATTTAAACCTAAATTTATCTCTACATTAATTTAAATGTAAATACAATATAAACTCCTGTGGTCTCTTAGTATTTAATGTATATATTATGTTCAAAAAAAAAAAAAAATGTCTTCATAGTTCAACTCTGTTTTTATTTACATAAATCCAATAAATAATAACGTGAGTGCCTTAAAATCCGCTTTATATAATTTATATTCATTGCTTGTGAAAATATATTATTTATCAAATAAAAATTACATACTTGGTAACATTAATTTAAAATATGATGATAGTGTATTAGTGTTTGACATATAAACTCGCCGTGGCCCGAATCATTATAATTTATTAGTTGGCGTAGTTATTGTCTTTGTCATCACATCGTCCTTCTGAGTTATTGTCACTTTTGAACTCGCTCCGTAGTATTCATATTTAATACTGTTTCCTCTTCGAAACCCTTCTCGATACTGTTGTCGTAGTCTTATCATTACCTGCATCATGGCGTGCATTCGCCAAACTTCCGTTTCCATTTTGTTGTTTAACACTTCGATCCATTCAAATAACGTCAGAGCTGCTACATTTATCTCCTTAACGTCAAAATATGTATTCTTCCATCGCTGTACGTACCCTCTTATCGGCCACATAGCAATTTCTGCCACTATTATATTCTACATGCGACAATGCACGACGTTTACTATTTCCCAGTGTATATACTTATAAACTTATATACATATACGAATATACGTATAATATTATTAGGTATAGACAATATATATCAAGCTAGGAAAATATAAGCTCATAAAGTTACAATTTATTTAGTTTCGAAAAAGAGTTAGTGTATAAATAATTTTATTTCTCTTACTAAGTGCTTACCTACCTGTTTACAATCATAGTAACTTAGTTGTAATTTGGAATTTATATGAATCGACTATATTTATAAACTATTTAAGTTTAATATTATTTTTTAAAGAATATAAAAATATTTAATGGCTGTACATTCTAAAACAGTGATTCCCAAACTGTGCACCTCGAATACTATTTTAAGGTACTGTAGTCTACGGTTCATAATAAATAATTTAATATAATATATAGAATTTTTTTCCCTTATCGCATTCGTAAAAACTTTATATTTAAAAATGCATTAGTTATAATTACATAAGAATTAGGTACTTATTACTTAGATTGTATTATATTTAATAAAATTAGTTATCAATGAGTATTCTTTTGTTTTGTCTTTCTTGGAATTCACAGCAGAGTACCGATGCTAAATTTGGTCTAAAAAAGGTATTACGGAAAAAAAAGTTTGAAAATAACTACTTTAAAATACACATAATAATATATATAGTATGCCATATAACAGGCACCATTATTATTATTTATACAACTAATAAGTTATTACACCAAATTATTAATTTTTCAATGTTTAATATTAAAATATAATATTTTTAGTGATAAATCATCAAGTTTGACATTCACGTCATTTTAAAAAATATACATGATTATATATTAAATACTACCTATAAAATAACATGTAAAAAATAACAAAATGTAAATTGTTTTGTTGCTTTCACATTGTATAATAATATACAGATTACAGATATCATTATTAATTAGTCTATAATAATCTATTAATCTAAAAAACATTGAAATTATTATTAAAAATTATGTATTTTCTTTTTTTTTTCTTATACATTTTTTTATATTAAAAATAGTTTTCAATTTAAATATAACTTGAATCGAATAAATATTGTGTAACTGTCAAGATTACCTACGTTTCAACTCAAGTAAATAATTTAAATAGATACCTACGCTTAGTATAGATTATTGTTGTTTGGTGATCAAATAATGGTGGATTAAAATAAGAGTAATTTATTCAATTCACGCAGATCGGCTAGCTTTCCCAACTTTTACATTATGCATAAACAGTAGGTTAGTACTATTAGTACTATATACTACAGCCATCTACACAATTGACATGAATTTTTCAAAAGACATAACATGGGATATATATTTATATCAGTAATACACCAGCTTTTCCCCAAAGAAAAAGTTAAATTTTAAGTATGCGTGATATAGGTATATATAATACTACACTGTATGAAAAGGTTTTGGAGTTTATTAGTGCAACGAGTTTGCGAGTTATTTTTATTCTTAGGTTTTTGCTGCTCTCATTTTGTTGCAAATAAATTACGTTCAAGAATTTCATTTCCTGTCCACATTGTCCCTCAGGACTCGAATTTCCCTTACCCTGGACTGTACGTCGCCAGCTTCAAATAGTCGTTTTAACACGGCGTATATAGCGTATATACTTTCTCTCACACGCACACACATATTTATAAATGTACCTTCCAGCGTGCGTGATGTTATAAAGTTTTTTTGTATATATATATAGTTTTTTCTAATAGAAAACTCATTCATGAGGAAGACACTTTAGATTTAATCGAATCTGACCGGATCGTTTATCCTATACAACAATAATAATAATAATAATAATAATAACGGTAGCTCGTCGAATTCTAATCATCGATAAGTATCAGCTCGTCTGATGGTGTGCTGCAGCCCGCAGGCAACGTTTATTATATACATCGCAACGGGGTCGAAAACCGAACGCGTTTGATGTTAACTAATAATGACGTACCCCAATTTTCGTCGTCATACGTACTATATATTATAATATAAGGTTAACGTTATTGTGTCATACTGTCATAGCGTCAAGTTTGTTTATTATAAACCAATCGCTTTTGTATTATCGAGGAGGACTGCGTGCATAATAATATTGCGTTTATAAATAAAATGTAGAGGTATTCGGTATATTTTCGTTTCACGTGAAATATAATAATTATCGTACGCAACGTGAAAATATAAATAAATAAATAAATAAATAAATAAAAAAATAAAATCCCAGAGGAGAAATTAAAAATGTCGTTGTAATCATTTTGACTTTTACGCCGATATACTTGTACAGTTATACGTAGTTAATTTGATTTGTTAAAACAAAGAGAAAGAATAATTGCAATTAATTCCAAAAAGATTAATTTGAATTTTAGACGTCCAAAAGTCAGTTCGGTCGTGTAATTGTTTAAGTACTCTAAAGTAACTGGTAACGGGATTATCATATATCCAACTCAAAAATCGAATTACTATGCATCAGCTCCTTCTGATTCGATTATATGCAATATTTGTATAGGAGTAATGGTTCGATATTATTTTATTACCCACACTAGTATACTACGTCAAAGTCGTTGTCGGTAATAAAAAAATAAAATAAAATTTTGCGTGTAGCTATAAATATATAGTGTGATTTTACAATAGACATCCGCCAAATATTTTCATATTAACCGAAATAAAATACAATCACATGACTCCTGTATAAAACAGGGTACGATTAATGCATAATACCTATATACTTATATTAATATTTGATAAACGTTTAGTTATTAATTATTATCGGCACTTGTCTATATAGTCACGAAATTAAATCGCGAGTATTTATGTATTACTTACGTAAGCCACGATGCAGGTTTTATTACATTTGATATCCAGGAAGTGGAAATAATAATTCTCAGCCACGAAATCCGTATCAAAGGATAGAGGACCCTTCCCGTAGAGGGTGCTTTTATTAGCCGGAAAGATGTAATCATAAAGTCAAATTCTTGTTAAAGGGCAAAAAAAAACATCCCTTCGTCCTTAACTCCGGATTCGCAGCTACGGTATGTGTGCGACGTGCGCGCGCGCGTGTGTGTGTATGTATATGTGTGCACTGTGCATGTATCATCATATACACCGCGGGCGCATGCATATTATTATTACCATCTCGCTGTCACCCGTCATCCGTCACCGTGATACATGGTGCGCGGAGAAATCGAATTCCACGCGCGCATTATAACGGAACCGGAAAGAACTTAATTTAATAATGAACTCTTTGTGCACAGCCACGACGACGGCCACCGAAGAAAAGAAGCTTAAAGAAATTGCTTTTTGGAACATTTTTTTTCCCGCCAATTCTTACTTTTACCACTAGGGCGTGAGGCGAATCGCGAATTTTTTTTTTTTCCCCAGAACCAATATTCCCGTCACGTATTCATCAGTGATCCGATTTTTTCTCTCCACTATCCCACGCCCAGAAATTGACACTGCAACCGCCTCTGCCGACGACGACGACCTTTTGTCATTAAAACCTTGCGCGTGCCCATTTGCATACTTCTAGAATTATTTAATATATACATACATGATATAGATATAGAAAAGTCGGGTTATTCTATGCTTCGGGCATTTTTATATGTTTCGGTTAAGGTTTATTATTACACTCCACTCATTTTCCGCCCACCATCCAATTAATCCACTATCATTCCAACAACGATAAAAAATAAAATAAAATAAAAACAATACCATGGCGTAGATCGTATTTGGCTAAATCAAATTACCAACTGTAGCGTAGTAAAAAAATTAGTTTATTTATTTATCTGGTAGTATTCCATTCTATTGTAGTAAAACAAAATATCGTAAAAATAATTTAGTATACTGCTCTGTGATTCAATATTTTTAGTTCATTTGATATATTGATGTGTTACAGAACTAACCTTTGCTTCATAGTATTTAAAGTAAAAAAAAAAAAATACGTATGTTTACTGTTTAAAAGTTTAAACCTAAAAATTAGATACTGATCTGCTGTACGAGTATATCAGGCATTGAGTGGATTAGTGTAATGGATGTATTCAATTTTTAATCAATGATATCGGTATATATTATATCATCTTCAACGAAACACGATTGTCAGTTGAGGTCTGTCAGTCTTTATCACTAAGTATATTTCATGACATGCTTTTTGATATTGTTATTAAAGTAATTAATCTAACCGTTGTAATAATATTATATAATATTTATAGCATATGCTCGTATTATTGTTATTATAACTATCAAGTCAATATTGCCATATAAGTAAAACGACGTAAATAGTTTCGGTACATAAAATAAACAATAACTTAAATTTAATTGCAATATTTTTAAAATTTCCTTACGGATAGTAAAATATATAGCATACGTTAATATTTCAAGTATCTATAGAAATATTCATTTTAAGTATTTCTAAACGGCTAAATCGTGTAGTGATGATCTGAAAATTGACCAAAACTTATTTTTATTTAGCAAAGTTTCCCTTTAAAGTAGACCGTTTTACTGAATTTACTAATACTCTGACTCTCTCCCAACGTATTGTTTTAAAACAAACACCGTGACGGATTTCTACCATATACAGTTGTTACCTGGCACTAACTTTAAAACATTGTTTCTTTTATAAAGTATAATGAAAGATTATTACCTAACAGAGAAATATGAGGGGATTTTCCACAGGCGTAAAAAATTGGGCAATTCGCATAAAAAATCACTATTAAAACTATTTAAAAAGTTATTTTTGCAGCTATCCGCTTTCCTATAGTCATTGCTCAGTCATTTGTACATATTCTTATTTGTATCACAGTTGCAGAGTTCTTGCATTGAAAGTCACCCAATAGGTATCACAAATCTTATGAAGTGAAAAATCTTGTTTAAACTGTATATTATACTAAATTAGAAATACAATGAAAAACACGAAATGTTCGTACAGAACACATAACAGTAATGCGCCACAATGTAATATAAGGGTAACAACAATTGTTGTAAGCAAATTGTCACCAATTTAGATTAATATCTCTTTAATAAATAAACAAAATGAAAACAACAAAGAAATAAAAAAAAAAGAATGAATTACCCATGAAATATAACAATCCTGTATTGTGAATAAAAAATAAAATTTGCGTTGTCAAGTAATTTATATTATTTAGGGATATTATTCGTAGATACATTTTAATATCAGTTTTATATTTATACGAAATAAGATTACCTATTACTGTTATTGCCATTAGTAGTGTATCAGAACCGGACGACATTTTCCGATTAATATAATAAAATAATATGTTTTATTCCTAGTTTTTAAGAACATGTATAAATTTATAATTTCTTTATAGTTATACATACATAGTAAATATTTAATTTTATTAATAATTTATATTTTATTATTATATTTAAAAAAAATAAATATTAAATATTTTAATTTTATTATCATTCAATTTACTTTTTAAATATAATGACATATTATAAAAATAACAACTTCTTATACATAATTATAATAAACGGATATTTTTTGACAATATGTAAAATGCTACCTATGTTGGATGCGAAAAAATTCCTATAAATGCAAATTCGAGTTTTCAAAAACCATACTGTAATAAAATATCATTTTCTTTGGGGAACGTGAACTATGTAAATACATACATACATATAAATATATATATATATATATAAATAAAAATAAATATATAAATTCTAAGCAAATTAATCTGTTAGATTTACATAACCTTGAAACATAAGGTTTTTTTATTACAAATTTCGTGTAAATATAAATTGATCAAAATCATGTAAGTACATTAAAATTGGTAAATAATAAATCGCTAAACAAAACGACAAACCGTTCGTTATTATAATAGCTTGGCTACATAATATAATGATTGTTTTCCTTCTGAAGAATACAATACATATAGGTATATATGAAATAGTGTTAAAATTCAATTTATTTTCTAAAACTTAATATCGATAAAATAATAATAAAAAAAAAAAAATATGTAACTTAAAAACTAATACAATAGGTAACCAAAAACCAATATTTTTCTATAAAAAGTAATATGTCATCATATTTATTTGATTTTGATCCGTATTCTTTATACTTCAGTTACGTTTGAGTACTTTTCAATTGTACTTTTCTGGTTAACGTTGTTTACACTCGAGTATTCCGTTTTATTGTACATTACGTTACGAACCTTCTACAATAATTCTTTGCGTTTGTTTATCCGTCTTTATCAACTTCACTGATAGGATATTACTTTTAATCTGATATCGTTCGGTTGTTTCACAAGAATTCACTATTCACTTGTATACCAGATCAACTGTCGTACGAAGCCTCAACTAATGCTATTTTCACAAATAATACATAATTCCAAACCCGATACCGTGTCATTGAATAATGACAATTTAAGAAGCACCAAATATTATAGTTTGTTTTTCGATTTACAAATGTAAAATAATAATATTCGACAGAATGAAGTACAATACTACTTTTATACTTTTATGTGATTACAAATATTATGTTATATATTTTTGTAGCACTATTAAACTACGTATATATTTTCGTTCTAGCGACACTATAACACCCATATTATGGTTGGTACTTGGCAGTCGGGCACCAGTTGACATTTAATTCCCACTCGCGTAGAAATGTATAAGCGAGATATAATATTTTTAATTTAAACAATATAATATTTTGATATATTTTGACATATTTTGTTTGTATTTGTTTTAGTTGTAATGCCCGGAATTTGGCCTCCCGAAGAAGCGGAGGAGCCGATTTTCTTTCCAAATGACAATAGCGTCAAGTCAAACAACGGAGGTAACGAATTACAAAGAGACGAAGTTAAATCGGCCGACCATAAAGAAGAGAGAAACACACCTGTTGGAGGTATTTCAATTTTATTTTAATATTAATGAAAATTCTAAAATTTTACCAAAAACTTTAGCTCACTTTTTCCGTGAGGAACAATACTATAACTATATAAACAACATCAGACATAGAAATATGACTGTATTATTAATACAAGAGCCAAAACTTCATTTCGTGACATCACAATATTGTTGTAGTTTTTTTTTACCAAACACAGAATAGTATGATAAATTTTCTATTTCATTATATCATACATAATACAATTTTCTATCACATTTTGTATTACGGTATTGAGAATAACAACGCATATTACTGTGATACAAATTGATCTCATTTCTATATATTATAGTGCTTAATAATCCATTACCTATTGGATAAGAATAAAGCGTATTAGCGAGAATATAATGTATAATATATTAATATGCTAGAAAAATGGCCGGAGTCACCCGTACTTGTGTGCTCCTGTATATGTGTGTGCGTGTGCGTAAATGTTTAGAAGTCGCCATTAATTGAATTGAATTATTCAGGACATTAAGTATATAATATACCATGGCAGTGGACCGGGAAACTGCACATTTGGAACAGACAATGGTCATCGGATTAATGATCTGGTCTGTAGACAGGATATTTATATATATATATATATATATATAATATAATATGCACTATGAGCACGCGAGTAATCACACTACTGTGCATGTATGTGTGTACATAGTACGCGGGTCTAAATGGCTTTCAATGAGCCGAAACAAGTCGACTAATGAAGTCGCATTTTTATTTTGTCCGAAACATTATGTACAGTGCACATAATGTTTATTACAGTAACAGTATATAATTCTTCGTAGGAGAGAGACGTATTACCTATTGTTTTATATAAATGGGATTTAGCGGATTTGACAGTAGCTTCCCAAAGGCCGCCAAAGTGTGGAGAGCGCGGTGGTATAAAATGCACCACGCACCAAGTGTATTCAAAGTGCTTTGTAGTTTTTCCTGGCGAACTTCCGATAAAAATAATTTTTTTAACTCTTGTAGCTAACGATTCACGCTGACAAAATTGGTGACGTTATCAGAATAAATATCTGTGCATATGCCGCGACGGTCGAATAAACGATTGAGGGCATTCAAAAATGCTTCAGTAGTCAAATTACTTTGCTTTGCATAACACAGAGTTATATATTCTCCCTTATGAAAGTTACATCTACAATGAAGGGGCAGTAACCAAACCTATTGAAATAACAGATGAAATTCGATTTATAAACAATGGGCTAGCATTTCTTTTCTTTGAAATGAAATATGAACTAAATGGGATTCAAATTCAGAAACTGGCTAACCCTAGTATAACTACTTCAATATTAAAAGGATATTGCTTGTATAATCAGATATTGTTTCACACTATAACGCTGCTTGTGACGATGCTATTAAAAATTTTAACTAAGATTTTATCGAGAGCAGTATGTATAATGGATGTATTAATCTCAAAGATTTGTTTGGCGAATACTATAAATGTATTTTAATAAACTGCAATCAACAACTGATATTAAATAGGGTGTCGTTAGATATAAATGCGGTTAATTAGTATAAAAATAAGTTGTTGTAGATGCATTTAAACTAAAATATGTTAAAATAAATACCACTAAAATATCGTAGAGAATGCCTATAATTAGGTTAGTGATAAAGAAAAAAAATACAATTATTGGAAGTAGTAAACCAACAGAAACCTCTAAAATGTGCATTTAGATCGTGAGAGTTGTGTAAATACCCATTTCTACCTTAAAACACATCACATTTGTAAGTAAAAACATCTAACTGATTAGGAAAACCTCGATATTCTATAATCGGATTTCAGACTGATATGAAAAACAGTATTTGTAAAGCAGTTTCATGTTTTTCTCATTGTAAAATCAAAAACTTGAAAGTTTATTTAAATTCTAAAATATTACCCTACGAAGATTTTCAAAGCGACTTTAATAAGAACAAGATGGCTACATTATACCACGCATATACCGAGTTCCAGAAATCCTACTATGGTCGTGATAATGTTACTTCTCTATTGACTCGATCAGATTTCAAAAAACTATCGCCGATAATAGTTGTTGATATGGCTATATGAGCATACAGGACGGTAATGTAAAAACGTCAACTGTTGATCCAAGGAATGGGATTGAGACCGAAGAAGTGTTTCAGCCTCCACTTCGGCATATTGCTTAATATTACATGACCAAATTATAACTTATAATCCATTTAATGACGAAGTAAGAACAATGTAAATATTTATTGTAAAACTTAATATTATTTCAATGAATAAAAAATAATTTTTATATAGGTATATCATATCTTTATTTCATATAAGTTATTAATACAATTGTACTTCGAAGAGTGAATACCACACGATATGACGAATGGGATAGGGAGGGGGGCACATCCGAGCACGTAAATGAAGACATTGATGGGAGGGGAGGGGCCGGGCCGAGCATAGGTGATAGCATAGAGATAAGCTAGCCAGGGTAGCCGAATTTACCAGTTATACGGGAGATCCAGAACATACTAAAACATACTACTGACGTGGATCGGCGGTGCTTGTTGGGTTCACCGGCAACTCACTGGATGGTGTGACAGACTTGTTTTATTAAGATAGATCGTGTTGTTATTTCCATAAATAATAACATTACCTGTCCCATTGGAAATTTTCGTCATGTTATAATGTTCTTTGTTTTTCAAAGTATTTTGTCTTATAGGACTTATAGCATGATATGGTTTGGAAATTTTGGAGACCCCTTTAGTAAGAGTTAACAACATTTTGTATAATTTGTATTCACGGTTTCTATATTTGGTAATCCTTGTTTTTTTACTTCGTTCATTTTTTCCTTAGTCCCATCAATTTCTTTTAATATTGTTTTATTTTTTTGTATAGTCGTTTTATTCTTGGGTTCGTTAAAAAAAAAAAAAAAAAATTAAAAATTTTAATAATTTTTATACATTCTAAGCTATTAGTACTTACCAATTGCGTAATTGAAAAAATATATATTAACAGCCAAACTAGAAAATAATAACACTAATATGATATTTTTCATGTTCATTTTTTTTTTTTTTTTAATATCTACGGTATAATTGTCTACGGTATAATTATCTTCAATCTAAAAAGAAAATACGTAACAATATTATTTCCAGCAAAAAATTACTAGAAAAACATTATTATATTATATACTTACATCGATTATACAAGAATCCATTATTTCGAGCAAAACAAAATTTCGAAGAACGAATTACACAATGGTTATGTATTTAAATATTTGTTTAGCTTTGAACGTAACCAAGTATGATTGTTGGCTTTTGTTTGTTATTAGCCAGGTTACATAATATATTAAAAAAATATAATAATAATATAAAGCATTAATTATTTATAATTATAACCGATATTCGAGGCGGCCGTGTTGCCTATACGAGACTTACGATTGGCATTCGCAATAATCATCGACTAACGGTTCACATGTAGTGACTATAAGATTGTGTGCCACTCTCTTGTTATCAAAAATATAATATCCGATAATAAAATTCAATTACGTACATGACATATCGCCTTGAAATACCATTTCAAATCGACAGCTGACAATTGATTAATAACATATAAATAATGAGTTCAATGACTCGATGAATAAACATATAAATATTTACATTAGTATATAAAATATGAAAAAATAGAAACAAATAATAATAATATAAATTTAAATCATATGTAATCACAATTTTACGTAGACAATTCCAAAAAAAATAAAATAAAATTTCAGTTAACATGATGATTTATTGTATTGCTCATCTTTGACCTGCTCCATTACCCTCGAATAGCAAGGGGTACAAATTTCGCATCACTTACTTTCATTGACCGTGTCTCGTGCGGACGACAGCTACTCTCACTATTCCATTCGGGTTCGAGTGTGTTTCGATTACTCGACTGACTTTCCAATGTAGCGAAGAAAGATTATCCTCTTGGACTAGTACGATTGTGTCAATAGCGAGGTTCGGACCTTTGGACCGGCACCATTTTTCCCTTGTTTGCAACGTATTCAAGTATTCGTGCTGCCAGCGGTGCCAGAACTGTTGCGACAGTTATGTCACTCTTCGCCATCTCGTCAGCCTATTTAGAGGTGTGGTAGACATATCGCCCTCGAGTAACGCAGTTGGATTGTTAGTGTAAAGAAAGTGACCGGTCGTAAGGACAGAGAGGTTAGTCGGGTCAGAGAACATAGAAGTGATTGGATGTGAATTTAATATAGCCTCAACGCACACTAGCCGTATTATGGCCGAGTGTTTAAGACGAATTAGAATGCACGCAAATTACCTGCTAGGATTCCGATAAATGTATTTAAAATTAAATTGGCAAACGGTTTTTGTCAAACACTAAATTATATTATATTATTATGATAATATTATATGCATAGACGTATAATATATTAATTTTATTATCTCATCAAATTTTTCTGAGTTATTATACACCCACACTTAGCGGCTAACAGTATCATAAATAAATATTATAATATTTGTACAACATACTCCAATACCAGTTCTCTGTAATCCTGCTATAAATTTAATAATATTATTTATTTTTGTGTCTAATGTCTAAACTTAAAAATAGAAGTAAATAATTAGATAAATTATTTTTTGTATTTTTAATAAAATAAATAGGAAAACGATAATTTTTTTTTTTTTTTATGTATTTTATAAATTATTATTAACTTAAGTGCTCTTATACAGAAAACTTTTCCCAAAATTACAACAATATTAATTAGATGACAAACTATATTATTGATTGAGAAAACATAATATGACACATCCTTTAAAAATATAATAGAGAATATTGAAAAGTTCAAGGTGGGAGTTTCAAGTTTTTCTGCACTCTTGTAAGATCAATAAAACAAAAATTTATGAATACACAGTTATATCAATAATCACTGATTTACTCTATAAATACTTTAAAATACTTATACACGTGCTAATTTTTTTATTTTATGTAAATTTAAGTAACTGCTATTTATATTTGCAAAACACTAAGGTACGCACTGCTATATAATATGCTTATTACTCAACCGCTAAAATAAAATATATTCACAATACTGAGTGATTCATTAGATATTCTCATTTCTTTTTTCTTCAATATTGTAGTTTTTGAAATTATATTTTTGAATTTTCAAATATACTTTTAACACCATATTTAAAAATATTTGAAATTTTTCGTCCATCTCGGGAATATTTTTTGCAAATAAATACTTCTCTTTATTAAATAAGAACCAACTTTATTATCTACTCTAAAATATCTTAATAATTTTTCTAAAAACCTTGAAGTATCAAAATCAAAATTTAAAAAAGAAGAGTTATTATTTTAAGAGCAGAAGTATTACCAAAGGACAATCTTTAAGTAAATGGAACAAAAAATCTTAAAAATTTAAAAATATAGTTTTATATAATATAATATTAAACATTAAAAAAATCAAAATTTAAATAAACGATAAAACAGGAGTGTACGTGTTTTTGATAAATCACTGTATAATATAATGTATGCTTTTATATTATTGTATAATATACGTTAAACATATTGTTACGGCTTCTAACGCCGCACAACTTACCTTGTTAAATGTTAAGAATTAATCTAACGCCGAAATAACATCTACGCTGCGAGAGCTGTTTATATTTAAATTAGATGACGAACTTTGAATTTTTCGTGGAAATAAACGCCCTTCTTTGCAACAACAAAAAGAAAAAAAGAAAAAAAAGAAGAAGAAATATATGACATAAACGCGAGTATATAAAATATAGTTGGAATTAATTTTATTGGATTTAGGTACTTTTTAATTAAGCTAGATTAAATAAGTTTAATTGACAAAAAAAAAAAAAAAGCAATAATTGAAAGTTATTAAACTGGATTACGGGGACGGGGTTTATAAATGACTTAATGAACTCACAAACGCAAGCATCGCCGGTTGCAGTACAATATATATATATATATATATACACATACGAATTAAAAACTAATAACAATGATTTCACTATCTCGCGCATAATACGCACAATACGCACATAATACGGTCGACGGACGGAACTTACGGTGGAATTTTTTTTCGCTAGGTAGTATGGTTCTAACGGAATCGAAGCTGTCGTACTCGTCTGCAACGCACTCGCTGCGTCATAATAATAATATTATACCTACAAGACATCGTGCAAACAGTGTAACACACTTATCATCATAGCCAAATTGAAATAACGTACGTGTGCGGAATTCATTAACGGCGGACACAATGATGCCGTTACCGGCGTTAATTATTATTAACATACATAAAATGCACGTCGTACCCGTGCAGTAGGCGTACGCGGCGGCACACAATGCGATGCATTTTGGATTTTGCACCGGTGGAAATGTGCAGGAGATGTGTGTGTGTGTGCGCGTGTACGCTGACTGGCGCCGGTTTCGCTGCTATTTGATTTGCGCCTCGAATTTTCCGCGGGAACAGACTCGAGCCGAGACAAATGCATACTGCCGAGCTGCAAAGCCGAGGCGCTGTCCGTAATTTAAATTTCAGGGTTTACTGAATTGTTATTTCACGGGTACGCGTTACTACAGTATAACGGAACAACTCCTCTGGGTACTCCTCCTCGGGATCGGAGTGTAATGCGTTTTTGAAACGCTATAGTAAAATAGACGAGTTTAAGGTGGACCGTTGCGAGGGCATTATTACTGAGTCGTATACGCGTGTATACTATATATATATATATGATTCGGAAAACCAATTACGGCGACTCTCGCGCGATAAATCGTATTACGAAAATAAAAAAAAATAAATACATATATACATATAGGTACGCTTTTACACTCACGAATTATTGAGTGAATTATTTTCATACTTACGACTCGTATTGTTAATGGAATAATTTAGATTATCGCCGCCGCCGTCGTCGTCGTAAGCCCATCTCGTTGTACTATATTATATTATTATTATAAATGTATAATGCGCGTAACGCCGCAGCGACGTAGTACTATATATATATATATATAGTTGTTGGTTCTCGGACGGGCCCGGTCGGATTGTACGCCATTTATAGTGTCGATATACATTTGTTATCTTTACGAGTTTTTCGCATTCTTTTAATCAATAAATATATGAAAACGTTATACCCCCCCCCCCCCCCATCACCATTCGATATATTTAATGTTTATAGCTTTTAATACTTTTAAAACTTTTATCGGTCGTAATTTTTGCATATTATACTACTTCGTGTCGGTAAATATACGCGTTTTCATGACCCCAATAACGGATATAATAATATTATAATCCCACGCCATATATACTTTATCCACATTAATATATACACGATACATATATATTTACAAGTATGTGTGTATAAGTGCGTAATAATATGTGTATTGTGAATATATATATATATTATATAGGTACGTGGAATAAGAGGTACGGATGAAAACTATCGAACTATCTTTATGTTGAATAACATCTCGGCCACCGCCACTGTGCGTTTTATGATATTTTGTATAACGTGCTAGTGTTTAGTTTAAGTAAACGTACTTTATAATATTATAATCGGTTCACTAAAGTTAATTTCGATTTACCGGATTTAAGCGAATTTAAATTATTTTCGACGATTTAAATACAATTTTTACATACACATATTATGTCGCATAGGTATATGTAAAAAATACTGAAACGATTAATTAGTTATTTTCAGCCACTGCCGACCGATATTTAACACAGATAAATTCAAAACAAACTAATCGTACGATATGCAATTCACAATAGTACTAATACGCGAGAAAGCTATTTTGAAAATTTCAATGAAATCCGTGTTTAATAAACAATAATATAAACCATCTAAATATACGCATTTTTTCGAACTTCGTATTGTGCCCTTTATCCTAACTACATGACATTTTATCAGTTAATCCTGGAAAAAAAAACGAATATAGATTGAAAAAAGCAAAAAGTAATTTTCTAAATTTTATAAACTACTATTCATGAAATAATATTTACCACTCGGAAATCAATCATGATATACATTCATAATACTATTATACATTTATATTTAATTGTTACTAGTACTACACTCGAATTGAAAGTACGCTATAAATGTAAAACCATTTACGGCAATATTTTATTGAACTGCTATGATAAAACCAAATGTTCTTGGAAGTAACAAAGGATTAATCAGATCATTGAAGTCGTCTAGGTATACACATTATTTTGTTGATTTGAACGAAAACATTATCCATGTAAAATGAGAAAGAAAAAACTTAATATACGGGAATATTATTCAAGGAGAGGAATTCTCTAATATTTTATGCACAAGAAAAACATATAAAATATTTATAACGTGTACCAGGCCGCATCTAAACATTATGCAACTAAACGAAAGATAGTATTCGCTATGTTTCCATCTTCCGGTTTCGTCCTAAACAAGCTGGCTATAAAAATGTTAATGAAGACTTACACGGCACCAATTCAAGGCAAATGAAGATATATTATGTTCTACCTGTGTGCATTGCACATACATTTTATTCATAGAAACTCGAGTATATTTTATTTTTGCCTACGTATATCGCATTAAATTTACTTTGCTATATTTACCAAGTAAATGCGACGCATTGTATTATTTTTGTATTCTACATTATATAACATAATATTTTTATTTGCTCCCGTCTACAATACTGACGGAAAATTAATACGATTAACACCCTTCATACTTGTTAAGGTTAAAATATATTTTCATAAGTTCTAAAATAATTAATAAGTCGTTGTAAATAAGTTACAAAAATACAGACGGTTTACATTTAATTTATGTTTTGTATGAACTACAGTATACGGTTAATATGTATACCTACATTATAATATGCACAACTTAAATTTCAAGTTTTATCATGCCGTTATATTATTTATTTTTTGTAAACCGCTTGATCTTTTTTTCTATAAACTCAGACGATGCGAAAATAATAATAATAAACAAACTGAATAATAACCAGCGTTTGAAACTTACGTCTCCATTGTAATCGAAAAATGGCGTTCAATGTTAGTGCACAATATTCACATGAAAACCAAAAGCGCTGATTTTCTTTTTATTACAGAACATCTGAATCATTTATTCAAATGGATCTGCAATAACTTAGCAGATTCATGTGCCAGCACCTTATCCCTTAAGGTGGTTAAAGATGCTAAACCAACCCCATGTGCCCAGTATACCCCCTTTTGCACTTTTATAGGACAGTTCACCTGGTTGACATTTCGGAACGTTATAGCTGTATTTACGGTTTAAAACGACTTTTATTTTAAACGTTTATCTCTATTTCTTTTTTTATATTATAATATATTTCACTTCTCTATACTCTCTTCTATTGCCAAACATACACACATACATATATAATATTGTTTCCTCTCACATATTATACTGTTTATAGTCAAACGTCACCATGCCGTTTTCAGAATATTCTCGTATAATATATTAATATATACATGCGTCTCACATATTATTACGCATGCACACACAAATAGTACAAATTTTCAATCATAGCTAAATAGAATTTTCAATCTGTTTCCAAGTTACAACGTGATATATTACTCGCACGTTTCTCTTATGAAAAAAGTTTTATTTTCATTTTTACATCGATTGCTTAGTTATTATAAATTCAGGTAAATGTTATTTTTAAAACTTTTAGTAAATGTATTCTGTTGAATTATGTTTAAACATAAAATTATATAAATTAGTAGAACTCGATTAATTAAAATTCTGCATAAAAAATAATTTGTCGAATCAGTTTGTAAAATATCGCACTGGTTGTATAATATTTACGGCATAAATACAACTTTGGCGTCATTTTGGCGCGTGACGATAAATATAATACTTCATTAAAATTATAATAATAATATTTTCAAATAAATATTGAACATCGTCAAAACAGTTAAATATGATAAACATAATACTTCATTAAAAGCGTAATAATCAAATTCTTAAGTAAATATTTAAAATCGTATTATTATTTTTTTTTTTTTTGCTATGGTAACATATAATTATAATATTCATCAGTTACTAGGGAAAACCTATATCTGTTGTAAAGTTTAATTTGTCGGGTAACATAATTATATTATGCATCAGTTACTAAGCGCAATCAATATGGGTATCCATAATGTTAAATCAAATCTAATAATTTTATATTTGTTAATATTTGGTTACTAATGCAAATATATCAGTCAGAAAAAAATTTGATTGAATTTTTGCAAAGAATTATTGAATTTGACTCAAAATTATATGTATGAATGTTATAGTCGAATTATAAAATAAATATTTAACTCCATCAAAGTAATTAAATAATATTAATAATATTATGACTGCTTATTTTAAATCAAAATCGAAACTTGAAACTGAAAATTACCAACTATATCCCCGTAAATAATTTTGAATACTTATTTATTTAACATTTCACAGTAAAATACCCAAAACAAGAAAGAAATTAATATAAAAATTAGTGGATGGCTAATGGAGATTTTTAATAACCGGTTAAAAAGATAATTCAACAGTTAGTTTACGGAAGATATATAGAAAATAAAAAGAAGCATTGTTTATAGGTTATTGCATAGCGAATCTAAAACTAATTTCAGCAAGAAGCTTATTAAGAAATTAATAGAATTAGACAACAGTTTTGAAAAGAATTTTCGGTTTATTACAAATCGGCGATCCACAAGACTAGATAAACCCAATACTTGGCTTACTGCAGGTGTGTGATCATAATGTGGGCATGGTAGGTTAGAATGAAAGAAGCACCACATAAAAATATTCAATGGGCACGATCATTCATATTATAGTCCAAGAGGTATGCAGATCTCAAATATTACGGAACCTTACTCTGAAATAGGTCTAACGAACGAACAGTAGATAGTTTTAAAATATGTAATAAACTTAAATTATTGTATTAGGGTGAAACGTTGGTGTTAAATACTTTAATTGAAACACGGAATCTTTATATTATTAATTTTTTTTATTTTAGATAATACTATTTCAGAAAAAAATGATTCTACTTTAAAAAAGTTTATAAGGGTGTTATTTTATTTTTTCAACGTATTCATAAAAATCGAATTAGACGGATGAGCTAAATTTAATAATGTATTGGATCAACCTACTGCGCTATTTGTGTGAATATAATTTTCAACTAAAAAATAAGAACTCCCATTTTGTAATAGGAAATCGTGGGAATGTATTTCGTTCTCCATTCTATTAACACGACCAGTAACTATAATACGTATCGGTTAAATTAAATTTTGCCAAAAAAAAAGCATTTATTATATAATCATTAATTATAATTATTAAAATAGAATATATTTATATAATTTCATATCATTGATTATTAACTTTGAATCGATACCTACTAATATTTAGTCATTATTAAAAATAAAAATTGGGATATAATATAGAATTTATTCTTGACAAAATATTAATTTAATATTCAAAAATTAAAGTTCCACAATTATTATTAAATATGTGCACATTGTCAGTGAATTACAGTTATCTGTACTTACTGATTACTATTAACAATCAAATTCCACTGGTTTTGGACGTAATTGCTTGAATAAATATTCAAATAGCCGCTTCAAATCTCATTCACTCCATAAGGAACATCTTCAAAACTTTTCATAATGCACATCTTGAAACAGTATTTAAATTTTAAATTATTAATATCAAATACTGTCGAGACATATACAGCCGCAGCGATTAACTCGACGGTAAATTTTATTGTATATTATATCGTAAAACGCAATAGTAACCCAACCCTTATTCCGGGAACGTATAGGTAATTCAGTTTAGAACGTATTAAACGAGGCATAGATCCTATGTAGTATTTATAATACGTCGAGAAGTTCGAAAAGTTTTTATTATTGCGATATAACTACGTTCCGAGTAAAGTACCTGTATGAGATATCGATTGTATCTAAATATTTAGATATTTAAATGGAATAGATTTTGTTTTTACTCTAATAATAATATATTTTCATTCTGTGTAGGTATAGGTACCAACTGGGACTACTACAGTGGTTATGCATTATTTATAAAAAATATCCTATACGCAATACTATGTACATACGCGCGGCATATATATTATTATACATTTATATTTGTACTCGCAGCTTATCGTCTCTGCACGGAAAATGTTATATATACAACTCGATAATGCATTGTATGTTACAATCGCTTATTTATCATCGAGACTACACATAAATATAAAGTTACGTTATAACGTCATATAATATTCTGTACGTTCGGCGTACTTAGTTTTTGTAATATTCAAACGCAATTTTTTTTTATTATTTCCTATTTACGTTATTATTTTTTCGTCCAGGTTTGCCTCAACACACGAAAAACCGAGACGACGGTATGGCTGGCAGTGGCGGCAGTGGCGGCCGCCGTCTGATAAGTTTACTAGTTGGCGCGCTATCGGCGGCCACCATACTGGCCGGCGCGTCAGTGGCATTCGTCATGGTTCGCCGACGTCGGCTGATCCAGCAAGTGTCGCGCCAGAGTCGGAGCTCGTCGTTCCAAGACTGCACGGACGACAAACCACATCTGCCACCGGCAATACACCTGACGGTAAGTGCCAAACGTCACATCGCAAACAACCAGGCGATTGATTAAAACAAAAAAAATAAACCCAACCGTTGACCCGATAAAGTTTATCATCGGAAGAGTGTTGACTGATTGTGAAAGGCGGGAGATTTAACCACTGTCTCCCTATCACCATCGACAAATATAAAATATAATATCCTAGGTTATCCTTCCTGGTAAAATTAAAAGAACGCAGATGTAAAAATAACAGGATTCATTTTGTCACCGCGACGTGTTGTAACTACAGTGTCTGAGTGTGTGAGCATGCTGCTGAAACTGTTTGCGGGATATGTCGAACTGGAAATATACACTGTTGTATTGAGTTGTCTTTAAAACGCGTGGATGACCATCTGAAAAAGTCACGATAGTTTTTCACTAGGTTCGTTGCGTGAGAACGTAAACGGGTGCGCTCGAACAATAAATTACATACCCATTAGAAAAAAAAAAAACGAATAAATAAGTAGCTTAGGTATTTGTCGAAATAAATTATTTTGAACGTTTTGGAGCTCGCGACACCGTTCTACCGCTCTAACATTGTAGTGAGGGCGTCGTCGTAGGCGCGTGAAACCGTTTTATGCGTAAACACTGTACAGTGTTGAAACAACCCGTGTTTGTAGTCACACAATCGAGTTTAGGGGATTTTACGCGACCTCGAAATAAATAAATAGAGGGTAATTGTTGTGATTAAATAATTTTTGAACACAGGAACGAATGCAATAAAATATGAAATAAAACCTTTTATTACGCGGATCGACATATTATAATTATTAGTCGGACTGTATACATAATAAAATGGCGTACAGACTATAATATTTTTATAGCGTGTAATGATGGTCGATTGAACGAACTCTTTGTCCGGTTATATACGAAATAAATCGACAACCATGTAACCAATTCGATTCAATCGTGAATATTCAAAACTAATAATATCGAAACATAAAAACAAAATAAAATGATATTCTATTGGGCAGATGAAAAAATTCGAGTGAGCCATGTAAATGTATACGATTTCTTAATTTCCGAAATTCGACATCACAATGTCTACCCACAAGTCCAAAAATTGTATATCCGATATTATTCTCAGTGTTCATATTTTATTCACACAACACCTATGGACTGTTAGTGACCATATCGATAGTGTTATAGAGACGTGATTACACAATATTAATTGCTGCAATAATAATTCGTCGACGACAATCCGAACAGCTGACGTGTACAAATTGTCTGAAAATATTCGCAATACCTACCGACAAGATGTCAATAATAAAGGCTCGGAAAAACAGAGACAATAATATAATAATTGCTCTGCGTGCGGACCACGATACATTGCGGTACGGCGTGGAGGCGGTACTTTTCCGCTTATCCGATGCGATTTTACGATTTTCGTCGAAGTACTATCAACCGGCTTATATTCCAGCTTACGTCCGAGACGTTCTAGCAAACGCTCGAGCAGCTGGCCCCGTCCCAACAATCCAATAATGTATACTCCTCCGGGCCTGACCTGGGCGGACTCGTAACTCGCACGGCAGTCAGCACACCTAAAAGACCCTGTGCACAACGGCGACGGCCGAACGCAGTGGCGTAAAGTAATTAGGGTAGGTACCTGACTGTCGGCGTTTTCCCGGGGGTATCGTCGTAGCACAGAGAGCAGACCCACCACCTTCCGGTGTCAGTGGCGGCGGAGGCGGTGTCCGCGTCGGCTTTGGTTACTCGTTACCTCGCCCACGTATCGAATGGCCCGATCTCATTATACACACGCGGAGTGTGCGCCACTGAGCGCCGGGCCGAAAGTCCCTGCAGGGATATCGCGGGGTGAAATATCGCCGTGGCGTTTTCCTATAAATTATGCGCTGGCGGCCGTTGCGCCAACGGGCGCCAAAAGTCCGCGATGTCGCGTATCCTTATTACGCGTAGGTACAGGTGATTTTGCCGTTGTTCTACACCGGTGCCTTTCGAAGCGTTTCGTGTCATTATATTATGTAGTACGCAACAAACGTGTAGAGCACATATTATAATATTTTGTTACAATCTTGCGGTGAAATATTTCCACATCAAACGTCTAACGCAAACGACACTGCACGACATAACATAAAAAATATACATGTATGTATAATGGTTTTAATTTTATTGGGTTTGTTTTTTACGTGCATAAAGTTTATATTTTTATGATATATTTATATATTATAAATGACAACTGTTCTATAAACGTTAATCGCATTAGAATTGTAGGTATTGTAGGTACATCACAACTTTTTTTTAATTTTATATTTTCTAAATATCGCTCCAAATTTTTGACTGTTACGATATTCGCATAAAAGCTAAATACGTTATTATACACAGTAGTATTTATGCTCATATACTATTTTTTAACAATAATATAGGAAGTAATGTATTTAATGTAAATTTTATTATAAAGACTAGTATGCACTAAGAAAATGTCCTCTAATATCACATTATATCCAATAGACTTACTAAATATTAGATTTGTATAATAACGTGCTGGTATATCATGTACATTATAATAAATAATTATACTCATCCGTTCACGTTAAAAGGCCGAATTATGGTCACGAGCTTGGTTTAATTACAGGGCTCGATAGGAATGATAGACAGACAGCGTCATCCAATGAAAACTGGTTACACCCATTCACAATGAACTTGAGGTTCATTGTGAATGAAGTTACCTATATTTACAGTATTATGTACTTAGACATAATCAAGTACAAACACGTCTGCTTTCTTGATCAATCCTAAATAAAATACACAAACACAAATATTGATTAACATCCAAATAATACTTATTAGTCGTTTTCCATTTGTTTTATGCAAACTTCTAGTCACGTTATCAAACGTCTCGTCGTGTGCCGATATCTAAATTATGCATAGTAAAAAGGCGCGTGTTAGTTAAATCGAATAGTATAAATTATAATTACAAGTGGCCGCGAAATAAAAAGATAGAACATATCTATGATGTATGTATAATAATTATGGCAACCAATCAAATAAAATTAGGAATAAAAAAAAAGTGGTAGGAAAATATAATTTACAAAGATTATCTACTTTGGTAGAAATTTATATTATAAACGCTTTAGTAATTGTGCATGAGCGTACGTGAAATTCGAGCATTTATGGTTTAAAATTAGCTATTTAAATAATATTACTTTGTTATTATTCTTCATAAATATTTTAAATAGAGGCAAATAGTTGTTGCGGCAATGGGCCTGATAGACCTGTAGAAAGTCAAAGAAGAAAAAGAAGAATAATCTAATACTACCTATTACTTTTTAAAATTGTATACCCATTGAACGGCGTAAAGTATAGGCAATTTCGTTACATCGGTTCACGAGCTTATCGGTACCTAAACGATTGTAATATTAGAATATTTATTTATAGTGTAATATATTATATTTTATAGGTAACTAGTTAACGACGATAAATTCGCAAATTTAAAATAACGTGATAACATAGCAAATGTTTAGTTGTACCATAATATTATTAAGGTATCTTAATTATATTATTAAATTCATTTTTTTTTTCTTAAGAAACACAATAGCTAGATTCAAATATTCATAATATTTAAAAAATAATAAAAATAAAAGTCTTTTCAATCAATTTCCTATTTTTTTTTTTTTTTTTTTTTTTTTGATATTATCTACTGAGAAAAAAGAAAGACATTTTTATTTTATCTTCAATAAAAGTTTATTTTTTTATGTACATATTTGGAGAAAAGGGAATGATAAATGTGTTACTACACCGAAAACAAAAACCACACTACAAGACGTAGTCAAGGACCTATAAAATACCCTTTATATTTATTTAACGGGCATAAAGTCCAATATAATATAGTAAAGTAAAGTACTAAAATAACAAGTAAAACATAGTTAATAAACATCAATAACTAATTCAGCAATAAGATTAAGGTAAGTTGTAGTATAAATTAAAAATAAAGTAAATGTAGCTAATAAAATATGTCAGTGTATTCATAGTATTGCAAACACATAATTCTGTCGATAGGGCTATTTTATCCGTAATTCGTTGTATGAATTGGTAATGAAAGGATTTTTCAGGGACAACGCGTGCATTAGGAGCGAACTTTAAAATTTAATTAGATTATATGTCCGTTTATCAGCCTATACAGGAATTTTAAATTAGACTTTCTCCACGAAGGAGACTACAATAAGTCTATGTATAACTATATATGATACATTAAGTTATACGCATCGACGAAGTTCACGAGATGTGGATAAAAATACAATTTGCTGACAATGCTTATTGACAAATATCATTTGTACAACTAACCTATTGGATATAATGATAAACCGAAATAAATGGGAAGTATAATGTATTATTCAGTATTATACGTCAACAATTAATTCTACTATATTTCAAGTTATTTTTATTATTGTATTGTGTACACTAATATAATACTAAACATATATTATAAGGTATTATATCATATTAGGTAGCGTAATAATTAATAAGTAATAAAATAAATGAGTAGACATATTGTTTTTTGCTATATTTTTTTTTTTTTGTTTTGTTTTTATTTTTCACAAATATAATATTCGGATACTCCACATGACTATGTTAATAATTATCCCTCAAAGTGGAAAAGTGGAAAATCAATAATGTATTATTTATGAACTATAAAATATGTCAAATTATTATGCGATTGTTAGCATTTCGTTCACAAAACTTTAAAACTGTATTACATAAATGTCTAAAAGTTATGAACATCATAAACAATTTAAAACAGCTGATGACCTGGATGCACATAATGGGTCATTGTTTTAACATGACATTAACTCTGAGTCTTGAAATCAAACGCATTATTCATGACACGAAATTAATGAAATCCATTATCAACATAGAATTATTCAAATGCGAATAATAAATAATATGCTTTGGTATACTTTGTATTCAGTCAGCCCAATCGTTGATACATTAAACATTTTATGAACAACTTTTAAAACTTCCATATCATGATAAAATGTAGTTTACCAATATTTGTCAATAAAATAATGAAATATAATAATATAAAACGAATATGTTTTCTATAAATTACAGAAATCACAGTAACACAAACACTTACTTTAAACAATATTATTTTTGTTTTTTATTGCTTTTGACAGCCAAACATTGGTATGTATAAATATAAAGTTAAAATCATTAAATACGTGTCATTTATTTATTTAATTTATATCATCAAAAAACTATATATTCGACAACACGATATCAAGATTAGTTCATGTTTACATGCAAATAGAGAATTATTAACAGAATATAAAAATCGATAATACATTTAAAGTACTTAAAAAGCTTCTATTATATAGTTCATATTTATATATTTATTCAAATTAAAAAACGTGTATTTTTTTTAATGAATGTACACAGTATGAAATTATGATGACAAAACAGGTGTGACAGATTATAATATTGTTCATATATATTTTTTACTCTACCTTTATTTTATAATATTAGCTAAAATATTGAGTAAAAAAAAAAAAAAATTATCTAATACATTAGCAAAAAATTAAGCCCATAGGTAAATAAAAAAAATATCCACTTATACCTGAATGTGTATTTTACTTAATAGTTAATGGATATCATCAATAATTATCCTTATGAAAATGTTCAAGTCTATAATAAATAGTTAGTTATGAATATTTGCACGAGTATTAATTATAATATTTAAATATAATACGCCGATAAAACGATACGAATGATCAAAAACCATCTATTATTAAAATAGGATCGAAGTTTGCAAAATGACACAAGTATGGACAACACACAAACGGTTTAATGTTGTCTACGAATGATTTATTGAAAAAAAAACGCTATGGTCTGTGACTTTGAATTATCACTTCTTTTCAGAAATCCATTTATACATCTCAGATAACGATGATATAACCTTTATTAAGAATGGACTTTTTGAGTACACACACGCCTTTAATTTATGCTGGCCAGACTGCTGCGTAGGTACCTATAACTTACATACGATTATTTATGTGCATATTTATAGTGTAGATTGCTTTATACGACTACTTATATGTCACGCTTATCAATAGTTGTGTACTTACGTGGTTAAGATAAATATTATTATTGTATTTTGCGAAGCTAACACAAATGGTTTTGGTACACCTATAAGTAGTAAATGAACAAAAATTATTAATTATTAATTGTATTAAACTATAATACAATAATTTTTAGGTACATTTAAGAATAATGGACCCTTTTATACGCCTCAATATCATAGTCAAATACTTGTTTCTTTGTTATAATCTTATTTATAAAAAATAATTATTTTAAATGTAGTGTTATTTAAAAACTTAATAAATTGTCTAATATGAGTTTATTTAATAATAAAATATAATTGTACGACGTTATATGTTAGTCAAATTCAAGTTAAGCTTTCATAACATATCGAACAATTCTCCTGTACATGAATTGTCCGTGGTAACAACATAAATATGTTAATGTAATTAATTAATGATATCATAAACATAATTATACACGGATTGATTTATCAGGTATGTTCAATACCACTTTTTTCTCTTTAGTAATAAATTTATTTAAATTCTGATTTTTTTATTTTTTAAATAAACATATAGGTATAATATTTAAAGATTATAATTTTTATACATGCATATTTCACGCTATTTAAGAAGTGTCCTTTTGAGATACAAACTTTTTATTTATTAAAATAAATTAACTTTTTTTTTTTACTAAATTATTTATTATTATTTTTTTTTTTAACGTTGATGTATAAAAATCAGATTTGAAACTTTCTTATTACATTTATTAAATGTATTCATGACAGCTACGGCCATTGTAGAAAAAAAATACAGTATTAGGCTGAAATATTAAGATATATAAATTACATTAAATTTTTATATTTTGTGCCTTTATGGTACAATTTGGAGAATTTAAGATATTTGAAAAGATTAATTGTTGCTGTTGGATCTGGACACAATATTACTTGACGGTGAATAGTTTTCTTTACAAATGTCTATTGTCTTCCCGATCTTTCTGGAAATTACGACATTCAATTAAATTTTATATGTTAAGAACTAAGGATAATAATAATTCACGATAATAGGTTTAAATATTTGGTTACTTTGCTATCTTAATATGAAAATTGTAAAATAATTAATTAAAATATTATATTTCGTAAAAATTGTCTGAGAATAATGTATACTAAACTAAAATATAGAAGGTACGTTTATTTTAACACGTTGAGCGCCAAGGGTTTTTCTGCTAAGTTACTTAATTTGGCCACGAGACTCATAATTGGGTCTCAATAAAGTACAACAAAATCATCTTGTGAGACCCACATATGGGTCTCATTATATCATTGTATTTAGAAAGCGATTACCAGATATAGGTCTCATTTATCGGAATTATTTCATTAGATTTGAATTCTACAGTGTTGCCACATCATTTTGGTGTTTGTAGCAACGGGATATCACATTTATTTTATTTTTTATGAATTGTTTGCTTTTCTGTAACATTGATGTTTGTAATGTACTACTTGTTGTATAATATTTCGCGGTAACCGTGTTATTGTATCAATGTTAATGATAAGAAATTGTATTTGTTGTTTAAAATCGTAATCTACGGTTATTTATAGATATTTTGAAAAAAATGTTTAGTTTGAAATAAAGATTCAAATAAATTAAACAATTTCAAATTTAAATTATAAATTTAACTCATAAAAATGAATCCTTATGAAATCAATGAAATGTTGGATTCCGATTTTGATGATTTTGACGATGACGACTCGGATAAAGATCCAGATTATAATACTTGTAAGTACCTACTAATGTTTATTTAAAACAGTATATTAAGATTTTTTTGCATTTTAAACAACTTAATCATTTTTAAAAACTATTGAATAGCTGCATTTGAAGACGATTCAGATCCTGAACAGATTGAAATAGAAGAAAATGGTATTCTCATAAAAATAATGTGTTACATATGCAAATTATTTATTAAAAAATGTTTAAATTTATTTTAGATGATGCACTGTCGGGAATACATTATTTAAATTATGAGAATATTAACAGAATTGAATCTCTTACTGGTATTTATATATTTTGTATAACTGTATATCACAGATTTATATTGGCTTCTTATACATTTCAGATATATCTCATATTAGTGGTTCTGAAATGTCTGTCGATTCCCCACCACCTGCTAATATTTCAAATACTACACCTCATCAGGCTCATCAACAAATTGATCGCCAGTGGAGAGATGATGACCAGAATATTAATAATTATACTTTCAACACAAATAACAATATTGGTTTGAATCCAGATCTAATTGATACTCTTCAAGATGGAACTCCATTAGATTTTTATCAATGTATAGTAAGTAATGATTTAATACATAAAATTGTAATAGAAACAAATAGATATGCTGCTCAACTATTAAGAGATAGAACAATTTCACCACATGCACGTTTAACCAAATGGCATGATACAAATGAATGTGAAATAAAACAATTATTTGGTCTTCTTATATGGACAGGATTAGTTTCACTGCCATCCTATCATCTATATTGGAGTTTATCAAGTATTTATTCTACACAATTTGGTACTATAATGAGCCGTAATAGATTTGAATGTTTAATGAAAACTATACATTTTTCGGACAATACTTGTGCTGACCCTACAAATAGGTTGTATAAATTAGGAACAGTTATCGATGATATAATGATAAATTCTAATTATTGTATGCAACCAGAACAAAGTATGTGTATTGATGAATCTTTAGTTAAATTTATGGGAAGACTTGCTTTTAAACAGTACATTAAAAATAAAAGGGATAGATTTGGCATCAAAGAATTCAAATTATGTATTTCCCCTTGTTATACTATTGCTATGAAAGTATACTGTGGAAAAGAAGTTAATAATATGTTAAATGTTGGAAATGTTGGAAGTAACGTAGTAATGGAATTATCAGAACCCTATCTTGATAATGGTAGAACCATTTTTGTAGACAACTGGTATTCAAGTGTAGAACTGGCTGAATTACTACAATCAAGAAACACATATTTAGTTGGAACATTAAGGTGTAATAGAAAGTCTAATCCAAAGGAAGTAACTAAAAAAAAATTAAAAAAGGGAGAAATTATTTCTCAAAGAAGCTCATCTAATGTGTTGGTGCTAAAGTGGCGGGACAAACGGGATTTAGTTATGATTTCTTCTAAACATGATAGTGCTGTTACAAATTTAAAAATAAGAGGAAAAATAGTACAAAAACCTACAGTAGTTATTGATTATAACATTGGAAAAACTTCA
Source organism: Melanaphis sacchari (assembly GCF_002803265.2). Classification (NCBI taxonomy): domain Eukaryota; kingdom Metazoa; phylum Arthropoda; class Insecta; order Hemiptera; family Aphididae; genus Melanaphis; species Melanaphis sacchari. Next base: position 1,602,370 of record NW_020271334.1, on the reverse strand, counting down.
ATTGACCTCTCAGATCAGATGATTTCTTACTCCAACCCACTTCGTCGCAGTCAAAAGTGGTACAGAAAAGTTGCCCTAGATGCGTTATTAAACATTAGTGTTGTTAATGCTCTAGTATTACTCCAGAAAGTTACATTATCAAAAATGTCTATTACAGTATTTAGATCTACACTTGTAGAACAGTTAATAAAGAAAGAAACTATCACAGATATTTTATTACAAAAACATATTTTAGAAAAATCAAACAGATCTAGATGTGTTGGATGTTACTCCAAAGCAGTAAAAGAAAAGGGCAGAAAATATGCACAGAGAAATTCAAAAAAAGTTAATTCTAAATGTTTGTTATGTGATAAACATTTTTGTCTTGATTGTTTTTTTAAAGAACATAAATTTGTAAAGAAGTAAAATTTTTATTGATTTGTTATGTTTTATAATTTGTAAAATAAAGTTATTATTATTATTTTTTATTATTATTCAGAGTAAACTAAAAAAAGTTGTTTCAAGTTTTTACTGATTTGTTTTGTTTTATAATTTTTAAAATAAAGTTATTATTATTATATATTACTATTATTACTCAATTGAGTAAACTGAATTTTTTTTTCTATAAGAATGTTGAACATATTTGCATATGTTATTTTTTATATGTTAATAAAATTAATTGCATACAATTGACTTCATGTTATTATTGCTTTGCTCTACATTTACCAATAACATTTATAATAGGTTATGTTAATTTATGATGACCTATTTTATAAAATAGCCAAGGGTCAAATATGGGTCTCAAAATATCAGAAAAAAATTATATTTTTGATGGGCGACTCCATTTGGCCACGAGACCTATTTTGGGGTCTCACACTTAATTAGTTAAAAAATATTATTAACCCTTTATGTTAGCCATAATAATACTATGTGTAAAATTTCAAACCATTTTGGCAATTTTTTTTTAAAATATTTTTTTGAGTAAACCACATCAAAAATTATGTGGCGGTTTGGTCAAAGATAAGTGAGACCCAAAATTGTGTCTCATGGCGCTCAACGTGTTAAACTGTTATTGTTAATTATTTTCTATTATTTGCTATTTATTTTATTTTATTAAAAATCATTATTAGAGATTATTATCCACAGAACAAAAGTTGATAAGTAATAACTAATGACTAAGACACTACTCGTTTTAATTAAAATTTATATTTAGATATAATAGATGTATGAATTATTTAAAAACTCATATTTTTGTTGAAACACAAAGAAATAATGGTTAAATTGGCTGAAGATATTTATTTAAAAAAAAAATGTATAGATTCATAAAGAACTCAATAAAAATAATTTGAAAAAATCTGAATAACATTTACATATTATAGTGAGGGTATCATATTTGGTGAAATATACTACCACATATTGTATAAATATATTGAAAAACAGTTTTAAATTTAATAATTTTATATAATTAAATTATACAATTAAAAAATGTTGTTTACTTTTGGTTTATATAAAACATTATGAGAATCCAGAGTATTGAAGTTATGATAAATAAAAATAACATCACATTAAACAGTTTAAATATGTCAAATTAGCCTAAAGAATTTAAATTATTCAAATCAAAAATCAAAATGAGTAGAGAATTACTCGTAAATTTTTCCAATATAAGTATCTTAAATTATTCAATAAGTATCCAAAGCTTTTTATCTTGTTTCAAAATATTTTATTACAATTATTATTCATGACTCAACAATTATATTAGTAGTTCTAACAATTTATTATGATATATAAATATATAATATACATGAACAATATTATCATTTGATTGAGGTTTATAATTGTACATTTCTTACAGTTTATATTATATAATATTTCCGACGAGTTAAATTCCAATGCCTAAGACAGTACATTATACAATATCATAGATTAATTAACAACACTTTAGATACGCAATGCTAATACAATCATGTATTACTCATTATTTTAATTTAAATTCGGCTTACTATCGTAGTGCATGATAGCAGATGACAACTAGATACTTATCTTCCATCTCTTACTGCCACAATGCATCACTAGTAAGTTAAATTAAAATTAAAATTTTAAGCAATAAATTATTGTCATTGCCTATCTGAAGTGTATTAAATAAATATATTATGAAATTCTTTTTTCATATAGTATTGAAATTACTCAAAATCTAGAATTACCGGCCAACTCTTTACATACGAATGATTAACTGTTATGCGTAATATGTTGCCTTTAGTCTTCTGTAATATAATTATAAATATATAACCTTTAGTTTTGTGAAATATTGCGTTGTACCACCGTAACCACTGTGCCGGAACCACCAACGATTTAAATCGCTGAAATGCCCTATTATAATATATTCTAATATTAATAGTAGGTAAATCATAAATTATAATTCACATTAAATATAAGTATAAAATAGCACAATGCAACAGTTCGAGACGTGTCATAACTATTATAATATTTACGACTATGCCTATTGAATGGTAAACTATCACAGTAGATACAGTATTATGATTAGACCACTATAGAGTAAATATTTTATCACGAAACATTGATATAATTGATAACTTTAATGTTTATGTTATATAATAGTGTTTAAATCGAATATTAGTAGAGTACAGTACCGTACACACAGAAATTTTGGAAAAATGTTGGTGCACTACATCACTCATCTCACTTATATACACATATGTATAAACTTATGCTTATTAGTTATTAGTTATTACCAAGTTGATTCTACATTTGATTTTTATCATTAAAAAAATATTTTACTTTCGAGTATAAAAATGAAATTATATGTCTTCGCTTAAAATAGAAAAACATTGACAAAGATACAAAATTTAACGATTAAATACTTAGTTAAAAATTGTATGTTGTGAATAATTTTGATTTTTAATTAAGTTAAATAAAAAAAAAATGTCTTAAAACATAAAATTTACTAAAAAATAAAAATACAGCTGCTGTATCAGTTGTATAGCCAAACGACTTGGCACAAACACGCCAATAATTAACCCGCTATACAACGAATTACTCGCTATAGATTGCAGCTTATAATATGTATAATAGTATAGGTATTACCATATTAGATTAATAATACAAGTTTTATTAATCAATGGTATTACCTATAGAAACTATTTACGTATTGCAAAAATAATAATAAATAAAAGTACATAAATGTCGGATGTATTTGATTTAAATTACTTTTATTTGCCGACCCAAATACCGTAAGTTTTATTTACGGGGCTCTTGTTTGCGAAATCTTGTGGGTATCGTAATTTCGTATATTAAAACACCCGGGTATCAGTTACGTACATATTGTAAAGTGGGCATTCCCCCGTGTCCCACAGTATACATTTTTTTTACCTATAAATTTTGTGTGAGACATAAAAAAAATATTTTTATAATTCTATAATAGTATTTTGAATAGTAATAGTTACATAATATCATAATTATTAATCATTTAATAATGTATAGTAAGATTTCAAATCTATACTATTGACTTCTAAAAATAATTAAATGATAATATATTAAATAATTCTGGACATTTCAATGTTTTGATTTAAATGTTTGATTTGTAAAATAAATATTAATATATTTTTTTTTTTTTTTATATTGTATTGTTAAAATAAAAATATTGAACACTATTTTTTTTTAAACATGCATTCTTAAAATTACATTAGTGCTTGATTTTATTTATGTAATTGAAAAGGCGGTTGCGCTCGAGAATGGGACAATACATAATATTTTTGAGAATTTAGTTCATGTACAATAAAGAAATGGACATATTAATGACAATATTAACAGATTTTCAAAATTTTACAAACAAAATTTCAATAGTATTTAATAAATTCATTTTTTAATTGGCTTAAATGATCAATTACTTTATAAATATTACATACCTGATAAATTGTAATAAAACAATTTGCTGTTATACTATCATAAATAAATAATAATGTATCATTTTAAATAAAAATGTTTGTCAATTTTTCATGTACCTATATTTATACCTACGTTTAATTCACAAAATATATCATATTTAATAATTAATATACACATACAATTGTACTCCTCATTATAATTATCTTGATATACTAATGGTGGCCGATGGATATACACTACGTGTTACACTTCCAACAATAATGTTATACATACATTTTATTATATAATTTAATTTAAAATGCATAATATTATTATAACGCAAATATAGGTATACCTATTATATTAAATTTAAATGTAAATGAATAATGTTCACTGGATGAAGCCCTATTGGATTTTTTTTTTTTTTAAAGCGCTGTGATGATGTTTTGTCTTATTAATTATTGAGTATATTTATTTTAAAAGAGTATTCGTTGTCATTGTTTTCAATTATAATATTGGTTTTGAAAAAAATAAATATACACAGAAACAAACCGTTTTCAAAAACAAACAAAATATAACCGAAACAGTTGGAATGTGGTTTAATAATTTCATTTTATATTATAACCAATGGTATCTATTCAATAAAAGCTGTACGTATGTTGTTGTATTATAGTTTTATTTCAATATAAACAAAAGTAATGATTTAAAATTTAAAATTTAAAACAGTAGTTATTAAAACTGTTTTATAATTAAATTATCTCTTCGTACCATTCGTATCGTATGTACAATTTTTTCATTTATTATGTAACTTTATTTTTATGTAAAAATAGATTGTAAATATAATTTAATTAAAAAAATATATATGTATTATTAGATCTGTTCTTGAACATTTTATAAAAAAATGATAACCAAACGACCTAAGTTCTTGTTTATTTGCGTGCATGTTTTGCAATTGATTAGTTATTCATTTTTTTTTTTTTTTTAATTCGGTACATTTCAGCGGAATCAGTAAGTTTATAAAATAATATTAGCTTTACAATACTTAGTGATTTTAAGCTCTTATTATTAATTTTACTAAAGTGAAAATAATTTAAATGTTAAGAATCATTTAAAATGTTGTTATGATTTATCAACTCTGCTCTGACAAACAAACTTAAATCTTTTAAATTGAATTAAAAACACAATATATAAAGGTGATAATTACTTATGCGCTGTAAAATATAAATCGTTACACTTAATCAATTTTACATTAATAACTTTATTTTTTATAACTATAAACAAATTTAATTAGTTAGTTAATTAATATTTTTTTTATTTTGTGACTGCTGGTTCAGTAATATTTTTAATAATTTTACAAAACACTTGAATTTTAGTTAACAAATTATTTACTTTTACATTTTACGTAGAGTGAAGAAAGTATTGCTTTTACAATGGTATACAGCTTTTTGCCTTGTATTACGGGGAACCACATTTTCTGACACTTTATTTATTAATCCTAACATATATGTATACAAAGTTTTAATTAACATTTAATTAATTTAGTTAAAAAGTTTGAATTTAGTTTCGGTAAACTAAAAAAAATCAGTAACTTATCAAGTCTTGGTGTATACATAGTGTTATCATATTATATTATTACGTGGGTACTAGGTATTTACAAGTTTTTTTTAGTAAATTTTAGAAATTTAAATTTAAAGACCCATCGGAATGCTAATTAACTATAGACTTTTTCACAGCATTATATTTTTTTTACCAGCATAGTCAATGATCGGTGTATAATTAATTAGTACTTTTATAAAAAATTCAAAATTTAATTTTAAATTTTGATTAAAGCAATAAATGTATTAATTTCACAATGTAATGTGTTTTTTTCGTAAAAAAAAAAATGTTTAGATATTCAAATTTAGAAAGATTTTTATTAAAGTATTGAGCTTAGTTGTTAATTTGAGGGTCAAAAAAATGTCTAGAATTTTTAAAACAATTGCTATTATTATGGGGGAAAAATAAGGTAAATAATTTGTTAAAACTACAAACATATAAAAATAATTTTGTAATTAAAAATTTACAGAATATTTAATTTTTATTGCTAAAATTAGAATATTTAATACAATACTTTTGATGAGTAGATAACTGAAACTAAAAAATCAAAACAGTTTATAATTACAATATTTTTTTTAGACCATTTGAAATTAGAATTTAAACAAAATTAGATATTTAAACGAAAAATAACGATTCAAGTTAGTTTATTGTAATTTAAAAATATTCATCGTGAGTACTTGAAACTTTTAATTTATATATTTATATTTTAAACACACAATGACGTTTTTAAATTAAATATTTTAGTTTAAAATAAATTCAATTATATTTATAGTAAGGTAAATTTCTTTAATAATAATACAAATAGTTTATAAAATATAGACCAACAGACGGTATTTGCTCAGAATCGTTCTTGTAAATAATGATGTATCATTGTATTCAAATTTAATCATTTGTTAAGTGACTTACTTCCCAATAGCAAGTTACACTCAACAACACACAGTGGTTATCTACTTCGCCTTATATTTATTGCTTCAAGGTATTAGTCTTTTAGATTTTTACTGTGTGGCTAAAAACTAGTCAGTTCACAATTATTTTATGTTTCTACCTTAATTTTAATGTATTTTGGAGAAAAAAATACGAACAAGACGAAAGAAATTTATATTGAAGCTTCAACTCTAACCATTAAACTAATATTTTAAGCCCAATGATCATTATATATCAGAAATATTGTTCATTAACATTATTATAATAAAATACACAAAGATATAGGTCTTATTAATTTTAACAATAGGTATTTAAATTCATGAAATGTTAATTGCGAATTTAAATAGTAACTGACTTTATTATTTGAATTTACGTTTGAGATATATTTAATTTCATTGATGCCACTAAAATACAATGATACCTCTAGAAGAATTTAAAGGTAAATAAATTGTCAATAATATTATAATTGAATTCAATCAACAGTAATTGGAACTATATAGTAACAAAAGTTAAAATAGGCCTGAAGACAAATTCAGCAAGTTGATAAACCTGTAATAGCTTTAAATATTAAGTTTAAAGTATAAAGATAAAAACTAACTTTTAAAGAAGTTTCAATATTTACGGTTAAAACATTACTACCGTCCTTCTATCCATACGTTTATGTACTATTCATAAATCTATGTCAAATACAAAAACATATTTATAATATTTATACAATCGTGATTGAGAAATTTTACACACTTGTGATTTTATATATGATTTAGTTTTAATACGTCTTGACGTTATAAGGAAAATGTTGACTAGTACTAAGAACTGAAAAAAATATTTATGCAGAACCATATAGAAAATATGATTTCATGAATATTTTAGTTATGCAGGTACAGATTTTTAAATTGAAGACACATTTACACAATAAAAATAAAACATAGTATATTGCATTGTTTTTGTATTATTTAACTTTTTTAATGTTCAAATACTTAACTTGCCTGATCTTAAGTTAATAAGTTATAAAAAAAGTAATTTATTTTTTTTCAGTTTATACGTACGGGGATACGATTAGAAGCATTTAATATTACATAGGATAATAACTGCATGCAATGCATTTACAAAAAAACTAATCGAGTTATATGGAAGTACATTTAAATAATAAAAACCTTAATTATTTTAGTTTGATTTCTTATGCATACAATAATTGTATATTAGTGAATAATATTATGTTATTGATGGTTATTATTGATGCATAAAAAGAATCTGTGTAAAATATAATCAATAAATAATACTATTCCATTATGCCAATGTCCCTGTTTGTAAGAGCGAAAAAACGTGCACTGTATAATAACAATTAATAATAATATGCAAACAACCTACACATATATTAACTGTATACGATGATACGTATGTATATGTGTACGATGCTGTTATAAATGTATAGTTATGTTAATTTTATACGTAAATTATTTTCGCAGGAACTACCGGTACGAGTGAACGCCAATGGACACGTATACGGTCAAGTAGACTTGGACGACGACTCGGACAAGAGCAATAGCAATTACCAAAGACCATACGGCATAGCACGCCGACCATCGGTACTTTTAAGTCCTGATTACACGGGTAAGTGCATGAGTGACAAGATGGTGTATGGTATATTTAGCCTTTATCCATAATAATGCATATTAGTAATGCGCGCAGTATTCAGCTGTCTGGCAGTCGACAGAGTAGTCATGATGGAGTAATGCACCAGTTAATTCTTAATGAATTTAAAACTTTTAACTCGAAATAATTTTTTTCAAAAACTTAAAGTTTATCGAGTAAGATATTTAAACGGTAAGAACACATTAATTTTTTTTTTTTTTTTTTTTAGTGTAGTAAAGAAAGATTTCAAAAATGTTTCACTTACTCGACTAATTTTTTGTATATTTGTACATTTAAAAATTATCCAATAACTTGAAGGATTAAAAACATAGTAAAAAGCAAAAAAAAAAAATTGACTCCTGTGATAAGAGCTGTGAAAAAAAATAAATAGTTTAGTATGTTTAGTAATTTATTTACTTTATTTTGTGTATATCGTACATATAATTATTAAATGTATGCATATTGCCTAAAAGTTAAAACATTTATCGTGTGCTCTGAGTAGGTATTAATTTAGTCTTTAGAAATATATTACATGATATTCTTATTACACGTACATATAGTGTATACGTATTTTATAATATCACCCGAGAGCGAAATAAAAACGTGTGAAACCGTTTTGGACCGTATCCAGAAAAAATCACAAATATACACCGTGCCTCAAATCAGCATTTTCATCCCCTGGGTGTGGGTTATTTTTTTTCTCATTTCATGTCAGATAGATACGATATATTATAGAGGATGTATATTACATACAATATAAAATAGTATATAGCTAATGTTTAGGTCGTGGCATATTCCCTTTTCTATACAACGCGCATGTATATTATATAAACACGATAATACATAATATTATACGTATACAAGAGACAATATTGTCGTCGGTAAAATGGACAAAACGTACTCGCGCGACTCTGGTATAATAATAGTAGTAGTAGTTGTTATTGATATTGCTCAAGCACCAGAACGCAATAAAGACCGGGTAGTTTATTTTTATTTTTATTCGTTATTATTTTGTATTTTTTACGCCGCGCCTATACAGTTTGCGTGGAAATGTGTCGTGATTAGATGGATAAGGCGTGTAAGGGAGTAAAATAAATTTCATTAAAATTGTTATGCACACATTTTTCTGTCGGGAAAATATATATATATATATATTATATAATATACCTTCCTAGAAACTACTACAGTTTCTCGGGCCTACAATAGTCACCCGGCAACGTCGTGACGGCAAAGTGACTCGGATTTTAATAAAAATTTTAACGTTCCTCAACAATACCGTATTGGGTGGTATTTTTTTTTTTTGTTTTTGTATTTGTATTTGTATTCGTTTAAACTTTATGTATACACAGTGTAATACGTGACTCATACAGTCGTACAATGCTTAACAGTAGCACGATAAATCCCAAGGAATTTATGAAATATTATTGTTTTATAAAACAAAAATTCCACTTAGCCTACACAAATATTGTTATTTGTTAATAATATTTCGTTAAAAATATATACACACCATTAAAATAATTTGATTTTAACATTTTTTACCGAAAAAAATTGAACTTGACTTAATATATATTTCTATTGGAAATTTAATATATAATACTACCACGACTTACGGTAACAGTAAGTAGGTATAGTAGCAACTTTTGCGTCAAATTTAAGATTTAATGCGGGCTTGTGTACAAAAATATCATATAATTTGATACTCTAAAAATATTTTTTCTACAAACAATGTAAGCTTAATTGAAATCGATATAGTTTTTTTTTCATCGTGAGTGAATTGATTTTAAATTAAATATTTTCTAGACATCAGGCGTGTGCAGACATCATTGACTGGGTAAATTGTATAGAAAAGTTGAACGTTTTCACTTTATTGCATAAAAGTACTTCAATGAAATCCCAATTTATTTTTATTAAAATATAAAATGTATAGGAAACTTTTAATAAAAAAAAAAAAATTTATTGACTTAAGTTCAAGCCACTTTTACCACTAAAAGGGTTTTGAGTGTATAAGAAATAAGTGACGTCCATATCGTTGCGATTTGATTACTGGTTATGTCGTTGAAAAAAACGTGCATAATGATTTGTATGAAATAAAAATAATTCAATTAATCAATATATATTGCCATTCAAATAAGATTATATTATTATTCTTTCATAAACGAATAATTCGCGCATTTATTATTAATCGACAAGTGTTAATCGTTCGAACGAGTTTTTACATTATAGTTAAAAGATGATATTAATTAGATTGGAAAATGTCTTACAGATGTTCGAGACATCGTCGCCCAGGAAGAATACGCCATACCACACGTTCGACGGTCGGCGTCCAAAACGTTGACGCTGCACAAAAGTCAGATGTCCGTACATGACGACACGTTGTCGCGCCATCACCAGACGTTGGAAAAGTATTACGCCGCTTCGGATATTTGCCAAGTAGATACATAAATATTATATATAGATTATTATTACATTATGCACTATTGCTATTATTTCTATTATTGCTAAATTTATATATTAAAAAAGATTATTCTATCAGTGTTATTGTAATTTCCGCGACTGTCCCAATAACATCGGCATAGGCCGATAATATAAATATTATTATCTCACCAGATCGACCGCGAGAACGCAAAATAATAAACACCAGCGCGCATGTAGGCTATTATACCAACGCGTTGACAAATAGCTCGTGTCCCCGGGGTCGAATTTAACAGAACGCATTAGTGCCCCGAGACTCCAAATAATGAGACCTCTATTTAAAATATTATAAAATATGTATTTCCCCTGCACCCCGCCAGAGACGACGTGACTAAAAGTTATTGCCACGTTTTCAAACCGTATAAAATTACTATGGTTTTCTGAATTCAATATTTTTACATTATTCGTGCTTCACATATTGTTGTTTCTACAATTCTGCCAAATAAAACAATCAAATCACGTGATAATGTTGTGAATTATTTAGAGGTATGGACGAGGCGACAGTTTTTTGACGAATACGGGTTGTATATAAAGCGCTAACAAAGGGATATTAAAATAATATCAATAATAAACGCGCTCATTAACTTCTATTGCGTACGAATGATTTCCAGTTTCAAGTCATAATATAACATAAGATTGTCATATCAAATAGTCTATCATACTATATGGAAGTATAGGGAGGAGACCGTGAGACAGGATAATGAATACTGACATATACTCTATGAACAATATGCGCTACCTACGCTTACAGAGGTCCCTCGAAGGATTCCATTCCAAGTCCGTCTATCGATCCAAATCGGACCGTTATAGTTTCGCTGTACGCTGTATAAGTGACGTATACATGTATAAGTGTATGCGTATAATATGTGTGTGTGCGTAAACGCAATTTCGACGGATATCAATCACGATTCCGGTTAAGCCATCGTCGCAGAGACAATATTTTCCTATTAACATTCGGTGGTGAGGACCGTTGTGTACTGTGTATACACACACACACATATATATATATATATATATATATCACTGGCGTATGGGTAAGTGAGTGTGTGTTAGTGTGTATTTTTTACGTCCGTAGTAGGACATTAGGATGAAGGTTTAGTCATTTTCCGGGTCGTAAGCAGTATACTATACTACGCGTAGTATTATACGATTACGAGTTCTCCTGCCCCATTCAAGTCCTAACGCTATATTCATGTCACACACTGTTATTAAACAAGCGCACGCGCATGTGCACACTGACCGAAATATATTGAGAGAATGGGGTCGGCACAAGCTAATGGCTTCGTGTAATCTAATATTGCCCATGGCGCGTTGTCAATATTGTACTGGATAATTCGAATAATCGAAAATGAACGGTTAACGCAAACATTTACTGTTGCCTCCACCACCACCATCACCACCAATATCAGATTTAGAATTTGACACTCCAAAATGCTTACCCTATCATATGCGCTGAATATAATTTACCGTTCAATATTGTATAGGGGAAAGAATAGAGAGATAGTAGACAATCTGCAAGAAAGGGAGGAAAACAGATGGATACATAATAAAAAATAAAAATAATAAATACACGCTTTAGGAATACTGCAAACAAATTACTGTGTGTGATTTGATTATTCTCAAAGCCATAATTTTCATGTCAAAGCAAATTACAAAATATGCAATAGTGATGAATAATTACTTTTAAAGTACAGTTTAAGTAAAATAGCAAGCACCAGATTTGACTTATGTAGTTTTTTTAATTTTGGCTCGCTAAAATTTATGACGATGGTCGATGCCATCTCCATGAGATGATAAGTTAAAGTCGTATATCAATATAAAGTTAACAGGTACTGGGCGACAAGTATTTGTCGCAGTAACCGATTACGTTTTTTGTTTTAAATTTTCATAATTACATAATAATAAAATATTAATTTAAAATAATAAAATCTTTAATACACGGCAAACGCGGAGGAAGCTGTTAATCGTATTCAAAAAAGCATAGTTAGTTAGATGCAATTCTCTTTTCTCGCGTGTATTAAAAGTTTAGTCTCATAATTTATATTATAAACGATTATTATTAATGTAAATCGCGAATGACACGCAATAAGTGCACGCCGCTGCCCTCTTATTATAAAATATAATACTCAAATAACGTGCACACAGTATTACATGACCCCTTTGAGTATTGAGTATCTCCGACCCCTCTTGCGTACCTTAATTGGTCGATCTCGATCTCGAATAATATAAATAATGAAAGAAAACACGATTACAAGTGTTCTTGCTAATACTGTGTAATTTTATATGAATTGTATGTATTGCATTTCGTAGTTATTCATTTCCGACCGGATGTGTATGTTTTATTTCGGATTTGTTTCGTTCTACTAACAACGGGACGAGATGACCACCGAGACAATATTTTTCAAATAATTATACGAAAGCAATTTTTTTTTATTCTTATTATTTTTTCTTTTTTTTTTTTTCGTGTCTTTACAACTCCATTTTTTCTGCTGAATATTTGTTTGTTTTCCGAACGCAATGGTGCTGGGAAATTATTCGTATTTATACAGCATTACGCGACCGATCGTGATTCCGCAGTAAATAATTTAAGAAAAACGATTGAATAAATCCCAGACAACTCTCTTTCTTTACTTTGTAATCGATTTTTTATTTTTTTTTATTAACTGTATTAATTATTAGATTTTTTTTATTTTTTTAAATTCGTTTTTAGTATTTAAATTCATTTTTAATTTAACTCATGATTAATATAATAAATACTACGTTTTTTCACAATTTATTCATCGACTTGATTATATATGTTTTCATTATTGTAATATTTATTATATTACACGTGGAGTATTTTTTGACGATAAGATTTTTTAAAGGGTTAACAATCCACAGCTTAGGTTAAAAAACTGAAACTCACAAGATTTTTCTTTTCAACAATAATAATAACAAAAATTCCTTCTACAAGAAGATAGGTACAAAAAATTAAGTATATTGATTATAAACAGGTAATTTATAACCGAGAAAAATCAGACCAGCGTAAAACTCAGCCAAATAAATAAATATATATATATATATAATATAAAAAAAATAATACACAGAAAGACAATAGTACCCACGACGAGACAAATACCGTCACGCCGCGTCAAATGCATTGAAAATCAGAAACATAAATAAATATACTGGCATCTGTCGGTTCCTTTAATGAAGCGATGGTAAATCCGTAGCACACGTTCCTGAAATAGCAGTCGAAAAAATGTTAAAGGCACGTGAAAAATAAAAATATTTTATCACATTTTATTTTATAATTTTCTATTTTATTTTTAATAATTAATAATGAGATCACAATTTAAATACTTTTTCATTTTTTTGTTTTACTATGAAACGAATATTTGCCTGATGTAGCAGTAGACAGTTTGTTCGAAAATACTGGGAATAAGGTTTTGAAAGTCTGGAATGCTATTCCAGAAACTAATACTTTTAAGATAGAAGCATTGGTTAAATATTTTGCATATATTTTGTCAATATTTTCTTCAAATAATTTTTGCGAGCCAATCTTCGGAAAAAAATTTCATAAAATCTGTTCAATGAAACCGACTATAAAAGAATTAGCATCGAGTGTATAACGATAGAAAAGTAATTCAGATCAAACAAACTAATAAAATATACTAAAGTATAATGTTAAATAGTAAAATTACTTATACTAAATATCTTATATTTTGTTTACTAACAAAATACAATAAATACATTTAAATAAACGCATTTTTTTCTTATTTATTTACTTTTATAATTTAATAGCACGCGAGAAGCAAAAAAGAAAAAAAGAAAATCATACGACTTTTATCACGTCACGTTAGAAAAATTTTTCACCCCTATTCTAGCGGTTACCGGCCCCCATATTGGCGATAATAATAATGAAAATAATATTGCAGCATGTAGTCCATGTACACGGATATGCGCCCATCCGTCGGCTCTGCAAACGATTACCGAGCATATCGACAATAATAATAATAACATGTCGTATATATATACGTAAACAAGACGATAAAGATATTGGCCATGGTGTTAGGGAATAAATTTTGATGCGTCTCGTTATAGACGATACCTTACGCGTACATTCAAGTATGTGGAACACGTGTCGTCCGAGGACCCGTGATGGGGTCGTGCATGGAAAAAGAATTTCCGTTGACGTTTTGGGGTTGTGTAGCTTGTTCGCTGACGACGCGAAAAAGTCCTCGGATGACAGAGAGGGAGAGAGGATGAATTTGATAATGAGCTAGTCGATACCCGCAGGACGATAGAACTTTAACTCGCGTTCGTAGTCGATTATAAAAATAACCAATAAAATCTATACATGTTTAAAGTATTATCGTGTTTTACTCACTTTGTTCGTCACATAGTTTTTTTTTTAATTTATGAACTCCGAAGTTAAAAAAAAAAAAATAAATAAAAAAACAAAAACAAAGTTATTTAATATAGTAATACATCGTGTTAAATCTATCCGTGTAATTCTACAATATTTGTCGTATCGCTTTGGGAAAAAATTTCTAGTTTAGTATTAAATTTAATTTCTACATCAATTGCTTTTCAGTTTTAATACGATAAAATTAGTAAAATATGATTTTTTTTCTTTTAATAAATAAACGATGTTTTCAATAAAAATGCTTATAAGTTATATTCATCTCGACTTTTAATAATCTTTCCGAATAAATGAAAATCATAATAACCTTTTGAAATATTAAAGCACTCTTACAAACGCGTATGTTTTAATGATTGTATGGAACGTGTTATCGTTTTAAATTTGATTATACATAATAGATGATAGAAATCTATAAAATCGATAAGTATAGTTTACTAATTTATTTGCTCCCGGAAACTACTTATGAATTGTTTATTGTTAATAGAATTATATATTTCTAAAGAGTTTCAATTAAAAATGAATAGCATTACGGATGAGAAGATCCGGGTAATATTACCCGATAATTGAATCCGTGTTTTACGTTATGAAAACAAAAATGATATATATATATAATATTGTCTTATATAAGTTTGTGTGTTTATGTTTGAGCAGCTATACGGAAATGGTGAAATTTTGTACACGATGATACGTTTACACAACGCACGTTATACACACATTGACCGCTAGTTTGAATAAAAAGCGTTTCTAAAAGTTTATCGTTTTGTTTACTCGAATGTGTATGTGAAACATATACGTCCGTTGTAAAAAAAGAAAAAAAAAGTAGCAATAACGAAACGAGATTTTTATTCTGTGCTACACAGTTATATTTACAAACTCTAAGGATTTTTTCTGCGCACAGTGTCCAAATGAAATAATAATAAAATAAAAAAAACACCTCTTAACCGTACAAACAGAACGCCGAGGGTACACAATATAACATATATAGTACCTACGTGTGTTTAATAACGGTCGCGGGTCGTTGGAACTCAAACGTTACACGAGAGTACGGACGTTCGATATTATATTGAAGAGTATTATTTTCCGGTGGATCGATGGTACTTAATTCGGCTTGCTCACATACAAACGTTATTATTATTATTATTATTATTATTATTATTATATAGGTATGCCAACACATCGTCTGCCGTTTCTGTTTTGAATAACATATACGTGGTTACGTGGTTTGAAACGTTTGAAGTACCTACATAATATTATATTTGGTCGTCAATAATAATATTTATACAGTACGCGTATGATGTGAGCGTTATTAAGGTCCTTACTTTAATTTTTAACATAATTAACAAACATAATTTACATAAACATACTCATACCGCGAGGTTATCTCGAAAACCGTGTTTGGCCAACAGAATTCCTGAATATCCTTGCACTTTAATGGGTATATACTCGTATACTCACGTAATATAAACACTGTTTAGCTCAGATAAGAAAACAATATATTCAGATAAGATAAAAATTCTTTAATACATGATTATCGAGATACTGATGAAGGCGAGAGTATGAATTTTTATGTGGATGAAGATAGAAAAATACATTTTTATAATATGACTGGAATTTTTCTACTTCTCTTTTAGGAATACATAAAAAATGTTATATTTATTAATTATTATTATTATTATTATTACATTTTTTCTTCGCTATTATTTTATACATATTATATTATTTAAATAACAAATTTAAAAACTGTTGTGCTGTTCGTCAAACGTATTTGCAACCAAAATCGAATAATGAACCGTAGCTGTTTTGAATATTGGTATAATATTGTATTTTCAACTATGATGCATGAAAATTGAAAATGCGAGTACAATAATTTATCAAAAAAAGGTTATATTTTTTTAAACTAGAATAAGAAAAAAAAATTCTAAAAAAAGTCGAAAAAACCACGAGTTTACACTTTACTAAGGTTATTCAGATATATCCATAATGTACGTTTTCTATCACATTTTCTGATCTTTGGGACCGTGAAGAGAAAATTATTTTTAATCTTTTTACGATGTTTGAAATTTTAATAAATTATTATGCATAAAATCGAACTGAATTTAAAACGTAATGTATCAGAGTATCAATTACTCCAGCAAATAGACCGAATGCAAATCTAAGCTTTAAGGTAAACTCTCAAATTATTTTAAACTTACAAATAATATATAATTAGTTCTTCATTAAATTTTTTTAACAAATATTAAATAATTTATTGCTGGTTTTCTAATAAATACAATAAATATTAACAAAAAATAATGTTTGTATTAGATGAGATACATTTTACCAATACCTGGAAAGTATTTTAAATATTATCTTTAATGTATTTGTATTTGAAAATCAAATACAATTATGTAAATATTTTTAGAAATTTTAAAGAATTGTTCATCAAATTAATAAACATTTACTTATTTTATAGTTTATTAATGACCGTTTAGTGTTCAATTAATGTTTAATATTAAATTATTTCATAGTTAAAAAAAAATAACTATAACAAATTTGTATTTTTTAGTATGAAATTAAATATATGTAGCTAAAAGTTCTAATAATATTAATTACGCTTAAGTGTGATATAATAGTTTTAAATAAACAATTACTATTTATAATTAGAATATTATTTAACAATCTTATTTATCAATACAAATTGTACGATTATGTATATAATCTATTAATATTTAGGTGATATATTATGTGAGTATAATACCTATAATTATTTTACAAATTCACCATTTTACTCAAAACCACGTGATCAGTTTCTAAGTACCTATAGTAGGTACTGCAACGATAATATTTTGAAATTAGCTGCTATTATTCATGAGTCGCGATCAACCAATTAGTTCATTAACTAATAATAACTACCATGTCTTGTTATTTAGATTAGCTTAAAACAACAAAATATTTTATTTCCAAAACGAAATGTTTTGTGTATAAATGCGCAATAATGTTTTAAGGTTATTTAGTATTGTTTTCGCTTAATGGAATTTCTCTCACCATACCACCGATAAACTAACTGATTATAATGCATAATATAAACAATATTGAGTGATATTATTATTATTATTATTTATTGGAAAGTGTTTCGATTTTCCTCACACTAAGATTTTCCGTAGGTGAACGTCCCCCCGCCACCTCGTTCACCACCACCCACTTCATCCAGATCGAGCAGCAGCCGAGGAGGAGGTGCCAGTAACGCGTCCACTTGTCCACTGACCAGGTCCGACGACACGCTTTGTCAGTTACCGCCAGAAATTCCCCGGGAATACCTGGGCGTCGTCCAAACACTGACCAAAACGCATTTTGGAGAGGCAAGTAACAATACGCATGATAAAATATATTATATAAACAATGTATAAAAAACATAGGTATAAAAGTCAATAAAAAGAAATAATCACAGTTGAATAATATTATAATAGCGGTTTCATTATAATAAATAAAAAATTCTGTTATTTGAATGTTTTTTCCTAAATTATAGTCAAACCTAGAAAAAATAAATAATATAATACACAAAACATTATTTGTCAGTTAAGTATTTAAATATCCAAATTAAAGGATTAAATGTGGGTACAAAAGTATTTTCATAATTTGTTAAAATGATGGTACACAAGCAAAAAATAAACAACAACTGTTTAAAATTGATTTTTTTCTAACACAATATAGTGAATGTTTTAATTAACATATTTCATTTACAAAATGTTTTATAAGAAAAATTAACTGAATTAAATATATATGAGTACAATGTTCACAAATTTTTCACGTATTTTACTGTGAAATTGTTAAAAATATCACATGTTTGTACCCGATTCACTATGACTAGAAAACCCCTTTTTTATTTTATAATTTCCATCGATATGACATCAAAAACGCTAAGTTTGCTTTCTTAATCTACATTATTAATTTGTGGACAATATATTGACTTATAGCACAAAATTAAAATGGTTTTACTATCCTGTCTTGTATATAGTAAAACTGATAATCGATACAAAACGATTTAAAGGGTTTAAATTTCTTTGTATGTTAAATTATCCTTTGAAAAACTCTGGTTTTTGTAAAAAAAACACAAATGGTTAAAATACATTAATATTATAGAATCGTTACTCTATGTATGTATATATCGATTGACAGGTCAAATCCACGCCAAACATTTTAAAACAATCTTCGTTTTGTGGTGATGTTCAGGGATTAAAATGTATAGGAACTCAGTTATTTTTGGGATGAAACTAATCTTAACTACAACCATATTACTCTACCAAAATTTTGGATTAATCGTGTGAAAAAAATTGTTTTTTGTGTTGATGGGTAACCATCGCAGATTCAAATTATTATTACTGTGTGGTTTTAATTACCTATTTATTTTTTTCATATCATCTACTCTATTGCACAGATCGGTTAATCAAAACAATCAGATGTACAATTCGATGTAAAAATTATTTCCATCTCAAATCGTTATAATAGAATATTTATTATTTATTTAATTATGTCCGTCAGTAATGAGTACACAGTCTTAACGTTTCAATTTGTTGTTTTACGCGCAGGTCCATTTATGCGAGTTAAAAACGCCACCTGACGAAATTCTACAGCCAGCAGCAACGTCGTCAGTCAATAGGACGTGCAAGTTGGTCACCGTTAAGTCACTGAGAAAAGGCGTGTCCGAATCGACCAAGTAAACAACGATTTTATACGCCACAGTCGACTAATTGAACAAATCTTTTACGCGGCAGGGTGTTAGCAGTTTGTCCCCGAAGATAGCGCGGAGACCCATTACGCACACAAACTATTATATTATAATATACCCATTACTCGGTCGTAAAAACTAATGTTGTGTAGAAAATCTGTCTTATGAACAATCGCGTTTGTGTAGTTTTGAAAAAAAAAAAATAATAAAACGTCAGAGAACAATAATATTGCGTGTATGTGTGTGTGTGTCACGTATACATTTACTATAAATTTAGAGTATATTATGATCGACAAAAAAAAAAAAAAAATTGCTAGACTATAAATTTCTACACGGTTTCTTTTTATAATTTAATTTTATGATGGAAGTGTTATAGTCATCTTGCATACACTAATACCAATTATCATACCTTCGTTTTTATTCTTATTATTGGTACGATGTCATGAGTAAAATATTTGGAATATTTCAATCGTTTTCTAATTTTGCATACCGACAATAGGAACTTAATAAACTGTTTTCGATATCACATATTATGTAAAATTTCATGATAATATTATACGATTTTGTCTTTATCGTGTTAGTTAAGTAGATATGACATTCACACTATACACGAATGCATTATTTATTTTCTCTATTATAGGCACGATTTTTACGACGAAGTAGAATCGCTGTGGAAAATCAGAGATCCAAATATCACTAGAGTACTGGGATGTTGTCTTACTGAGGAACCATTCTGCTTAATAACCGAATTTATGCAACACGGTGATCTGAATCAATTTCTTCAGGAACACATCGCCCTGACAGCTGCGCCCATACCGCCATACGCGAAAACCTTAAGGTTGTACTATATATTTTTTATTTGATTTGTACAAGATAACTAGTGAGTAATGAGTAATGGCTAATAAGTAATTTACATTTATTTTCCTAGCTATGGATGTCTAATTCACATGGCTACCCAAATAGCTTCGGGGATGAAATATTTAGAGGTCATAAATTTTGTCCATCGTGATTTGGCTGCGAGGTAAGAAAAACCAATATAAATAAACGTGAAAATAATTGACAATCTCAAAAATATTTAATCGTTTGCTGTTGACGAGACTGGTCTATTAATTTCTTATATCAACGATTATATGCAAATGTACAATTTTGTAAAATATATGCTGATTATCTAAGACTCGATTATAATAAATAGTAATAATTATAATTTGAAATAAAAGTCAAATTAATATAAGTAGCTACAAGCAATTAACGCTTTGCACAGAGTATGGTTTTACGTTTAATGTAATTATTTAAAGTTTAAACATAACGATTAAACCTACTTGAATGTGTTTCTCGTTACATTAGTACTTAAATAAATGATAATAATAACAAATATAGTAAAACAATATTATCTGCTTTAATAGTATATTAACTAATAGGATTTATAAATGATAATCACATTTTTTAATACACACTATAGTCACAAATCTTTAGTACAGTTACAACTTACAAATTACTATAACTACAGCTATTATAAAAGTATAAAATTTTATGTTTACAAAATTAAATACTTCATACCTCATAAAGTATTTAATTTTAACACTTATAATCTAAAATATTGTTTTCTTTCAAAATTTTATATCATTAAGTTAATACGCTGGTATTTGTTTTTATTAAAATTATATTAATAATTACATGAAAAATTTAAAATAATCAATTAATTGAATTGGCAATTAAAATTCATCAACACCACTAAATATTAAAAAATATATATTTTAGTGAATAATATTTAAATACAGATATAATATTATCTAGATAATTTAAGCAGACTTTACTGTTCTCCAATGTTTCCTCCTTGCAATCTACTTATATAACTAATATATACAAAACATTTATATTGGACACCATTATCTTTAAAATACTCAAATGTGTTCATTAAGTGAAAAAAAAAAACAGTATTTTAGTATTTAATCTCATTAAATTGTACCGCGAATAAATGAGATGTAGAAATAAATTGTTTTAGAAGAAAAATAAGGTGGTTTTACAGATAACGATTTTAAAGATATTTTTTTTTGGATTTTTAATTAATTTCATGGATCAACTAAAAAAATAAACATTTTTGAAATTCTTTAAACAGTTTTCAAACAATATTACAATGATAAAAGTTTTTAAATTCTTCTTTTTTTGTATATTTATTTAGATTTATTATTCGAAAGGAAAATGATTTAATAAAATAGAAACCTAAAAGATTTAAGATGATACATTATACTTAAAACTATTCCGATTAGAACATGGTATAATCTTATTAGCAATTATTTACAACTGATGACTTTTTAATTACATGTAAAATGTATTAAAAGTAAATAATATTTATGTATATATATAAGCCAATAGTGAATTTTTAATGTAATGTATTATTTTATTGTACCCTTACGAATACTTTTTACGTTAATAATATATACAAACAATTTTCAACACATACAAATTACCTCTTTGAGATAAATTATAGGACATGATTATACAATTTGTCGGCTTCCACAGAGTTTATTTTCATTTCTTTGGTGAATCTAGGCTTTAGATTAGCATTTTCCTTTTCCCGTTTTTTATATCCTTAAATACGTTATATTTAAATTATACCCAACCAGATAATATATATGTTGTAAGAATGAGAAGAATCGAGAATTATTCTTTTCTGCTTATCGATAACGACGACCATAATAATGTTTAGTCTAAATCAGATAGGTCACATCAGACAGTTGAAAACCATTTAGTTAACATAATTCACTGCTCGAATAATATTTCATTAAATATAACATGCAGATAAACAATAAAATTATTTATGCAAAGCATTTAGATGATAAATTTATAATAGTAATTATGTATCACATTAAACTATTATAAGACAATAAAGTTTTAAGTGTTTAGCTATGTTGATTGCTCGAGGACATTAAAAAATAAAAATAAAATAAAAGATTAATATGTTTATCATGGTATAATAATCCATTTAAAATAACATTTTATGAATATTTTTACATTTATTTCTCATTTGAGTATACAGTTGTTATTGAACGTGGCGAATTCATTTTCAACGTCTACACTAAAATGAAACGTTTGTACCATGACTGATGAGTGATTCCGGTTATTATACATATATATATGATACATCTTATTTCTTTAACGAACATTGTAAAAGTTTACTTAAAACTTTCGACTCATCTTTGTGTTAAATTTTATTAAAAAATTACCATCTTGTACACGTGAAATATAGCGTGTAGTCGAAGAACGACGAAGTAGATACTGCGTGAATCAAATTAAATTTAAAACAAGCTCTGATGATAAATTCAAAACGAAATTTCGATATAATTTTTAAAATGTTATAGTATTAGAGATTTAAAGTTATTACATTAAAAAAAAATAATTAATTTAGTACTTTAATTTATACTTAAAATTACTAAAGAATGCGGTATGGATAACACTGAAATATAGGCAGTAATAAGAAAAACAAAATTTTAAAAAAAAGATCATATTTTTAAATATACGTATAGTTTTTGTTTTTTTTCAATAATAAAAGTTGAAAATACAAATTAGCTATAATAAAAAATAAATAACTTTACCATACGGATGACTCCGTTTTATATAATATGTCTAATAAATCAAATTATAATTTAAATATTCTTAATAATATGCAAATACAAAAGAATTCAAAACAATTTGTTTTATTGCATTCATATAATATTAATACGTGACCAGAACAAGAATAATTGTTCATAACATTTTTACCATTAAAATATTAGTATTGAAAGTGAGAGGAAACTTTAGATCTTAAAACTATTATCGATTTGACATTCCGGGAGAAAAAATAATATTCCTACAGACGCAAGCTCACACAACACTTATGCTCTCAATGTCTCAGTACAAACATGTTAAAAATAATACACCTTAACACTATAGAATAATAAAAATGTAAAATTATCTTGAAATAAGAATAAAAAAAAATAAAACCAACGTGGAACTATTATAAGTTACCAATAATTAGGATTTCTAAATTAATTATAATATTCAAGTGCACCTAATACATTGATTCATAAATTCACGGACGAATAAATTCGTCGTGGTCATGCTTAAAAAAAAGGTAAATCGAACATCTGTCGGAACAAAAAATGCATAATTTTTTTTTTTTTTTTTTTGTATCAATTCAAATAAAAATAAATGATGACCATAATATCGCAGATCAAAGTTTTCAGAAAAAATATTGTTACTATAAAAAAAAAAAAACAACAAATAATACTTTAAAGCCCGTATAAATAATACTACATGGATATGATTCCAATCAATATTGAAAAAAATAAAAAAAATAATGAAAATTGACATAGAATAAAAACTCATTGCTGATCATTGTTGGTTAACGATAAAAAAATATTGTGCTACTGTTATTATCGTATGATATGGTATTTTATAAAAAAAAAACACATTCGATATTATGGACGAATATTTGAAACCACGACAAATAGGTACATCTATCTTTTTTTTTTATTTATTTTTTTTTTTTTTTAATTTGCAGAAACTGTTTGGTCGGCCCCAATTACACGGTCAAAGTATCCAATATGAGTCTGAGCAAAAGCGTTTATTCAGCGGACTATTTTGACTTTGAAGGGAGACCTTCGCTGCCGATCCGCTGGATGTCGTGGGAGAGCATACTGTTGGTAAGCAAACAGAAAGAAAAACACCAATTTTTCGTAGTTATAATAATTTAGTGCAGCTTATCGCAATTTTTAATAAAAAAAATACTATTTTAATATCTTCATATTCGCGTGTTTTCGCGTACAGAACAAATACACGCCGAGAAGTGACGTTTGGTCGTTTGCCGTCACGTTGTGGGAAATATTGACGTTCGCCCGTGAACAACCGTACGAAGAGCTTAGCGACCAACATATCATCGACAATGTCACCAGGCTGTATCAGAACGATGGGAATTTTGTGAGTTTCATTAAATTTTATTCATAACACTTAATGGAAATAATAGTAATAAAAAATAACATCGTTCGGATAATTAATATAAACACGCTTTTAACTTATCACGAGTGTATTATTATACAACACTGCCGTATTGTTTTATGTGTGACATGTGACAATATAATTATGGTACATTTAATTGCCTTCCAGCTGACTTTTATTTTCGTTTTGCGTACCAAACACGATTTTAATTACCGAAATATTTTAAACATTGGTAAAAAATGTAAACTCACGAGATACACGTCGTATCCAAACCAGGAAAAAGATTTTTGAAGCCTCAGGGCTAAATTTTCGGGGGCCTCAAAATAAAATTTTAAATAAACTATCTTTATAAAAGTATAATTGTATTTTTATTATCGTGAAATATTAAATAAAATATAAATAACGTATTTTTCAATTTAAAAATAAATTTTAGGTTTTGCTAAAGCAAATTTTTAGATCATAATAATATGTAAATTTCTCGTTACACTAATATTAAGTTTCAAGAGTAAAATTAGGAAGTATCGAGTGTTTTGTTTTCAAAATCTAAATTTTTGTTTTTAAATAAATATTTGTGTTTGTACTTAAAATTAAACGTATAAAGTATTTTCTCTTACACACATCTTTTATATCATATTAATAAGTAACAGCTACAATATTATAAAATTAGGGACACCTAAAAAATCTTAAGTCTTGTGGTTCCGGTACCATAACTCTTAGGTTTCTTTATGCAAGCTTGCACATATTTATCATATGCTTTAACACATTGTCAGTAACTATTAACTGAGAATTCTAAACAGCTTTTCATCCTTATAATATAATATGTCCCTGAAATCATCTGCCACCAAGTGTGTAAAATAACACTGAATGAAAAAAGCTGCATTTTTTTTTAAAGGCAGAAGTTTTATAGACTTTTGAATTAAAAAAAACTAATATACATCAGGTGATTTCTGCAATTGAAATTTAACGTCAGGTGACATTTTTTTTTCCAAAATTACATGTCAATTTACGTCAATAGTATATAGTCTATGCAGGACAAGTCAGCATAAACATAATTGTAGTACGCTTTTCTGGTTTCAACAATCGATAGATCTATTACGTAACGTCTTCATGTATATATTATTATCATTTTGTGCAAGAAGTCGTTCGTCTACGTGCGCTACTGTTAATTTGTTATTAGAAAACTTTTGGCCAGCGTTCGCGCGAAAAGTTTGAACGAGTTTCCACCACACCGTTTAGATATAATTTCGGGCGCGCACAGAAATAATAATAATATGCATATCGTTGCATGTTGAAGTCATAAATATATAACAAGGAAGACAAGTAGACACAATAATATAATATATAACTGTTAGTACCGATATCTTAATAAACAACAAAAGGCGCTTCGTTTTGGAAATTCTAGTACATTTAAAATAGTAAACGGCTACTTGACAATAACATTATTTCGTAATTATTATTACTGTGAATTATTTTCGTTGTATTTTTTTGCATATATTACTGATAAATAATACGATACATTTAAATTATGTAAGTATTTTCGTTTTAAATCAATTATTATTTTTTATCCAATTTAAATTAACGAAGAAAAATATAAAAATAATTTTGCATATCATTCAAAAAATAAATTATATTTGATGTACACAAATCAATTTTTTTTACAAATTATAAAAAATAAATGCTAAAAATCTTTGTCGAAGTCTGCAATAGGTCAATATCCTTCACTTATATAAATTGAATAATAAGAAATATGTGATCATTATATGTTTAGTGTGATTTACCAAGCATAATTACCTCTTCGTATTTCCTTCAATAATGAATTTATTTATTATTTCTGTTTTATGAAATTTTTAAATGTAACTAAAAACTGAGAATATAGTGATAAAAACTTTTGTTTTTCAAACAAAAATCCCCCTATCTTACTACTAACATTAACTTTATATTATTTATAGTGAATATTTTTTGAAAAAGTTAATGTGTCTAATTTAAAATTCGAACGAGTAATTAACTACTTATTAAAATGCTTATACTAAGGAAAATAGTCCTTAAAAATAATTTATTGAAAATATAAAATATATTATTTAATATTGGTTCTAGTGTTTTTGTATTTATAATATTATAAGAAAATTAAAAATATTGATAAATTGATATATATTATTAAAAATTTCAAATCATTATAACTTTTATATCTCACATAACCAATATATCATGAACTTATTATATCTATATTACATAATTTTAAATATCTCAAAAAATATTCATTCAAATTTTAATTTTGATTTTAAAAAATGTTCAAAAAAATAACCACTAAATAATTTATGATAAAACAAAGGAGACTCTCACTTGAAAAAAAGAACAAAAGTTTGGATCTCTACGAGACACTTCTTAAGTACCTAGTATAAAAAAAAAAAAATGAAAATTTAAAATTATAATTTCATACTGCATTTAAAAATTTTGAAAATTATATTTTAAATAACTGAATCATTGAAGATAAATGACAAATGACCGTGTTTGAGAAATCAGTCTTTATAAAAAAATATACATAGTTACTGTTTTTTTTCTTTACATTACCTAAGTACTTATGTCATTATACGCAATATATAAGACATTAAAGTCTTTTATATATGTAGTCTAGTAGTGAATATCACATATATTTCGGTTTAAAATATATTTTCATTTATTAATTTTAGATTTTTTTTTTTTCATTTTTCCAACTTTTTCCCGTACAATAAATATATATAATTAACTTTCCCGTCAGAAGACGTAAAAAACATGTCTCCGAAATTCGTTAAGTTACTGAACTTCAGTTTGGAAGGGGAGAAAAAGGTATATACGGTTTCTCATTTTCATATTTTACACCGCTATAAATGCTGCTGCAGCATACTATTGTACTGCTGTGACAACTAAAAAAAAAAAAAATAACTTCTACCTTAACGTCATTTTTCGCGCACTCCCACAACAATCCAACGAAAATTCTGTACCGTATTTTTTATTATTCAGTTTAAAAGTAAATATTATATTACAATAATACACGCCCAGTGTGATAAAACTCAAAATAAAATCATCTTTTTCATTTGTCATCTATGAAAAATATAAATGTTTAAATTTTTAAAAATAATGTGTGAACATTTTATTTTTTTTCCTCTATTGTCCACAAACATTAAATAAATAGATTGTTATATATATGCATAATAGTATATTTTTATAAAAAAACTAAACATATACTTGTGCTCTTTAAGTCTTAAAGGGCTATAAATTACCTCATATTATGTGAAAAACTCGAAAGAATGTATTTTAATATTTTAAATTTGTTTTTTTTTCTCGAAAGAATTATAACATTAATTTTGAAAAACACGTCATTTATCAGTTTTCTCGATGAAATATTAAAAACAAATTAAAAATTAAAATAAATTCTTTCAAAATATGCCCGTAGATACATGAATATATTTAACAAAATTAACTTTTAAAAATAGTTCGCAAACAAATATTTATTTATTTTACTTGAAAACTCAATCGATTAATATTTACACTTCAAATGCGTTTTCAATTATTTTTTTTTTTTAATAAAGAGCCCAATTATTATAAATGTATATTATATTAAATACTAAGAAAACAGCAGGTACCTAGACTACTTGAAAACGGTATTAAATACTACCCCCAGTTTCTGTACAGTTAAATATAGTTATTAAACGTTAGTTATGTGCATACAAAATCGGTATTAATTAATCGGTTGGCCTGCGTACATGGATTGTTGTAAACAGATATTTTTATGAAAACATTTTAATATTTAATGATTTTATAACTATTCAGTTATTTGTTTATTAAAATCATTCCTTCGCATTCCTTTGATCTGTATAATGCTTTTTAAAACAACTATTATAAATTCTTTGATTACTGCTGATTATTATTATTTGAATACAAAACAGGTTTTGCGAAAAATACACGGTTTTGTCCAATATCACAACTTGAATATATTATTATTAGTAACTATTGTGTATTAATTGTGTTAATTAATTCGTTTCAGATCCTATTGCCTCAGCCCATCAATTGCCCGAAAGACATTTACGATCTCATGTGCGAGTGTTGGCAGAGAGACGATAAAAGTCGTCCGAATTTCCGGGAAATACAATTATTCTTGCAGCGGAAAAATTTAGGATATAAGCCCGAATGTGACCCTTAATGTAATTTAAGCCTATATAATCATAACAATGTGTTTGTTTAAAGCTTTACTATATACCTACTATACATATTTTATATACATGTACCTATATAATATATTTTGAATTCCGGGCTCGTATTTCGTTACCTAACCTATGTATTTTTTTACGCGTATATTATAAATTATTATTGTACATGTAATATTTTGTTATAAAGTGTAAATATCATTTTTACCGAGTTTTTGAATAACCTAAGTATTACGTTTAATTTTTAGCATTATCATACGAAATATCGCTTCCAGGCATATTGACTAGGCATTATAGTGAGATTACGAACGGTGATCGACACACGCATTGTATTTTTTGTGTACAGCCGGCGATCACCGTAAAAATATTATGATTAACGTGTGTATAACATATCTAGTGGTAAAAAATAAAATACATTTTTCATAGGTGTTAAGTAGAATCGACCGATCGTATAGTTGTCGTCATAGGTATATTATATTATTATAATATAGTGTACAGTAATTTATAGCGAACCAATTATAATACACAATAGTATCCGTACATAACATGTAATAACATACAAGAACATGTAGTTATTCGTCACTAAATTTATTAGTGTTTTGTAAAGTTTACAGCGTTGTGTACATAATTATGTCATAACGCATTAAAATCAAAATACAGATTGACGTCCTCCGTTCATACGATTTATCGATAAACTTCGTTATTACAACATATACCCGAGTAACCCGTTAAATTATACCGATATACTATTCTTTGTAGTTTTCAGATTAATCGTGATTAGAATTAAGACTATTATTCTTAAATTGGCGTAAAAAAATTATTATTATTATACTCTTAAAAATATAAAGAAAATTGTCAATTTTTTTTTTTTTTTAGTATAAATCGAAAGACTAAAATATTATTAGGAACGATAATATTTACTTTTGAATATACATATATATATATATATATGTATTATGTGTGTGTGTGTGTGTGTGTGTGTGAATCGTATGAGTACATCGTATACTTTATAATATTTTGATAACTGTATAAAAAACTCGTGTCGTTTTAATAATATATGTATAATGTATGTTATTGTAAACGGGTTGGAAATATACCAACGATTATCAATATAATAATATAATACATAACATTAAGGGAAGACGATATTACAATGGTATTAAATTACGATATCATGTTTTCAATTGTTAACATTAAGACGTTTCTTCATATCTTTTTTGAGACGGTGGTTTTCAATACGAACACTGTGCGCCGTGATAGTATATAAAATATAAAATATATTTTTTTTTCTTACGATTTGCTCTAAATGTTTTATTTTAACGTTTATTATGTTAAAACGTATCGTATTAATATGTTATTATTACGTTTATCAGTTATTTGTATTTTAACGCATAACTAAAATACAATATTATAGTGTATACTTACTTAATGATATAATGTTTCATGTATAAATCGTATTTATGGTGCTAAAATCGATATATCACACGTACGCGCATTGAACGTACGTAAACATAAAAATAGCTTGGCAAAATAAATTGGATATTTTTATTCGCCCAAATGGATTTACTATTATTTTTTTCTTTCGTTCCGATACTCTATTTGTCATTTTTTATAATATTTTACACGAATCATAATTTTCAATGTTTACTTTTAAATACAACAATTATTATTGATTAACGACTATGATACTCGTACTATCAATATTCAATACTACTATTAAATAACTACCACCGCTACTATTACTTTAACTATTTACCACTACTATTACTATAACTATCAACCACTACCATATAATTACTATACTAATACGTACGTTACTATTACGTTTAGTTATTTTATCATATTATACAGTGCAGTTAAGTACATACGTCGTTGTTTGATTTTCGTGTAATCCAATTATAATAATATTATAGTATCTAGTCATTTAACGTTATCATTAGTCCTATAATATATTAATTGATTGATATTATTTTCATAAACACGTACTATATTAATTATTGTGTAAGATAAATTAAAAATAAGTTTTATAATAAAAGTGTGACTCATATAATATTATAACCTTTAAAAATATGATATTTATATATACATATATATATATATATATATATATATAAATAATATTACTAAAATGTATAGAAGCTCAGGGTCACTGAAATGTAGTATTTATAGAAATAGACTATAGTAAGTAACATGTCAAAATCACACTATTAACATATTAATAATATTATTACTCGTCTATTAAAGAAAACATTCATGAGAAAATAAGAGGTTGTTTATATAAAATGTTCTTTATAATATGTATTGTTTTATTATCTTATTTTGAAAGATGAATTTATAATTATAACTAATTTACTGTGGATTTTAGTTTTTTTTTTTTTTGTTGTTTTATTTATCAGAAACTATCGTTGAACTATTGATGTAAACTGCTTTTAATGCTTCTATTTGTGAATTTAAAAAAAAAAATATATAATTTTTAAGTTTATATTAAACAATATATATATATACTATATATAGTAAAAATATGGAAGTATATAGGTACTTATAGTTTGCGGTACATATTATAATAGTTGGTCTTATTAAAAAGGTTGTTTGTAATAAAATAAGAAACTGTCATTTGCAAATGAGAGAATATACGAGATATGCTCACGTAATGTGTGAACTAAATATTTTAATAATTTAAAAAATATGAGTGATATAAAAGTCCGCATTGTAATAAAAAATATGTTCAGCGCTTTAAAGAAAAAATCCTATCACAGTTTTCAATTGCATTTGTTTTGGAATTTATTTTATTTAAAGTATTTAATTAATACGTTTTATTCGTAAACGAATTTTTTTTTCAGACTGTCGTGGTAGTTATTGATTCACATTAAAAAAATAAACAATTGACATTATTTTCGTCCTCATTAAACTCTTAAAAGCCAATTTTAAATCATTGATCTATAACGACATTACGGATACGCGTTGTAACTGCGTATTAAACATTTCCAAATTAAAACGGTTTTGTATTTTTTTTTTTTTTTATTTTTTTTTGGATATTATACAAAATATATAATGATTTTCGTTTATGTAATTTGCTCAAAACGGACGACATGAAAAAATATACTTCTACACACCCTCAAACTCCATCAAAATAACGAAATCATTACATTTTGCAGAAAGTATCTATGTTCTAAATATTGAAAATTGTCTGGATTAATATAGAGCTATCGTATTCATTATAATTATGTATCGCGTATAGATTATTATTATTATTTTTTTTGTTATAGACCATGAAATATTATAATATTGTATTATTACTTATAAAATATACGCAGAAAACATAAATTGCCAACAGTACCTACTCGAATGATGATAACAAAAAAAGCATAACGATAATATAATTATGACTGTATGATATAATAATGTGAAAAGCCGAAATCTACAATAATAATTTTGTATAGTATATGTATTCCGTTTCGAGTTCTTTATCACATAATCATCAGTGAACCGCGAACGGATTATTATGATAAAAATAATAACAGTAATATCACTTTTTAAACTATTATACAGGAATACTGCGTTTCAGTGGCGCAGCCAACCATTTTTTTTCTTTTTGAATAAGGACTAAGGATTTAGAATATCGCCAAACTCACAAAGTCGCTAATTTTAGATTGACTTTATAATCACCGACATTAATACACTATTTTAAAATAGAAAAAAACCTTTCGCCACATTACTGCTGCAGTGTGGTTGTTACAATCGTATATATTACATATATTGTGATTCGTCGTCGTAGTTACCGTTCATGAAACCATATTTCGATTTTAATATTTCATCACATATACGCACGCTTAGAAACGCTAGTCCCAAGGAAATAGGTATAACATACAATATTATATTGACCTGGGAAATCGATCGTGAGTTGACCGATTAAGTATCGCCCTTTGTACGCAGTACCTTCATAATATTATGATACCATAGGAAATAAACGAATAAACACTTTTGCAGGGAATTTTCTTCGACGAAACAGTGACTAATCAGCCCGCGCTC
The DNA here is from genome assembly GCF_002803265.2 of Melanaphis sacchari. Taxonomy (NCBI): domain Eukaryota; kingdom Metazoa; phylum Arthropoda; class Insecta; order Hemiptera; family Aphididae; genus Melanaphis; species Melanaphis sacchari. The sequence goes on along the minus strand of NW_020271334.1, from coordinate 1,569,591 downwards.
TCACCACTAAAATCATTAGATCACTTCATTAACTATCAGTTTATCGTCTCCGTTCGGTTAGTCTTACGATATCTCATAATATTATTTATACCATTTTTTTTTTTATCATTACAACTACTTATGAACAGCCTATATTATTTTTTTCATACAAAAATCATTAGACCCTCCTGTGAAAAAACATATTGAAAGCTTTGTGTAATACTGTTGGAATTCGTCTCACGATAACTTACTCCGTTCGGGTCAAAATCCCGAGCGTAGTGTATTATCGTGAAACGCAAAGATAGGTAGGTAAATAATTTAATTGTATTTTATTTTTTTTTTTTTTGGTTTTAACTCCAGAGATAATTTAGTCCTTAACCTTCCCACCCCTGCGACCACTGACATAATGCCACGATCTTGTAGTTGCGTTTGAACATGTACGCGAATGAAACAAGTCTTAGTTTCGTAACTATAAATTATTATACTTTCATGTTTATTAAGTTCCGCGCATCACTACCAACAATCGGTTATTTGTTCCGACACGATTCGATTCCGGCATTTCGCATAACATAATATTATTTTATACTATAATAACAAGTTATATTTTTTATCATTGCTAATAATAACTATCATAAATCGTATATATGTGGTCCATATAGTTACGTCGTTCATAGTTTGGTACCAAAACATTACCTATATACTACTATTACACTTATTTATAATTCAATGTTATTATTATGTAAAATAATGTGTGTGACTGAATGTATAATTTGTTGACAATATCTTCTGTATAAATACCATATAATAATATTACTATGTTTGTCAAGAAAACTGTTGATGATTATTTATGTAACAATTCAAACAATACAGAATAAGGAATAATTATTATCATAACATTGTATTTGTGTATTTACTAACTATAATATTATAGTGCTATACTATAAGAAAGTTTTTTTTACGTTGTTTTTGTATTATCTCTGTGATTTATTTCTTTTCCTTTTTAAAAGAAACATATTTTATTATTTGTAATGTACAGCAGGTAATATTGTCTATTGTCTTTACAATAAGTTGTCAAATATATAAAATGCTTTCATATATACATTTGATGTGTTAATGATTTCAAAAAACAGAAAACAAAGATTTCATTTAACCTATGAAACTATATAAACCTTTCGTGTATACCTACTATTTACTGTTTAGTAGAATTAAAACAAAAATACAGCTAGTAAACAAGTAACATTCAGTATTGAAGAAAATATCACCTCATTAAAGCAGCGTATAATATATAATTCCTGTCATTTAGTTTAGTACTAATAAAAAATGGTAACTAATATACCAATTTTAAACCATTAATAGCTACGCCTTTAAGTATATACAATAATACTTACCTGTACACCTATACACAGTAAATTACTAAATTACAATCCATAAAAATAAAATAGATTACATCGTCTCAAAATGAAAAGGCTCTAAATCAATTTTTTTTTAAAACCATTGTCTTGCATAAAAAAAAATTGATGTTTATTGTTATATAATTTAAGTTTAAAACTTATCGATTTGTTGATTTTTTTTATGAAGTACAAAACATGAAAAGATTCTAACTAATAAAATGTTAATTATAAGGGTGAAGCCAAAAAAAATATTGCATACAATCTTTTTATTATAAACAATGATTGAGAATGCAAATGTTCTAAACAATCTTAGGATCTTATGTGTAATATCTTGGAATAAAAAAGTAGCTACTGTTATAATACGATTATACAAATTATAATTTCGACATGCGCTACCTTCTTATTGTGTTTTTTTTTTTTTTTTTGTACAAGTAGTAAAACTTAATATTTTATATGATGTAGTGTGAAAAACTAACATGATTTACACTTTGAAGTTGGTATCGCTAGGTAGGTACATAGAAAATATGACTTAAACCAGAATCAAAGAGATCTGACTAAATCAAAAATACCTATATCTTTTCAGAATTAAAAGGTTCTATGCATAACATTTTTGATTTTAAACCTAATATTTTATTTTATTTTTTTATTATTATTTATTTGATCAATAATTGCAAAAAGAAAAAAAAAGAAATTTCCAGTAAATTTATATTACCTATATGAAACTTTCTAAATTCTTTATAAAATGTTCGTAATTTTAGTACTCATGGTGAAAAAATGTATCCAATTTCCAACTTCGCTTCCCTGATTAATCAAGACAATTATAAAAATTACATTAGAGCCTTTTCATTATATTATAATGATCATCATTTTTAAATATTGTCATCAAATTAAAGTAAGACGCTTCATTTAATTGTAGGCCTTGAATTGTAGACTATAGTGGATTAATAATGGAAACAGATTCGGCCTTAAAATTGATTGATCATGCATTTCGTAAGATAACGCAAACCTTAAAAAGAATATAGTAATGTAATAGGTATGTTATACTAACTACAACTTGACATGTTATGGACCTGTCCCCATTAGTTCTTGGTGGCCCACACAAAAGAACTAATAAAATAACTACCCACTGTATTGCTGATAAGAAAAAGTTTTGCATAATTTTTTATTAAATACAATTTTTAAAACACGGTATCTTTGAAAATTTAGTTTAAGCAGTCTAATTATTAACTACTTAAAGTAAAATATAATAAAATTGTAAACACTAATAAATTTGTAATATTTTAAAACTAATAATTCTATAGTGTTTGGGCTTATTATATATTTATAAAATCAGTACTTTAATGAAACTTTAAAAATTGTTTAAATCCAAATATTAATGTTAAAAATCATCTCACGGGCTATGACTTGTCCCTGTGTTAGCGGTAATTTTTATCAATGGTATAAATTACAGGGGTGTAAAAATAATTTGTTAAACTAGTATACCAATACTTCAACATTTTTCCTTAATATTTTAAATTAACAACAGAAAATTTAATTTTTCTTCTTATTATCTTTTTACTAAACATGACAGAATTAAAAGAAAAATGAAAACACCTTCAAATAAATGTTGTGATTGTTATTAGTGGACATTTTAATAGTTTGACAACGTGACAAATCGGTAAATTTTAAATTTATAAATTATTTTTACAATATTATAGTATATTATTTACTTAGTCATTAAATCAACAGTCAAATTTGATTCGCCACAATATAATATACTATATAATAAGAATCCGACAAGGATGATTGATTACAGAGGTGTTAAACGGGGAGAGGAGAAATATATACAAACAAATAAGATAAATTAATAAGCACAGCTAGACATAGAAATTGTCTTATTATTAGTCGACATGAAAATAATTAAATGTTCATGGTAAATACAACAATAATGACCCTCTCTCGATAACTTGCATAACCAACATTTTAATCTCAATTACTAAATTTCAAATGAAATGTTTGATAACTTTTTTTTGTGAACGAGATTGGAGAAATTGCTCTTATTGCCTTCCCCTTGTATCCTCTCTTAGAATGTGAACTGTATTTTGAATTTGGATGTACTTAAGTACGCATCACATAATATTCCATATTATAGTATATGCCGGTTGGGTTAAACAAGCGAACAGAATCTGTGCTGCTATCTAGAGTCTATAATAAGCACATTATATGTTATTAACAATTTAACATGGCCGATAGATGGTTATCGTTGACGCTCAAAACAAATAATAATTGTATTATTATTTTATTTATTTCTGCAAACAACACACAACTTATTCCATTACTTACTATCAAAAAACTTCTTATTAAATAATTGATATAATTTTTGTTGTTTAAAATTGTTTAACTCAATATTTCACTAAAATTGAATATGTTTCAATAATGGGCCACTAAATTATGTTTATAAAGGATCACTATTGATTCGTCAAACTTTTAGTGATTGTTTATGCAAGCCCGGAATATGATTTTCAAATTAGTTTCGCATTACATCAATATGTCATTTACTTTTATAAATTGGTTTACAATCTATAGATTTATATGAATATTAAAATGTTAATATTTATAAACCTTTGTTATTTATTTAAGTGACATATTTGTAATAATTGTATTAGAGAGTTTAATCATTTTAAAAAATAACATCCGAAAGCACTAGTGAAAGTTATTAAAAAAAGAAAAAAAAACATAATGTACATATTGCGTATTGATAATCGAATGTACACCATTGTTGTTACCTATTTAAACTTTATGAACTTTATGGCCAAATTAAATTTTTTTGTCGTCCTTGTATTATAATAGTAATAGCTGAATTACCCGTCGCTGCCGGGTTAAAGTAAAAAAATAAGATTTTTGAATAATTATATACCTATATATATATAATATGAACAATATATAGTTATAATAATACGACAAAAATGTTTAAGAAAAACATGAAATGGAAATTAAAATTAATTTAAGTTGTTAAGTTTTAATAAACTTTATAAGTATACGCATAATAGATTCGTACGGAAAAAAAACGGCAAATATTCCACCCAACACAAATAAACTGACAGTTAAATGGAAATTTTAATATATCTGTGTATTATTATTATAGATTTTCTTTAAAAACTGTATTCGTTGTATCTTTTTTGTTTTTCGGTATTATTCGTATTTTTAATTTTTCAAAAGATCTAACAGTGGACATAGCTACATAAAGTTGACAATGAATAAATACAGGTTGAAACTAATACAATCCTACTTTATTCATCTTTTGTCGGTGTACTTTGTTTATTGTCATGGCAGAAATAATTCTTATTGGAAATTGACGCCTAGTAAGTGAAAAGAGAATATTTGAATAACCCATGTATTTATTATAGGTTTTGCCGACGACGATAGCTTAGCAGTTATCTTTGTGGAGGATCATGATTTTGTGCAGCGACGACCGGACGACGAATCAGTGTCTACTACAGACTTCAATTGACGTAGGGGTAGTGAGGGGGTTGCAAAGATGTGTATGTACAAGTACGGCAAACAACGAGTGTCGCTACACAAATACATGGAAAACTAAATATCTCCAAAAGAAATTTAATTGATAAATTTTGGAATTTTGTCATTAGATAGCTAATTTACACACCGAGCACTTTCGTTTAAAAAAAAAAAAAAAATCATGATTATCGGTCCAATAGAACTTAAGATATGACTCGACAAAAATCGTCTCACATTTTAATAATATGATATAGATATAAATAATTATAGATAACTTTTTTATGCGTATCTATCTTGATAATAATATTACGTACCTACCTAGTTGGGAATAAACTGTTGAGGACGATAATAATAATATGATTCTGTGTGTACAAAGTACTACAGTAATTACATGCAAACCTGAACTTCAAGTAACACTTAAAACAATATTTTGCATCCCCTTATTTATTGAAGCCTTTTTTAAAGTCAAGAAAACTGTAATGATGATTTTTTTTTTTTTTTTTTTAATACTAGCTAATCCTGCATGGTGTTGCCCGTGGATGATTAATCTTGTTTTAAACATCAATTAATTTATAAGCATCATATATTCTGAACACAGTTATTGGGTGGTTTTGATTAATTAAAAAAATACCAGTCTTAAATTAAATCCAGTTATAATAATTATTTTATTTTCTATAAACAATTGCTACTCTTTATTAATAAAATATACTTCTTTTTTTTTTTTTTTTACGAGCCGAAAAATTCTTGTGTAATACAATCTTAAGAATGCGAAGTTTAAAAATTTAGCCTTACGGGTGCTTGGCCAAAGGGGATGTTTTAACAAACATCTTTTCTCCTTGACGATATAAATATATAATTCAGTTATAATTATATGCTAAAAATGCTTTAGGTTAGGTTAGAAAGGATTATATTTTCCATGTATTTTGTTAAAAAATATATCCAAAAGTTAAACGTATTTTATTTTTAATGTTTATTAATGCAGTATTATAAATTCATAATGGATGTGTGAACAACTAACCCTTTCTAAGTTGTATTTAATATTAAAATAAAACACTACGTTTTAAAAATCTGAGGGAATTAACTTTTTAGGTTTTAGTTATTGCGAAATATCAGAAAATGCCAAAGGAAATTTAGCACGCCCCCTCCTTGCGCATATTAATTATACACAGTTATTACTTTATTATTTACAAACAAGAGATAATATACCAATGGAAAATCAAAATACCGAGAAGCTTTACTGCTGTTTGTAGCGAAAACCAACCTGTGTCACCACATAACTCAGGATGCCAACTGTCAAATTGACTTTTTATAATGTGTTCTTTAAAAAAAAAAAAAAATGTTAAAATGATATAGTATAATTTTATTTATATATTAGCTTTTTTGATTAATAATAACGTATTATATTAATGACATTTGGCAGCATGTTCTGTAGAGAAATGGCGTGTATTCAAGTTATTCATGGGTTTGTATATTTCGATATTAAATGATTATAGTTTGTTACTTTGGTTTAACGTGCAAATATTAAACATACATTTGACAGACATACGACGTAAATGTACTATGTACCTACGCAATCACTTCAGATAAATTGAAAATGTAATATTTTGTTTCTTTAAAATAATAAAATAAAATGTACTTGGTAAGTATTTTATAGTAAAAAATAATTCACTCATCAAAGGCTTTTTGAATTTAATAATTTATTTTTATTTTAATGCTAATTGAAAATGTTACACATATTTATTGACTGTGTCGTTTTCATATTAAACGATACAGATTTATGGTTTTGAACATTCTCAGAAAGAAGCCTTGTTTTTTGACTAAAATAAATCCTTAAAAAATATTATGAAAGTAATAATCAGAACATCAATAACACGATAAATACAAATAAGCCACTAGGAGGTTCATAAATTAGGTTAGGTTAAACTATGCCGTCCAAGAAAGTTTTGAGTTTTATACCATTTGCAGTAGAAATTACTTTCCAAATCTAAACTTTGTGTTTCTAAGTTTATTTATTTATGCTTCTGTAAATAAGTCTACACTGGTAATCGAATTTAGTAGTTTCCTCTTTACTTTTTGCATAATTAATAATATATGTTCGTCACAGTACCTTCTGGTTTTAAAATTGTATTTTGTGCTTTTAATCTTGAGTTCAGTATTATTTGCTTTTTTTTTGAAATACAATGAACACAGATTCTTTTTTATTAAGTGTATATACATTTTACACTGTATTCAGTATTGAATCGATTTGACGTTTTCGTTCGTTTCGTAAAATAAGTAGAAATTTCATCAATTTCACGAAACTGAACTTCATTTTTTAAACATCACGTTATTACATGATATGAATAACTATTCAACAAACACTGAAATATTTTACTCATTTTTTAACTGCATCAAATAAAAAACTGTGTAAGTTATTAGTATATAATCGCTCTGCTGTAGACAAAGTATTGTGCATACGTCATTAATTTGGTCACTGCAGTGGATGTATTAAATTTGAATTCAATGATCAACTCATACCTAGAATAATTATCGCATACGAAAAAATATTTTGAGCAGAGATGGCCGAATTTCTTGGTAATCATGACTACTCTATAATTTTATTATTTTAGTTAAAATAATTAAAAAAAAAAAATTATGAAATATGTTTTTACTTATTCCCTAATTATTTTAAAAAGAACTGAACATTTTTTATTTTTGATCAAATTAAGCACAAACCAAATCCAATTTGTTAATGGAAATTTGCCTTGATGGTTAGGTTCGAAACCTTGGAAAATCTATTTTACTACAAAAAATAAAAATAAAAATACAAATCATTGAAAAATTAATAATATGCATTCATCGGAGCACTCAAAATCTAAAATAAGACAAAAAAAGTTTGACAATTAGATTTGATCAGTAAAACACTAAAACTAAATAAATTTCTATTTAAGATATCTAAAAATTACAAAACCATTTTTATTTAATAATATTTTAAAATGAATTATTAACTATTTATATTTTTCTTTCTATATCTTAAGAAATGTAACTTTTTTGAAACACAGTTATAATAATTAATGAAAACGTCAGATGACACTTATAAAAAACGTTGATTTTTTTAAAAATTTTCGTTTAAAATTTAAAATTGTTGACATAGTTTTGAAAGTTTAAAACAACGGTATGTATAAATTATATTAACGTATAATAGATGTATTATTTCGTTTTCAGTTTCGAAATAAACCTTTTCACATCTATAAAATCAAAATAAAGACATATAGCATTTACGACCTATGGCTATGTGAGATTACCGATATTGGTATTCGTATTAGATTGCCAATAAAAAACCTAACGAAACAAATGGCTGCTTAATATTTATTAAAGTACGTGTTTAGCAAAATCCTCATTTTTATCAACCAAACATCTCTGTAACATTAAACTCCCGACAATGTAACAGTGATATCATTAATATTGATTACGTAATGCTTGACAGTTTTAAAACAGATTTGAATAATTCGATTTGAGCTCATCACGGAACAAATTCGGTAGCTAGTGAACATGCTGTGTATGTGCTTGGAAAATAAAACGAGCAATATATCAAAAAAAAAAAAAAAATAATAATAAAAAAAAAAAAAATAAATAAAAAAATAGCTATAAAATGACGATGAACAAATTAATATCGTAAATAACTAGAGCACACAATTTTATGCAAATTGCGAGCACACGCGTAAGCAATTCAATAAAATGTGCAAAAACTATATATTTATATTGCATTCTATATATCAGACAGTTTACAGAAAAAAAATAAAATATTTTGCATATAAATAGAAATTTCAAAAGTTAAAAAGATGCTATGACAGAATTTACATGTCCACAAAAGTCATGTTTTGCAAAAAAAAATCGAAATGAAAAGTATAATAATATAGTAATGTCACATTCGTCGTAGATGGCAAATGTATGCGCATGGCATAGTCGCATATACGACGACATAATATACGTGTATTATTTACATAAAAAAATATTTATTTTTAATGAAAGTAATAATATCTCCTTCAATTTAAAATTTTATATATTCGAAATTGTAATGTTATAGGTATGTACCCACTACACTTGCGACGATCTATGTCATTACACACCGCGTTTGCACACCGTGAGTCCTTGACGCAATACTGTGATATTATTGTTTACGACTTACGGGTATAACACGAGAGTTGTTATTATTTAGCGGTGGTGGGTATGCGCATCACAAACCTGCACGTCCCGTGTTGTATTAAAGTTCTTAAGAAAAAATATGTCAAACCAATATATTATTTTATTTTACGGCTGCAGTGAGCACGTTCATTGTACGAATTTATTATTGCAGCAAAATATATATCATCCGAGTAGATATTGTACACCATTGTAATCTTGTACGGCCTGTAGACACACACACACACACTTCTATAGTATATAAATATATACGAAACGCCATACTTTGGCTACAGGTTCGTGTTGTAGACGGTTTATATATAATATATGATATAAAATACAAAATTGTGAATCTTATGAATAAAATATAATACATAAAATTCACCGCAACCCGTAAAATATACATTTATAAACGATTTTGAATTTATTTTCATAATAATTGAATATCTTACAATAATATTTCTCACATTTTTCAAGTAATTTTATTTGCAAGCACCTACTTTTAATAAAATCGAACACAAGAAAAAATGTTTGCTATAGTTTCAGAATATAAACTTTAACGATTGTAAACCCATACAAATAAATAAAACATTTAAAAATGTATATGAATTCGGTCCATAAATACAAAAATTGTTATACAATAACAATTACATTTTTTAACCAACGTATTATACTTATAGCTTACAATTGTTCGATTACTTATAAGTTTTAACACACTTTAACAAATTAAAATGCTGATTTTTAAGATTTTTTAAGAGAGTTGAATAAATAATAACATTCATTGTTGAAGATACTAAGCTAAAAAGTACCTACGATAAATGAATAAAGAAATTTATTGATAGGTAAACATTTTTTTTTTAAATGAATATTAAAGTAGAGTTTACAATATTTAATAAAAATTAACAAAAGTGTAATTGATGGAACGGACGCCAAACAGTACAATAACAATCAATGGGGTTAAAATAATATTATGTTTATGACCATACACTTATAAATATTTTTTATAGGGTATAAAAATTATAGGTACTTTATTTGATTAAAATACATTACATAATATATTATGACATAATCATAAAAAGAAAAAATTGTGTCTACGACGTGAAATATGTTGCAAATATAACATTTCAGCACGGCCAATCAAATTTAGTTAATTCAAATAAACTATACTACAGTTAAACGTAGGGTGACCAAACGTCCTGTTTTATACAGAATCGTCCTTTATATTTCAACTTTATAACCTGTAATCCTGACAATCTTCTTTCAAGACTCTTTTTTGTCTCGTACTTTCAATAAGTCTGTCCCGTATTAATACCGTTTTTTACCTTACTGTTATAATTTATAACTTTTGAAGTTGATTTAAAAAAAAAGTCGTTTTTTTACGGTATTTTTATATGACGTTATTAAATATAATAATATAAGAATCTATACTTTTCAATAGCATTTTTGGATTCTTGTTTTTACCATAATTATTGCTGAATCACATTGTTTTCGGCGACATAAACCGTACGTACGTATAATAGTATTATATTTACCGACCAGCGCTACCAGTCACAACCTGTTCCTTATAAAATGTTTATTATTATAATTATTATTTTATTATTTATAAATAAATATTCTAAGTATGGCCCAATTATAATAGCTCCATGTTGAGCACAAGCGTCGTCACACATATTTTGAAATTAGAAAAACCTCGGTATGCTATAATCAAATTTCAGACTGATATGAAAAACAGTATTAGTAAAGCAGTTTCATGTTTTTCTCATTGTAAAATCAAAAACTTGAAGGTTTATTTAAATTCTAAAGTATTACCCTACGAAGATTTTCAAAGCGACTTTAATAAGAACAAGATGACTACATTATACCGCGCATATACCGAGTTCCAGAAATCCTACTATGGTCGTGATAATGTTACTTCTCTATTGACTCGATCAGATTTCAAAAAACTATCGCCGATAATAGTTGTTGATATGGCTATATGAGCATACAGGACGGTAATGTAAAAACGTCAACTGTTGATCCAAGGAATGGGATTGAGACCGAAGAAGTGTTTCAGCCTCCACTTCGGCATATTGCTTAATATTACATGACCAAATTATGACTTATAATCCATTTAAGGACGAAGTAAGAACAATGTAAATATTTATTGTAAAACTTAATATTATTTCAATGAATAAAAAATAATTTTTATATAGGTATATCATATCTTTATTTCATAAAAGTTATTAATACAATTGTACTTAGAAGAGTGAATACCACACGATATAACGAATGGGATAGGGAGGGGGAAACATCCGAGCACGTAAGTGATAGACATTGATGGGAGGGGAGGGGCCGGGCCGAGCATAGGTGATAGCATAGAGATAAGCTAGCCAGGGTAGCCGAATTTACCAGTTATACGGGAGATCTCTGGATCTCATACTAAAACATACTACTGACGTGGATCGGCGGTGCTTGTTGGGTTCACCGGCAACTCACTGGACGGTGTGACTGACTTGTTTATTAAGATAGATCGTGTTGTTATTTCCATAAATAATAACATTACCTGTCCCATTGGAAATTTTCGTCATGTTATAATGTTCTTTGTTTTTCAAAGTATTTTGTCTTATAGGACTTATAGCATGATATGGTTTGGAAATTTTGGAGACCCCTTTAGTAAGAGTTAACAACATTTTGCTATAATTTTTATTCATAGTATCTATATTTAGTAATCCTTGTTTTTTTACTCCGTTCATTTTTTCCTTGGTCCCATCAATTTCTTTTAATATTGTTTTATTTTTTTGTATAGTCGTTTTATTCTTGGGTTCGTTAAAAAAAAAAAAAAATTAAAAATTATAATAATTTTTATACATTCTAAACTATTAGTACTTACCAACTGCGAAATTGATAATATATATATATTAACAGCCAAACTAGAAAATAATAACACTAATATGATATTTTTCATGTTCATTTTTTTTTTTTTTTTAATATCTACGGTATAATTATCTTCAATCTAAAAATAAAATACGTAACAATATTATTTCCAGCAACAAATTACTAGAAAAACATAATTATATTATATACTTACATCGATTATACAAGAATTCATTATTTCGAATAAAACACAATTTCGAAGAACGAATTACACAATGGTTATGTATTTAAATATTTGTTTAGCTTTGAACGTAACCAAGTATGATTGTTGGCTTTTGTTTATTATTAGCCAGGTTACATAATATATTAAAAAAATATAATAATAATATAAAGAATTTATATATAACCGATATTCGAGGCGGCCGTGTTGCCTATACGAGACTTGTGATTGGCACTCGCAATAATCATCAATTAACGGTTCACATGTAGTGACTATAAGATTGTATGCCACTCTCTCATTATCAAAAATATAATATCCGATAATGAAATTCAATTACGTACATGACATACCGCCTTGAAATACCATTTCAAATCTACAGCCCAACAATATAAATTATGAGTTTTTTTTTTTGCGTATAGCGCTTATTTTCGCGAGTAAGCCTGAAAGCCTAGTTTGGACGCCTATTTGGCAGAATTTTTAGTTGGGCACCCGTAGGTTTCTGCCATGCCCGGTTGGGGGATTTGGGAAAATTATGAGTTCAATTACTGGGTAACGTTTCTATAATTTACATTTTTTTTTTTTTTTTTAAGTAAAATACTAAAATGCATGGTTAAAGAAAATTTAAAAAAAAGTATTGATTTAATTTAACAATGTTATTTTATGTTTTTCAAAATAATGTTTTTATGTGTCTAAATTTTAGTTTTTAATAATTTAAAAATTAAATTTTTCACAATTAGAAATCAACAAAAAAAATTAAATAAATATTAATTTAAAAATATTATGATTATTATTTTTATCCTGTTTTTATTTTTTTTTTTTTTAATCTGGTCACCCTAGTTAAATGCCCAAAATATTGGTTGAAATTAGTGTTAATATATTATCAACTTCTTTTTACTACTATTGAAATACTGTAATACGTTTTTTTAAGTTAGGTAAATATACTAAACATCAAAGGTTGAAAAAACTGAACAGTCAATCATAAGAAAGTCATGATATTGATTATGTTCACGTTCAACATCATTTTTTAAACATTTTAAGTGGTGTACACTTATACATACGATTACATTAAATATTCAGTATATATACACATAGTTAGTAAATGGTTTTCAGATTTTAAATAAAAATAACACCGAATGTCACTAAGCTGTACTATAAATACCGAGTCGTCTAAAAAAAAAAAAAAAAAAGTTTGACAAATATTTTATTTGCAACTTTTATATTATGCGAAAAAATAAAGTAAAATCATTAACAGGTTCGTAATATAATAATTTTTACTATATCCAAACAATAATAATAGTATTATAATAATTGTTTTATATATAAAAAAAAAAGATAATAAATCGTGTTATGTTTTTCTTTTCTTTTTTTAATCTCATTAATTTATAAAACACACATATTATAAATATCGAGAACAATAATCTTATCATAATAATAAAGTAGAACAATAATGTAAATATTACTTAGGTAAAACTGTATAATATTGTTATGTATTCGCATCACTAGTAAAACTATAATATTGTAAGTGTATATAATATAAATGTATAATATACTGTGAAACTTAATGCTGCTAACTTAAATTATGTTTAAATAACCAGATTGGATTTTATATATATAATAAGCTTTTATTCCTGATATTGTATTATACTATAGTATACATAAATAATATTCTACAATAGAGCACGGTACGATATTGTACAGTACAATAAAAATGTATATTATTTATTCTTTGGTATTTCTAGCCTAGTAGTTTCTATATATAATTAGAAATGCGCGTATCATATGTATTAGTATAATAAATATTGTACAGGATGTACGTAATAAGTATATAATAACAATAAACAAATTAATAATAAACATTCGTAATATAACGTTTGGTTTTCGAGCCAACGATCTCGATAAATCAAAAATCGATAATAAAAATAATTCAACAAACAAACACGACATACATTAATATAGTAGTAGTGTAACACACTGTAATATAATATTATTGTGATATTAACACGACACAACCATAAGGCTTAAAAATGTCTACTAAACTATTTTTATTTCTCGCTATATTATTTTAGACTAGAAACGTGTATAATAGTGATGGTAGTGTTAAAAATTACATATTTACAATATATAAATAATAATAATAATAGTCAAAATAATTACAATAACACAAAGCTGCGAGGAAAAAAGACATGAACAACTGTAAGACATAACGTAAAAAACATCAGCAGAATATCAATAGGAGGCACTTCCACAAATTAATAATGAGAGGTTTTTTTTTTTAAATATATTGGCACAGACCAGGCGCGGATCCAGAACACACTCGTATTTTAGAGGGTGTGGGGGATGTGGAGAGGATCTTCAGTAAAATTTAGGTAAATATTATTATTTAAATTCCAGTTTATCAATACAATAAAATAAAAAATGACCTAACCTTATAGGTTAAATTAATTTTACATGAAATATAAAATATTTTATACAAAAGAATTAAAATATTATGAATTAATTTCGTCTTTTTGAATAATGTTTATCAGTATAATAAATTAGATTAGTAATATAAATGGTTTAATTAATATTGATAGATACATGATATAATATGATAAATAATAAAATATAAATATGCTACATGAAAAAAAATATTAAAAAATGATTACAGAACAAAATCATTTCATTTTTTGGATTTGGCAAACCTTTGCTTTCCCTTCCCCCTTGGATCCGCGCCTACCACAGACTATGTAAAAAGGTAGATAGTAATAAAGTTAATAATGTATTCAGTGAAAATTAAAACTGTGGTGTCTACAATTTATGATCATACCCATAAGGTCATACACGTGATTTAATAAAAAAAAAAAAAAAAAAAAACAGAAATGTGTATCTCTACTTATTTAAACATATAATATAGGTACTCGGCTAGTGAAGTATAGTGTATTTGGATATGCCTTCCGAGAATGGCGTATGTGCAAACAAGACAAAGTCATATCATATTGAATATACAAAATTTTATATTTATTGTACACAAACGACTTGAATTCTCCCCGTCGAGAGGAATACAGATTTCATAACCACTTTACAACTACGTCTGCAGTTGACAGTTTTGATCGTGTCTCGATATTTTATACGCGCACATACAATAGCTGTATTATAACTTAAACAATTATAAATCTATTGTAACGTTATGCACGCAGCGACGGCAATAAAATTAAATGCACGGACGTCAGTAGATCGACTTGTTAAATAGTAAATATTTTATCCAAAAACTACAATTATTACGAAAAAAAATTATCCGCGGATAAACGCGCCGAACAAACGCTTTCGAGTCAAACGGCGCAATAGGATGTATAATATTATATATTTTAATCAACAGTGTGAAAACACAAAAATACGAGTAGGTAGTATATATTATTATGTATTTCCAAAATTTGAAGAAAAAAAAACATGATCCAAGAATTTTTAGTTGGGCACCCGTAGGTTTCTACCATGCCCGGTTGGGGGATTTGGGGAAATTATGAGTTCAATTACTGGGTAACGTTTCTATAATTTACATTTTTTTTTTTTTTTAAGTAAAATACTAAAATGCATGGTTAAAGAAAATTTAAAAAAAAAGTATTAATTTAATTTAATTTATATTATAATTATTATTTTTATCCTGTTTTTTATTTTTTTTTTTTAAATCTGGTCACCCTAGTTAAACGCCCAAAATATTGGTTAAAAAAAACATGATCCAAGAAGTTTACTCTGAAATAGATACATTTTTTGACTGTAGAACGATTTTCTTCAATACAGGTATATAACAATATGTATAAATTCGGTGGTTTTAATTTCACAATATGAATTACGTGTAAGAAATACTATCGGACATTTTTTAAACATACTGAATACCGAAAAATCAAGTGAGAACATATTTTAAACCCAAACGGAAACGTTTCACATTGAACATCTCGATGGTTTGACTAACTTGTATTAAATTATTGTCAATTGACGATTTTCTACGATCGTTTTCGTTTTTATTGTATTTTTTCATAGGACAATCAGACTGGTTTTGAAAGGTCGTAATATCTCATTAGAAAGATGAATGCGCACTGCGCATGTAAACCTGTTTCCGATTGAACTGTGATTCTTTTTTACAAGTTTCAACCTACAATTGCGATTGAATACTGTTTTCTAAACAATTATTGTGACTATAGTTAAATTGGTACTGACGTCGAACTACTTGTAAATAAATTGCTTTTAAAAAGTATCAGAAACAAAACCACATCAAAACCACCTACACGGCGAAATTCGATTTCCATATTTTTAAGTGTATCACCGTGTTCTAAATATTCTTAAAATAAAGGTTTTTCAACGCACATTTTCGTTTTATTTTAACTTTTACTTTTCAGATCGTGTGTAATAGTTTATTTTTTCAAATTATTTATTAAATACTCCTAAAACGTGGTAATAATATGTTTGCGGTCAATAAAAATCGTTTTGGATGTCATCCGTTAAAACTGGGCCTGGATCACATTACACAGCGAGTTTCGATACTGAATAAAACACAACTTAAAATATTAGTCGGTTTTTCATATAAGCCAGTTTTATATGTTTTTAGTTTAAATTAATTTAAATATTATCATTTACGCGTTATCAACCATCATACCATATTGTTATAACGTATTGTGGTTATTTGAAAGAATGAAAAATAAGTTTCGATAAAGCTATAATGTATTTGGTTTTTTTCACTGAAGAATCGATTTGATTAACCGTTTGACTCTCTAAAGCGGATGCGATGAAAACGAAACGATGAACACAATATTTCTATGGGACTACTAAAATCATTATATTACGATATTGTTGTGATTTATAATCGCGTTTATGCGATTTAAACGAGCGGAACTCGCATAAATATATACGAAATCCGAGCGGTCGTTATAGGAGGGAAAACGGGGCACAAAGAACAGGACGAATGTATCCGCGGAGCTGCAGAAGAGGAGGTTGAGCGCGCCCGGACACACTCTCTGCTGCGCTCAGACACGAGAAACGACTAGCAGCACGGCGCGGAGGGGAAGCCCCAGGCATCGGATCTCTACTTGCAGCCGACCGGTCGTGATGTACGTGGTATGAAGGACCCACGCGATCGCAAGAAAACTTCCAGCATCGCCCGGGTCGGGAGGACGAAAAATTCGTGGACAACAACAATACTATGTTTTGACGGTTAACGATATGGCGATAATATTTTAATGCCTATATAGATTAGGCGAGTGCACGGTCGAACGAGACTTTTCGTCGGTCCGAAACGGGGAAATGGGTTTGGGGGTGGTTGGAGGGTAGAGTGGTAGTTGGTCGATCGGTGACGGGGCGTAACGAGAATGTCGCGCTGTGTACGTCATTGCCTCGTCGTATGATAATCGCGTTTTCGCGGAGGTACTGAGAGCAAGCGGCTTATGAGAAAATCGGATCGGCGACAACGATAACAATTATTATTATTATTATTATCGTACGCGTCGAGACCATTTGCGCTAGCGAACGTTTGCCCTAATCACCGACCGAAGTTTTGGACGGCGTGTGGCGTCGCCGACGCATTTTCGATTACCACAAACCGTTTTCGGATTGTCTCGGAAACGAAATAACGCACGCGAGCCGTATCGGTGAAAACGGTCGTCGGCAAACGGTTTGCTCTCGTTACCTCCACAAAAACGCGCGTTACTTCGTAGGTATTATGTTATATTATAATATTATCGTTGCTGAATATCGTAATAATATTATTATTATTATGCTTTCACTAACGCGCCGTACGACGACGGCGGTGGAGGAGAGAGGGGGCGATGGAGGCTGTGGCGTGGGCGGTGTGGGTGGTGGTGGTGGAGGCGACGGCTGCGGAATGGGCGCGAAAACTCCGCAAGTGCGCGTCTCAACGTCGGGCGGTGGCGACCGCGGCCGCGGCCGCGGTGACCACGACCGAGAAGGACGCGGCGGCCGCACTGGTGGTGGCCGCGGATTCGGCGTCCTGAGCTTTCGGGGCGCCGTCCACGCGGCGGTCGCCGCCGCCGTCTTCGTCTTCGGCCATCGATGACGCGGAGGACACGGCCGCCATCGTGTCGCCGAGCGGCGGAAGGTCGTTGCGGTACTTGTAGGCCACCGACTTGCGGGCGGCGTAGTACCGGCCGGCCGGCCGGTCGGCTTTCCAGTGTCCGTTTCCGGCACCGTCGCCGGGCACGCGCAACCGGCACTCCACGTCCACGGTGTTCCGGCGGCGGTTGTGCTGGTTGTGCGGCTTGCTGTTCCGGTACTCCTCGGCGTCCTTGAGCGACACCACGCTGGTGGCGCGCACCGCGTACTTTTTGTACTCCCCGTCCCCGTCGCCGCCCCAGTTGCCCCTGTACCGTTTGTTCCTGTTCGCCAACTTCGGCTTGGCGGTGGTCGTGGTCGTGGTCGTGGTCGTGGTGGTCGATGACGTCATCGTGGCGTTGGCAGAACCGTCGTTGCTCTCGTCGTCGTCCCCGTCGTCCACCGTGACCACCGACGTGACGGAATCCAATGACCTGTCCGGACAGAAATCGACGAAACGTTTTAAAATCATAGCATAATATTAAATGACCAACACTGTCGGGAAACGGATCGTCTTACCGTGAAGGTTCTCAAAGCGTGGGACGCGACCCTCCGGGGGGCCGCGAAAACTTTATGGGGGGGGGGGGGGAAGACGCTAGAAAATTAATTTAAAAATCGACGTTGCATTGGTAGGACAGAAAAACATTTATGAAATGACCGTAATAACTAATAATAATAAAATCGACCGATTAATTTAAAACCTTTTATAAAAAATACATTTTATTTTAAAATAAATTTGTATTATTATTATCGATATTAATCTACCTATAGGTTGCTGTTTGTTTTTAATTTTTTGTTACTCTAATTATTAAAATTATTTTTTACGAGGGGTGCCCGGTTTGGGGTTGACCAAAAGGGGGGGGGGATTGGCCTGAACAGTTTGAAAACCTCTGTCTTAACGAGATCGTTTTTCATAACGTAAGTATATACGCGTGGTCACTGTTTTTGCTTATATCACGGTTTAAACAAACGAAATGCACGAAAAATTGATTAAATTTTTTTCAAAATTATTAGCACATCTGGCTTGGTTATTATCTAAATTATATATGACAATAGGTAGGTATTTAATTTATTTATTACAGATTGAACGTAGTTATTGTAGGTACAAAGTTCATCACTGCTGAACTTATATTTACATTCGAAAATATGTACCTATATTACTATTATTTATTTCCTATGTAACCGCAGGTCTTCAGTAACAAGAAGTATATAAAAACCAAAAAACGCCTAACTTTGAGCAGCTGCAACTCGTTAACGGTTAAATGGAAACTAATAATTATTATAACGCTAAAATTCTTAAAAAATAGCTCTATTACTATACATGGTCGCCATTTGAATATCAAAAGCTTCATTATTAAATATAAGCGTGAAAAAAATTAAAATTTAAAAAAGTCAACGCATTTTGAAATAATGAGCGTTCAATTATAAAAGAATTCCCCTGTATAAATTAATAAGGTATATTTATATATCAAGTGCTGAAGTTCAACCACGCCAACGCGGTGTCTAAATCACTGACGTAGTTCTGACGTAGGGAGAATAATAGGGATAGATCCCTCCAAGGCCTTTTTTTTTCATCTTGTATGCATTTACTTATACTCGATATAAAATTATTTGATTACAAATATAAAATTACCCATATTATGTTGTAATTATGGATATAATATGCAATATAGCACTATAAGGACATGGTATGGCGAGGAGTTTGGACGCAGTCACCGAATGGTGCTAATGACCTGAGTAGTAGAATTCATAATAATTACATTTCTGTATAAAATTTAACTTAACATAGAATTATGTTTAAAAAGATAATAAACCTGTTAGAGGGTGTAGGGGGATAAGCTGCCACTTTATGTTTATCCGATAAATTATACATCATCCCTAGAACAAAATCATGACTACGCCACTGGTCTAAATCATGATTTTATTTGAAATTACATAAGACGATTTAGAAAACTAAAAACCCCGACTGCTAAGAAAAACCACGATTCAAATATTAACCATAAGAATAAAAGAAATTATCGCGAGAGATGGTTAGAAATCCATAAGTTATATTGTTTTTTATTTCCTTTTCCGGCGAATTCACGATTAAATACTACATATCCATACTATATAGACTACAGAAATGTAATGACAATTTTGTGATTTTTATATTCGACATTTAAAAGTGACACAGACATAGGTTTTTTATTTTTATACATCAAATTATTAATTGTTCGTTCAACATTTTAAATCATTACCGCAATTAAGTATATTTAAGTGTAAAACTGTCATGTTGGACAAACCGCAATCCGTGCGTATATATTGTGCGGCATGACGAGATCGGCTTTCACGCGACTAAATTTTTTAAAGGGAAATTTCGATATAGGTACTTGAAATTATACACCACAGCATGATATGATTTGAAGCTGAGAGATGTCTCCATTACGCGCAACTGATGGTTTTCGCTTAACCCAACCCCTAACGTATCAACGTAGAAAAAAAAAATCGTCATTAATTTCGAGCGTGTTTGCGATCACGTGAACACGCGTATTTTTGGTTTAAAATACTACCCTCACAATTACAAGGTAGTTTAACCCACGTAATTGGTATTTTGTAATTAAATACGGATTTCGTGTGGGCGCAGTGTGTGCAATATACCACCATGTTTATTTTGTTGCCGCCAAAGATAATAATCCGGGTAAAACGACAACAAAGTCTAACGAATCTACAGGACCACACACACGAGCACGCATTGTCTTATCTACGTTTGAAGTGTGTCTGCGTTCAATAACAATCACTGGGCTGAATATTGCACGTACAAAATATTGTTTCGCATAACGTCAAATAGTTAATGACATTATTTCCTACGAGGGAGATAGCTGGTAATGGATTGGATTATCTTTACCGTTCACGATAATAATAATTATGTGTGTCGTTGTTGATTACACAATTACTTTGCCACACGTGTTGAAGTATATTGCATTAGAACCGATGGAATATATTAATTCTGTTTAGGAGGTAAATGAAATGTTTACCTATATGAGGTACCAAAGCGATAATGTATAGGTACCAGCTATTACTTATTGCGACACGAGGGATAATACGATGAAATGGAATTTTATCTGAACACTGATGCACGATAATATTTTGTGTCTATATGATTTAAAAAAAAGCAAACCACATATTTCGAATGTTTTTTTTTCCTTTACATTAGCTAACAGCTTTCTACATTGATGTGCATTCTTCTTACGGTACATCAAGAACATCCGATTTTTCCGATTTTCTACCTATTATAGCGGGGTGTCTGTTGTGTGTACAAAATTCAACTTGTGAACGTCACTGTTCTTGAAAAACTAAAAAAAAAAAAAACCTGCCCAATTTGGTATAGTTAGAGTTGTCGAACATATTTAAGCGGTGTTTTTTTTTTCTGATAATTGTACTGTAAATGTAGTAAGCGTATCCAATCTGTACATTAAAAAAATACCTATACAACATAATATAAACGTAAATAACACCATATAGGTATATTATGACAATTAGATAAATACCTGCACAAAATAGCTACGATTTCACTAAAATGTACATAGGTACATATTATAAAATGCAGAACTAACGTGCGGTTGTTAATCGCACGATGACGATGACGGAGTTAAGTAAATTGTAATGTGTACATAGACACTATTTATACACTCTCAATCGATCTGTTTTTCGGAAAACGAGAACTGCGTTTAAAACCAAAGACATCCGTAACCTCAAACCCAACATATTACGTATAGTGCTTTTACCCGTGGGTTATACGGAATTTAATTATTTCGGGTGTTTGCAGCGTGCCTTTTGTCGTCTGCGTCGCCGACGGACACAAGTGGTATTGTTTTATTATAACCATGGCAGAAGAACATTAATAGCGATTGCGACAGTGTATACTAAGGTCGGTGGGTGGAAGTAGGAATTATATAACTTGGTAGGTAACTCCTTTATTAAAAACAAAAATCTTTAATAAAAAAAAAAAAAATCGAAAACGACGTAAACTTAAACCGCTAAAGTGCTTAGAAATGTAAGAGGAGAAATAATTCTATATCGCAGTGGATATATATATATAATATGTATATATA
Source organism: Melanaphis sacchari (assembly GCF_002803265.2). Lineage (NCBI taxonomy): Eukaryota > Metazoa > Arthropoda > Insecta > Hemiptera > Aphididae > Melanaphis > Melanaphis sacchari. The sequence goes on along the minus strand of NW_020271334.1, from coordinate 1,547,326 downwards.
ATACGTACACTCCGTTCACCCAAATGCTCATGGACGGCTCGGGATGCATGCCGGCGGCGTAACATGTGATGTTGATTTCGGTCGGCCACTTTTTCGGGTTAGTCGGTGCGGCGCTGCTGCTTGACAGCGGCGCTAATGTCGTGAAATTCACATCGCCACCGCTGCCCTCAGAGATATCGTCATCGTCGTCGTCGTCGTTATCGTCGACGGATATTTTGAAAATTCGTTCCGGTGCTATAAAAAAAAAAAACAACAACAACAATGTTTAACAAAATAAAACCAAAAATCAAATTCGTACTTTGAAATTCTGAGATTCTTTTTTATTGCATATTTTAAGGGAACGTTAATAATTTGTTAGATTCTGAAATAAATTAGTTTATAATATTATCTGAAAATCGTCAATGAAATAATTTGTTTGGCAAATCTTAGTGTATTTGAAATAGGTTTATCGGAATTTAACGTTTTTCATCGGCAATTAATGTTATTTTCCTACAAGCTATGAGGAAATCATTGAGATTTTTTAGTGAATCACGTCAATAACCAAATTTTTTCATAAAAATAACAAACTTAATTGGATGCTGGATATTTATGAATTATGATTGTGTGCTGTTTGCCTGTTACTGAACAAGTCAGGTTCAGGTTTAAATAGTATGCGCAAAAACACTGATCGAGATTTTTAATTTTTCGATTATCACTAAAAGTACCAGCGTTGCCATTGCAAGACAATAAAAAATGACGATTACAACAATAAACGTTGTACCTGTAGCGGCTGTAGCCATGGGACTAACAGGTTGTATAATAGTAAATGTCACGGAAGTTCTTGTAAAAACAAACAAGTTAAAATATAATATAATGATAAGACATTGTTTTAAATTTATAATGCTATTATAAATATCTATATTAATTTTCCGTGACATAATAATTAAACCGATCTTAATATCGATAACATTATTATGTTATATACTTGTATTATGTAGACATATTTCTCCTTCCGACAAAAAAAAAAAGTCTTCATTTATTATCGTGGACTAGAAAATCATAACTCGAATAAATATATAATATTTGAAATATAAAATGCAGGATTGAGCATGTTTGGTGGATTACCCAGTTTATACATGACGTAAAAAGTGTTATTTATATGATATTGTGTATAAAAAATTCTCTCTCGTGGTATAAGCTCTGCATGTGGTAAAATACAAAGTCTACAAATCCGAACGAAGGTATGAAATTTACCTATATAATATATATGGTACCTATGGATAATGGATATGTACATTTCAGATGTTTCAGTGAAATGTAAACGTACGATTATAATATTGTTTTTACGAATGACGACAACGGAACGTTCTAAAACGCAGTAGAACATGTTAAAATATATTTTATAGCCCTCCCTCGTGTACACTGTGCACGCACGTCTTGTTCAGCGGATATTGTTCCGTGTTTTTTAATATTTATTTTTTTACGTAATGATTTGTATACTAAAAAAATCCTCGTATGCTTACAATATAAATCCACGTGCAGAAATTTAAATTACACACATATTATAATACCGATGTATATGCAATATATGCATATAATACGTAAGTATATACATATAAAGTAATAAATATTTTCTATGCATAAAATATGCAGATACTTTATATACCTATGATTTCCGTTTTTTTACAGACGAATAAATGTTATATTCTATCTTATACACACAAAATTTTGCACTTAGATCCTATACAATCTAAAGTTTTCCCTTTTTCTGTACTATGCAAAATCAATGAAGATTCATATATTTTTTTAAATAACATAAATAATAATATGCTCTCGAATATGACGTATCTATAATAAAATATGTTTACTTAGTTTATTTGTTTTTATTTGACGGTGTTTAGCCATAATGGATTGTAAGTTTGGCATTTTTCAAAAATAATACGTAATATTTTTATTCACTCTATCTTAAAATTATATTAAAAAAATTAATTAAAAAACAAATAACGTTACGGTTACATTTTATACCCTCACTATTGGCATACTTAACAATAATATAGCATAGAGCAGTTATCTACTAGTTTTTGTGTTATACAAACATGGGAGTTTGTTGTTTTTTTATCATATTGTATATTGCAAGAGAAAAAAGAGAGAAAAGAGTGTGTACACTACGCACCGTAACCGATAGATATAGGGATGTGTTGTAAAAACAATAAATGTCATATTATATTATTGTAAACGGAACGCGTACGAAAGAAAAACGTAATTTAAAAACAGCAAAACTAAAATAAATGAAAAATAGCAAAACACATCAAGGGACCTACGAAAATAATACTACAGATCGACTCATTCGAATCGGCTACAGGTCTGCATATAATATTATGTGATTTACATTAATGTAACTTTATAGTAAGTAAACAATAACAGCTGCGAGTCTAGACTCTAGACGGTTTGGAGAAGCTAAATTTTCCATATAAAGTCGACCCGCAACAGTACTTAGCAGTAGTTTTAGGTACATATGATTGTAATTTTATGTAAATGTATATATATAAATATTTACATGAAATAAATGTTTAATTAAATTAATTAATCGCAGCATGTTATCGCATGTAGATACCGTGTGCGATTAACCAAGCCACCGTATACGAATAATCTTGAGTTTCCAAACTTTATACACTGATCCACGCCGTACAATACGTATTCATACCAATATATATATTTCATGAATTTACACTAGGTATTCTTAATGGTAATATAATAGAATCTATAAAGCAACGGTGGCCTAGAAGTTACGAGTTGAGTTCTGAACGCAAACCGAGAAAGCAAAATACACATACATCACGAATATTATAATATAAATGTGTGTGTTTATGTGTATGTGTGAATGTGTGTGTGCGTACGTACGCGCAGGACCCCCAGAGGTTATATGATGCACACGACAACGCCAGACATTTTCTGCAAAACGTTTTCCTATGCGTCACAGGCGCTTCTGCGATCCTATTTCATCTCGAAAATATAACTAAATAAGCTGAACCAGTGTACTATCATACAAGGAAGGTATGTAGGTATAATAAATAATAGTAATATATACAATATTATTTTTTGCTACCACAGCGGTGGCAAAAGGTTGACGTGTGAATATGCGAGTACATTGTAGATCTCTGAATGTTAGATGACTGTAAAGCTATTAAGTTCCTTCACAAACACCTAAAAATGCAAATGTGTGTGCCTACAGTGTATACAGTAGGTATAAGTGTCTACATGAAAAATGCAAAGTGAACCGGTATTTACGGTTTTTAAATCAAAAACGGGATGGCACATAATCAATAAACGTATCTTTATAATACGACTGTTAATTTATAACACTTAAACGTTAATACCTACAGAAAACTCGATACATTTTGTTAGTGTAATGAATTCAATATAGAACGATATTAATTTAAAGAAAAAAACTAGAGAAGTCATTTTGTTGTACAGTATATCTCGATTTTCAATTTTACCTCATCATAGACGAGACAAATGATAGTTGGTGATGTAGATCACTAAAATTAGTTGAATTAAATTTGAATTCGATCATAAGTTATAGCATATCAAAATACAAAACACTGAACTCAAAGACTATTTAAATTTAAAATTACAAATGTCTATTAAGTACTCAAAAAAATCATTATTTTAAAAATTGTATAATAACTTTATTCGCAGTGCTTAAATATTTTTAATAAAATAGAATAGGGTTGTAATAATAATAATAATAATAATAATAATAATAAAAAAATATTTAAAGAGTTACATTTCTTATTGATTATAAAATAATCAGAAAGGGTGCACTAAAATATATATATAATTTTTATTTTTTTAAAGGGACACTCCGTTCCCCTCCAATTCAAGTACTGAATATTTGATGAAAATGTTAAGACTTTACAACTACTTATTTTTTAATCACAATGAAATAAAAACAAAATACATTTTGTGAAAAACTGATTTTGCGTATCTCCCATCTTAAGTACCAATTAAATCTGACATTCTACGAGAAACCCTCTAGGACAAAGTTGAGGATAAATACATTTTTATTACATACTTCAAAAAGTGACATAAAAAAAACACATAATATCATTGTGAAACCAACACATTCATTGATCGTTTAGAATTTAAAATATGGTTTATTCGCCAGTTTATCGAAAAATTACCTTTAATATTGAAGAATGACTTCACATCAACTGACGTACAACCGGATGAAAAATAAATGAAACTATAACATCCTTTGTTTTGTAGGCCAACACTAAGATTGGGTTACAAGCTGCAGTAACGATGTTGACTATCTATAAATTATTAATAGTTGCGTTCTAAAAACGATTCCAATTTGCGGTTTATTTCATTTTTCCTATCCAATAAGCATTTATTTTATAAAATTCTTAAATTACATTTTTCTTTTTCTAAATTTCGATTTTATTATATTCATAAATTATTTTAGATAATAACTATGACAGGTATCTTGTTATATATTAAATACGAGTTTTGTTTTCAAACTTTAATGAAATTTGGTCAATTTATAGCATCATCAAAATAATTTAAAATTATGAAACCAAAAGTTAAATATATATAAATACCGGGTTGAAAGCGAACATTATTTTTTATGAAATGTAATTAACACTTGGAAATAAATATGAAAAATATATCAGCGTCTATTGTGAAACTAATATAATATGTATATATTATTAGATATTAATATATTAATAAATGTTTGTATGTTACTCGAAATTCCGTTCGCATTAAAAATGATGCTTGAGTGGCTACAGATGTTTAAAGTATGAAGTAAACATTGAAAATAATTCATAAGAAGCGAAAAACGCGAGAAGCTTTGTATATCCGTATTTAGTCTCTGCGTTTCTATTTAATAATTCATACAAATATCTAAATAAATAATAAATATATTACGTATAGTTCAACGTACATTGTTGTGGAGGTGGGTTCAATTTCCCAAAGTCACGTGAAAACTTTGTTATTCCTTCTAAATCGTGTTTATTTTAATAACACGCATGAATCGATTAAAACAAATATAAATCGTTCTTTTATAATATTCATCGACGGAATAGAAACTGTTTGATTCCGTTCACGCAACGCGTTATACAATATCGAGGCGTTTATTTTTTATTTTCCATTAGTACCTACAATTTTTCCGACAAAAGTCTGTATAAAATCATAGTATTATTATCGTTTATTATTGATATAAAATTATATTATATAATGCATTATACAATATTAATTTTACGTTCTGGTCTATAAATACGCACGAGTTTGGTCGTATGAGAAATAACTAATATAAAGAGCAATTCAACAAGTAAGTATGCCCACCCTCAATTTTTCCTTTAATGATGAATTTATTTGAATTCTGATTATTGGAATATTTTTAAATACAATTCAAGACCCACATTTTCAAATTTTTCAATCATTTTATTACTTAAGGAGTGTTTTGTATCAGATAAAACTTCTGATTTTCAAACGGGAATCGTCTTTTGTGTTGTTAATTATTTAATGGATAATTTTTATGAAAACGTTGGCACGCCAAATTAAAAATCCAAACGAGTAGTTTATCAGTTATCAAAATGTTTATATAAAGGAAAACTTCTTTACAAAATTATTATATTATTTATATTAGATAAAATAAGTATTACACTTGGACTTTTTTTTTTAAATTTTTTTAATAATGGAACTAAAATGTTTAAATAATCATTTCCAAACCCATTCGGTATTCTTAATTCACAAAACCAAATAACTGAAAAAACTACTCGTTCAAATTTTGATTTTGATATAATAAAAATTTCAGTATAAAAAGGAAAATGGCGCTCATTAGAAAAACAATAGTTTGTATCGCCACAGACCACTATTCAAGTAACAGAATAATTTGAAAAAATATACGGTTGTACATTAAGTATATAATTTTCAAAAATCGTATTTTGAATAATTGCATTATTGGAGTGAAAGAACAGATGAGTATGCTCGGTGAATCATCCTACATATATATATATATATATTAATCAACCAACGATACGACCGATCGATTTCCAGTATTCGGTATGCCTCTGCGCGCGGAAATGACATCTACGTCGCGCACAATTATTACGCGTCGTCGGATTTGGAAAAATTCGGGCGACGCGGCAGCTGTGCTGGTCTGCTGTTTCCTAGCCTATATATAAAAATCGTCTGGCACGAACACGTTATGTATATATATATATATATATATATAAGTATTGCGCGCTTATCGTTTCAAAAAAAAAAAAAAATAAAAATGTAATATCTCGTACGCGCATATTAATATAATGAGCGTAAATTGCAAATAATAACAACGTGTTTCCACTCATCATGGTCGTCCATCGATTCGTTTACAATATCTTAATCCTTTGTGCCGCCGTTACGCGTCGTACATATTTTACGCTTTGTGTACACGTCTGCGCGTCCTAAATAATAAAATATTATAATCTAAGCTATTTTATTTATATGCGTGCCAGCAACAGGAACAATAATTGATAGAGATCAATACGGAGCGACGACGCATCGAGTCGGCACGTCGCGCGTCGTCTCCGCGGCATCGTCTGCGGTTTCTATAATGTTATGTTATATTATTATAACTGTAAATTATCGTAAGCCTACTACGTATCCGTAGGTACATATTATTATAATAAATTGTACACCGTGTTGTACTGCGGGTGTTTGCAAAACGTGTTCGTGAAAACGTTGACAGAGATGCGCATTTCCCCGCGCGGGACAAAAATTGGAAATTTTGAAAACGTGCTTTACGTCGGGCGGATTTCAACATGTGAATTTTAATGATATATGCAATCATCTGTGTTTACTAATTAAAATACACACACACACACACACACATATATATATATACGTGGATACATGTATTATTGCAGGTCATTTAAAAATTGTATTACTAAACAAATCGTATGCGTACATTATTGTTATTTATACATATAAATACATATATATATATATATATATATATATATATATATATATATTGAGAGGATATTGCGAGCAGTTTTAATTTATTGTTTATATATAAGCTCTCCGTTCACGTCGTGCGGCGTATTTAATTAACCTGTCTTCCACAAACTTTGCTTAAACTTTATATTGGGTAGTTATTTTAAAAAATCCAATTAATCTTTTATAACAATATTCAATAGAAATTTATTCTGAGTTTTGATTTTTTTCACAGAATTAGATGAACGAGAGTACACATTATTAAAACTTTTACGCGAACAAAATGTCATAACATTTTACCTTTTCCCCTTATAACGACATATGACAGTATAAAACCACGTATCTAAATTTATCGCTCGACTACAAACATATTACACGAAAATTATCAGCACTACGTTCATGTTGTGAAATTATTAAATATTGAAATTACGTATTATCCTTTATAATAATAATATAGATTTTTGAGTTAAAAATTTAGAAACTAGAAAGTAAAGAAACCGTGTTTAACAACAAATAGACGTTGTATTGTTCAAAAATAACCGTGTTTGAAAAAAGTATATAAATAAAAATATATTGAAAATTGACGCAGCCAAGTGAGATTAGTTAAAAACTAAAAATGCTGATATTGCAAATTGTGATTGTATTATTTGTCTCATCTAATAAACATACTATAGTCAATAAAAACAATTGATGAAATTGTATAACGTCCACTTAAATAATTCTTCTTGCACTTTTCCTTTTTATGGTTATTATTTAATTTACAATGCCCATTGTTACTGTTGTACGAATTCTAAAATCATATTAAAATGTAATTATTGTAATATACATATAACACTCAATATAATAATATAAGATTTTATTATAGGTACAAACATATATTCAGTATAGTTGTATGAATCTAAATAATGTAAAATAGTAAATAGGTTGACAAAACTAATGACTACAATAAAGAAAACTATTATTAGATATTAGTCATTTAAACTAATTTTAAGCCAAATGTTAAGCCCTTTAAAAACTTTTCAGTTAACCCCCCACTGTGGACACACGCTATGTATAATGTATTATATATACATATACCATGTTATATCATACATCTATCAATCTTTCGAATGTATTATTTTTACCAAAACCGTTTTATAATTTAGCTTAAGTTTAAACACCACATGGTCAGAACAGTCTCTTTAGTTTTTTACACCAATAAAATTTACTGGCACACCAAAAAAATATTGTCGCGTTCATAAAAAATAATCTGAATAGAAAAAAATAAACAGATACTTAAAATAGTCAAGTTTTTGTTAAAAAAAATTAGTTGTTTAAACAAGTTTGTTACATTTTTTTCTTGGTTTTTTTTTTTTAAGCAGAGAAATTCTAAAAATGGTACTTTTTGAGTATAATCTGTGTTCAGTTTCTAACGTATTTATGCGCCAAATGAACTTTTTTCTAAATTTTTACTACCACAAAAAGTATTGAGCAAAAAAAATGGTATGGCATTGTAAAATCCAATACTATATTATACTAATTCGACTCGGAATTAAAGTACTAAACACACCATCCAGAACTTTTATTGAAAATATAATAAAAATGCTTTAAGAAGATATACATACTCGTATTACGTACGTACTATTTAAAATATGAAACTCTCGATTTGACGACGTCGTGCCGTTGATCTCATTGGTTTCATCCATTTCAAAGAATTTAAATCTATCCACGTTAATGATATTATTATGTTGTGCCTGACGCTATATTCCAGACGAAAAAAAAAAACAACGAATCTGTGTTTCATTTGGAATATTTTCGATACCGTATAGTGTCGCGTTGTAAGTAATTATACAAGTAGTGCACCGCGGTGGATTGTTTTAGAAAAGAAAAAAAATTGAATGTTTTTTCAAATGATTTTTATGTGGTATTAATAATATGTATAGGTACGCGCGTGTACATCTTTGCAATAATTAGGTTACTTTGTGTGTGTATGTACTGACGTACTTTGATGTGTGTGTGTGTGTCATTCGCAATCATTAAAAAATATGTCAAATATTCAGATCGAATAAAACGTGACGAAAGTGTGATAATTATTTTCGAATTTTTTTCTTTTATTTTCTTGACCGCGAGTACTATTGTATATTGTCCGGCGCCGGTAGTTTTCCCCTCCCCCCTCTTTTCCTCCTACAACAATTGTATGCGCACAGCAAACAACATTATTTCACACATACATGTATAATATGTAATATAAATATAAATACAATGTCCCTGTATATGTGAAAATAATAATAATCGTCCAATAAACGATGTGTTTAAACGCGTGTGCAGCCCACACGCCAGGACACAAAAAATAAACACGGGGAGGCGACGACGAAGTTTTAATAATAATAATAATAATAACAATAAATAACAATAATAATACGGCCACCATTGTGGCTTGCTCATATTATCTTTATATATATATAACGTGAATATATCTATTATTATTTTTTTAAGTCGAGGGTTTTATTGAATGAAGTGCTTTATCGAATAATATAATAATACGGATGTCGGATATATTATATTGTGTTTTTGGGTTTATTTTCAGTGCTGACAAAATGTAATTACTCAAACCAAACGCAGCAATATTGATCAGAGTGTTTATGGTTGGAAATAAGATCGTGTTTTAAAAATATAATTCGGATGACATTATGTGTAACTAGGACATTTTAAAAAAAAAAAACACGACGTTCGCTCGTCTGCTTAGTCTATTAGTGTGGACTGTGGAGTATAACTACTTTAATTATTTTTTTTTTTTTGGTTTTGTACAATTTTTTTTAATTACAACTATTGTTTTTACTAACATACCTCGAAGCAAAATATTATTTGAACATTTTGATAACTTACTTCAAACTACAATCATAGATAAATGAAAAGCCCTAGATTATTAATGAGTATTCAAAATCGAGTAAATATGTTGAATTAATAATGTAACTGCAAGATAGTCTGTGAATATAGTTCTAGTTCTACGCCACTTTAATGTACTTAATATAACTTAAAATACGTATTACATTGTTTGATACATTTTTAATATTTTACAAAAGTTATGAAGCCATTTAAAATAGCTTTATACATGAACGATTTAAAAATTATTATTAATAATTTGAATTTTCTTTTAAAAAAAGTTAACTCTCAATTAATGAGAATTATTGTATGTATAATTTTTTTAACAATACCTCTCTTTTAGATAATTCGAAATTGGACTAATATTTATTATAATAATAGTTTTTTAAATTATATTTCGTCGGAACCTATACTACCATTACTATCTATTATATAGGTATTGTTTAAGATGACAACCGGCAGCGACAAACGCACGTGCAGATGTATACAATATCTAAATTTTATAACGAAAATTTCAATACCTACCTATTCGTATAAGCGCGTGCGGTCGTGATTTTCAATCGCAGCGAATTGTATTACATATTATTTATTATTTGTATTATTTTTTTAATTTTTTTTTTTTTAATTTAGGCCATTAGAATTCTTAAGAAGTAGTCCGTCGCGGTGGACATCGCGAGGATATTAAATTCATTACATTAGGTATATATAATAGTATTAGGTTTTTCTAATTTTTTTTTTTTTTTTTATTGCGTGCATTCTCATTATTCAGGACATACACATATTTACTTGCTGTCGCTATTATATATTTTTAACACGTGAACGAGAATATCGCCGTTACAATAATAATAATTTGTGTTTGATGTTGATTTTTAGTTTTTTTTTAAAGATATTTATAAAAAAATAAACACGAAACGTACATAATATTACGGATTAAATTATAATGAATAATAATGCTTACATGCTCTACAATTATAATGTATAGGTATTATATTGTTACTATTTATTGATGGCTCAGATTTTTTTTTTTATTATTATTATTTCTATCGCATACCTACCAGAAAGATAATCCGCAAATAAAATAAAATAATTATTTATTATGCATATTATATTATAGTACACGTATATACTTATTCAAACCGTTTAATATATTATTTTACCATAAAATGAAATTCACATGAAATTCGATTATTTATTAAAAAAATAAATAAATTTATTTTACGATATAAACTTTTTTTTTGTATTGTGTACAATCATGTTATATAGGTTAGATAATAGGTATACCTACTACAAACAAGATTTTAAATTATTTTCAATTAAAACTTACTGCATAACAATAATTTTGTTATATATTATATTTTAACACTATGTTAACGTTTAGAAATAAAAGTATGATAAAATATTAAAACACTCATAGTGTTAGCAAAATTAAAAAAAAAAAAACAATTTTATTGTTCATTGTAGTAATTGAAAGTATAAATTTTTTCCACTCGAATAAATAAATATTATCGTTAAAAGTTGTTTCACATATTTGAAAATAATAAATTATGTTTATAATTTAAACCAATATCGTTACGGTTGTTCGTTAAACAGAATGTGTGCATATTTTAATAGTTTTGAAGTGCTTGGGCTTCCGGTCGCTGAATATGACCCTCTCAACATATGTGTAAGGGAACAGGAAATTATACTCGAAACTAAACGACTAAAAACCACTGATAATGATTCATACAATATTCTGTAGTAAAAATGTAAAATTTAAACAAAAAACTAACCTAAATCGGTTGAATTAAATATGCCCTATTAGGTTTATACAACAATATTTCAGACAATTTGATATGTGCATAGACATGTATTTATTTTGCAGAACAATAATAATGAATATAGTATCATATTATATTATATTTCATTTCATAGAACGCATAAACGTAACATTTAGATCATATTCCGTTTTTGGTTTTTTATTACCATTATTTTTTTAAAACAACATATCCTAAAATTACATGGTATACAATAACTATTATTATAATAACCCTTTTCGATTCGATGCTCTTTAGGTGCACATCACGTTTTATTATTGTTTTACTTTTCATTTTATTATTTTTTTTTCTGATGTACCCATGCCATAGTAACGGCAACTTTACTCCATTGGAAATCAACGATACGCTTTGCATGTTTACATTGTTCGCCAATAAAATATTTGAAATTAAAAACAAATACATCTGTCAAGCAAGATAAAAAAAACTGACTATTCTAGTAAATGTTTCTGAATCATCTACGACCTCCTTCGTTTTAACACCACATGGTTCCATGGTTCTCCCACGATACATGCATATCTCTACAATTAATGTGACTTATTTTCTTTCATTGGTTGTGTTTAACCATGAACACCAAAAAAAAAAAATATAATAATAACTCTTTTATACAGACATTAGAATACGGTCATTATATTTAGTACAAAACGTAAACCATAATGATAAATAGAAATTATGTGCCACTGATAAGTTGATCGATTTTTTACAACACTAGAAATGAAGTCTCGTTGAATTATGGTTTGTAAATAATATTTTGAAATATGGTAGTGTACGTTCAACTATTCGTTTCATTACAATAGATAATTAAGATTTTATTAAAAACTGCAGTAGGTATTGACGAAACAAAAGGTTTTTGATGAATGGTACTATGTAAATATAAGTTCAATACTTCCATGAATTAATTTATATTCGTATAAACATTAAATAATAATAATGAACGAGTGATTTTTCATACGTGTGAAGTATACGTGATGCATATAGTTAGTTACAGTGTGCTTAAATATTGTATTCATCGCGATTCAATTAAAATTACTGAAAATAGAACAAAAATAAATCTAGTTACAGACATTCAGGGTCAAATAAATATTACTTATAACACACGAGTAGGTTATTGTTTTTAAACTATTATTAAGTTAGAACACGTTTCTAATATTATACTTTTTGTCTTATCGCTTTTACCCGTGATTTTAATTCATTAACGCGTGTAAAGTATTTTTTTTTTAATAATTGAAAACTACGTTATTCTATTTTATCTATTCTATAATATGTATAATGAAGAAATAAATCATCAAATCGTCGTGTGTTAACTGTTAAGACGTTATATACTCATGTCTGTTTGGTGTACTTAATCTAATCGTGTAGGTACCATTTAAACTAACCAGGTGATGTCAAAATTATACTAAATCCAATATTACCCGTAACAATAAATATCTGTAAAAAAAATAGAAAAGTTCTAAATAGTTTTTTTTTTCATTGATTCAAAATACATAAATCAAGCTCAGAATGCGTTCATCTTAAATTGATACTGTACACAATTTCAGACTTGCCACTAAAATAATTCAATGCAATTTCGTTTACAATACATCGGTCGATACGTACTTCATTCAATGAGAACACTTCTTTATTTTTGTTGTCATGGATTGAAATAATATATTATGTGCACTATTTAAATGCTTTTTTATGATATTTCTCTTTTAGGATTTCGGATACGCTATACACCTATAGTACTTATGCATTTTGTTTTTTACACTGTTAATACGCACTTTACCCAATTATTACCGTTGTCAGTCAAAATAATAAAATAACGCCGCTGTAAATCTATTATAATGCACGATATAATTTATGAATGATCTATGAATATTTATATCATTATACGTACATGGTTAAACAAAGAGATAATAATGCACAATATAATAAATAATATTTATAAAATATCGCACGATAATTTCACCGAGTTACGATTAAAAATTATTTTTGGATAAACGGACAACGGAAAAAAAATACAAACGACGATGTCGACTGTTGCAGTCGTAAAGTCTATTGAGAAAAAAAAAAATAATAAATACATTATGGTTCCCCGTCATCCATGATTATCCTAACCTAACCATAAGGAGTAGGTATATCGCGATATGGACGGTAATCGTCTCGTTCAAATTTATCGCGGACTCGGCATACAAAGACTTGGCAACGGGTTTACGCGAGTTGGCAATGAAATTCACGGACGGATGCGTTCGGAAAGTGGTCAGTGAAACGGTTATCATTGAAATCCGGTGAGGTCTACATTCATGCGGTTCGACCACGATAAACACGGTCAATGTATGACCATTGATGATATTTTGTTTTACGTGGAGCAGCTAAGGTTTTCATTACGCCGTGTCGTGTCGTGTTCCAAAGAGCGACTTTTCGCTGGTGGAGAGGACGGGTTTGACACCACTCCCCATAATGTCAGTGAGGTTATCTATTTAATGCCTAATTATTACTATAGGAAAATGTAATTACTATAATATTTTGTAAACAGTCGACAGATTTATTCTTGAAAGTCATTGGAATTCCAAACCCCCCTAAAAATAAACTGTAGGGTAGCCCCTGCGTGTTCCGTGTACTCAGTATTACACGCGTAAAAATAATTTATAAAGCAACTATTAAATAGCAGACCACTCGATGTTATTATTGAAGTCGGCAGTCATATTCCAACAAGGCGATGTCTATTACATTGTATTTCAATTTTCACTATATATTTTACGCTTGTGTGCGGAGCCTTGGAGGTATACAATCCATTGAAATATTAATTGTAAACACTGTTGGCTTATGACCGTACGACACTACAGCGTTCCTACAGAAATGTAATGGACACTCGGCTGTTTAGTTGTTTTATGTTAATATGTCTGTGATAACACGTTATCTAAAAGTTAGATATATTCAACCGTTGGTGACACCGAGTAGAGGAAATCCGACTTATCCCACGACGAACGAGTAACCGTGATATTTCCCATCGATCAGTCTTATGTAAAATAATGGTCGTTGCAGCTGTTTTCTTCGTGCCACCTCCACTACTGTTCAATTCAATAGCGTCATTTTCACGTTTTTTATTTCTTTACATTTTATGTCATCGTGTGTGTTGTGCCGTGCTACGAAATTCTGACAGGAAATCTCTACAACGGTGTGCGCATTATATTGTGTACATTGTATAGTTCGGTGGCGAGTGCAGCGATACAAGTCTCGGTCTCACTCTCTCGATGGACAACGACAATATGTAACGGTGTCTTTTTGAGGTGGATTACAAGCCGAACTGTGTGTTTGAGTATAAATTCGCTTATAATATTCACAATCACAAATTCTTTTTGGAAGTCACATAATATATTACCTAATACCGTATTAGGTATTAGGTATAATATACCTGGTATATAAGGGTAGGTTTTGAAAATCCAAGAAAAATTTTGTTCAAATAATTGCGTAACGCTTTACTTGAAAAATGTATTTTATACCCTATTGCTATTGTGCAATATTGTTGGCTTATAATTCGTATCACGTAATATGCGCATATTAATGTATTACGTAAGATCTTAAATAACTTTAATGCAGAAGAATATCCTATATATCATTCCATAATTTATTTAGTGGTATAAACGATTCATCGTTATTTTAACGAACACTAAAGGCTATTTTGATATTTACCAAACAAATGACACTTGACTAATATTTAGTGTCTTTGTTACACTTAACCTCGAAATACATATATATTGCGTCAAAAAATAAATTATCGATAATTTGGTAAGCTGCAGTTATTTGTATTTATTAATTTTACGTATTGTACATGATTAAAATATTTCCACCCTGTTTTATTACTTCGTATCTAGTTAATTTTTTATCTGGATATAAATTCATTTTTCATACAAATTTGAGTATAAATACGAATTGTAAATGCTAATTTTTTTTTTATTATTATTATTTTTAATTTTTTTATTATTTAGCTTTTTACATATCACCATCATTTGTCGCTATTTTTTTCTTTGTACCTACATAAAATTTGTTTTTTCATTGAAATCAGTGTAATTTGTCTTATAAAATGAGTTAGAATGCTAAAAGTTAAAAATTTAAATAATAAAATAGCTGAATACTTAAAAGAATTTCCGTATGAAATATTTCAAAGTTATGGAAACGTTCTATTATATTCAAAATGTTTTGAAAATCGGTAAGGTCAGAGCTGTCAAGTAAGTCAACATATTTCCATTTCTAAACATCAACACCACAAGAAGGTGGATAGTAACGCGGGTAACGTCATTGTTTGTAACTTAACATAGTTTTGAGCTTAGAAATAATTCGTTTTGAATTTAATGATCAAAAAAATATTATACTTTTTTCATACCTATTTTAATAAAAATAACTAAGTTCCTTCATTTATATGTAGGTACATAGAGTATTTTGTTTATTATTATTTTTTTTTTTATTACTCATAGTGTCCAATTAAAATTTTTAAAAAGTTTTGTGTTCGCAAGTTTCAACTTAATGGAAAAAAAAATGATATTAAAAACGTAATATTAGTATACAAAATCAATTCAAAGAGTTTGTAATATCTTTTGACCGTGGCTTAAACAAACTCCTGCGCTTGTGATGTTTATTATAGTTATTAAAAATAAAATTAAAATGTCATTAATTAAATACATGTTTAATGAACAAGCTGTAGTTAAATTTAAAAAAAAATCAATATTTATTTTTTTTACATCGCTAATACGAACATATTATTTTTTTATTGTCGTATATTTTTTTAAACTTAAATAAATAATGACGTAAAACCAATATTATAGAAAAATCAAAAACGACGTTGTATAATCAAAGTTTTTAAATTAAACGGTGAAAATCTGTTGCCATGTATTGATGTATTATTACGACGCAGTCATTCTTTCACGCTACAAATAATCGTATAATCACGAAATACCGACTTGTGCAAATAACTTTGAACTTGTACATCGCTACTAAGTACTATAGTTATAGTGTTCAAATAACTGGCACAAGCCAAATAAAAAGGGATCGTTGACATTTCAAGTTTTACTGGTTTCAGAATGTTTATCGAGAGAACATATTATTGAACTGTAATAATTATTATTATAATCGCAACTCCACTCGACAATGTATATGTTACGGTGAAAGACGATAACGTGGTTACCGTTGTAAATGTAAATATTCTTCAGTTATTGTCGACAATCCCCAATTTATTTGGAGAATGATGTTCAATACATTTATTTCGGTGTGAACGATCGGTGATAAGTGTGTAGGTACGCGAATAAGCTTCGTTAGTTAAAAATGTCATAATGGAAGTAGACAAATAAACGAAAATCCCCGACTAGCAATAACGTCGATAAACCAAATAATAATATGAGATAATTTATTAGTTTATTAGTTAGTATCTACGCAAATATTTGTAGCGAATTGTATATGCGACGAGCGCGTGTTTTTTTAATTATTTGTAATAATTTGTGTAACTCGTGCACTAAATATAATAAAAGTTAAATTAAATTATAGCGTTGTAGTTTTATTTTATTTTATTTGGAAAACCAGAATACATTTAAAGCAGCGATCAAATAATTATTACTGTATATTTACTGTAAAAAGTGAAATGACAATTTATTTTAGGAAATAAAGGTATACCACCTACGGGCGTATGTAATTTGCGCCAAAAACAACCAAAAAAAAAAAAAAATAATAATATAAATGTCATTTGCGCCACATCTAAAAATTTATTTTGGTAATTTGTGCCAAATAAAACTAAATAAAAAAGCATTATGTAATCTGTACCATTGAGTACCTACTAAAATTGTAATTTGCGCCATTCTTCATCTTATTAATATTGTAATTAGCGCCATTAATATTAATATTATAAATAAATGTATGTAAGTTAAACAAACTCCATGTATATTAAATAAGTAAATTTTCGTTTAATAATAAAATATATAAAAATAAAATCAAAATCAATATAAAAATTATATTGGACACGCGTCGGTACGTAGTATTGTAAACCCTATACGATATCATTAAATTGGTCTGCTGGTAAATTTTAACTGCAATTGAAGTAGAAAGTGTAGCGCAAATTACACATTCCATTTCATTTACTGTCGTGGCGCAAAATACCAAAATTAATTTGTTCATGTGGTGCAAAATACTGTTATATTTTTATATTTTGGTGCAAATTACATATGTACTTAAATGTACCTGTTCGTGGCGCAAATTACAAGTAATAAAATCGGCGCAAAATACCATCTCCCCACCTACGTCTAAATTAAAAAAAAGTGAATCTCTCAACAACAATAAATCGTTATTATAAATGATACTCGCAATGCCTATATTATAGTAAAACAATCAGCGAATCACTTGAGATTTATAATCATTTACTGCCAGTTTTGGTAAATGACGTCAATGGCCGGTGAGAGATGCGTAAATTTGAGTTTAAAACGTAGTTTTTCACATCGTTTACCAATTTTCGTCTTTCACCATAACGTATAATATATGTATGTAAATGTATAGGAGTAGTGTTGTGCAAACAGAGCCTCCTCTATTGTCGGCCAAACAAGAAAAAAAAATGTATATACAGTGAAACCTCTGAATAGCGGATACTCTTGGTCACCAACATTTTGTCCGTTATTCGGAGGTGTCCGTTATTCAGAGGGGATAAATTTTTGAAATCTATTTGTATAATAATGTACTATGTATGTACATATTCATACATATTTTAATGTTATTACTTATTATTTATTGTAAATTATTATATTTTTATAGTTTTACAAATTATTATTAATTATATATTATTATTTAAAGTATATTTTTACAATCAAAATCAAAATAATTATGTACATGTATTTTTAAATTATTTTTGTTTGAAAAAATAGGTGAACTTTGTTTGTGATTAACGTAGTCATCGCGTCGAAAACCGTCACTAACTGACATACTTTTGTCATACTCATAACACATAACCGCTTCACCGATAACCGAATTTTTCGTGATCGTATCGTCCCATAACGAGTTTGTTATCGTAATTACATTATCACGAGAGTGCATAAAAAAAAATAATTATTAGGGACTTATCATTATTCTAAAAATTCCCTGATAAAATAATGTCCGTTATTCGGAGAGTCCGCTATTCGGAGGTTTTCCTATTGAAAAATAGTGAAAATGTCTTCGTTCCCCAAAAAACGTCCGCTATCGAGAAGTGTCCGCTATTAGGAGGTGTCCGTTAGTGGAGGTTTCACTGTATATAAAAATAACATATATATATATATATGTGTGTGTGACGTATAAAGGTACTCACTGTACACGACCATGGGGTACCAGTCGGATCGGTTTTCGGAGTTCCAGTCCTCCACTCGGCACATGTACTCGCCGGTGAGCTCGGCGGTGGGCCGCTCGACCCGGATGACCCGGTGCAGGAACGCCCGGTCGGTGCGCGGCGTTTCCGCTGTGACGTCGACCATGCGACCCCTGAGCGGACCGAGCCCGCCGCTCGCCTCGGGCCCGCCGCCGGCGATCCACTGGTACACCTGCACGTTGTCGTCGATGATGTCCATCGCGTCCACGGCCGACGCCTGCACGGGGTTCCGCCGGAAGTACCACTTGACCACCAGGCCGCGTTGCCGCTGCAACTCCTCCATGGCCGCGTCCATGGCCAGGTCCTGTGCCGCCGACGACGACGACCGCCGGTGGCGGCCGTTGCTGGCGGCCGCCACGGTGCCGTTGGCCGGCCGCAGCGGGCGTCCGGTGGCCGCCATCGCGTCGGCCTTGGTCTCGCCGCCCTCCAACGCGTAAACGCAGCTCAACAGCAGCGGCGGCGCGGGCGCGCCGGTGGCCGACGGGTCGGGCTTGGCGTCGTACGACCGCACCACCGGCGGCACGTCCACTCTGACCACTCGCACGACGTTCAGCTTCATCGTCGCTTGATCTGTGGACAAACGACAAAATCAGTCTCGCCTCTAATCGAGAAAAAAAACTACGTGACGTGTGAGCTACACAATATTGTGTTAGGTATATGATTCGCCTGCAGGATTCGATTTTTTGGTTTTTTGGGTTTTCACGCGCCAAGTATAAAATATAATAATGGTGTTCCAGTCTGCCGTGGACCGAGAACTCGTCGAATTATATCCGAGTGTACATAACAATATAATATTTAAAAATAAGTCTAATCGTCGATGAAATGGTTTATTTTTTTCGAGCTAACGCATTTTTTGTGCGTTTGAAAATACTCGTGAAATGTAGAACTTAACGTTTGTTAAACGCGTTGATCATAATATACTGTAGGTTTTTCATCGATTTTTATTTTTTGTTTTTGTGACCGCGGATTTTAATATTGACTATAGCTTAACATTTAGATTTTCTGACCCAACATGGCCTACAAAACGTTATCGGGATAATGCTTAAGAACGTGTTAAAAATTATAGAAAAAAAAAATTAAATTAAAAACACACGAAAGTCAACTGAGATAATAATAACTGTCTTACGTTAATCAAATCACTATCTTTATAATATTATGATATTGTATTGTCTACACGGGAAATATCCGTTAAAGGTGTACACACATAAATAGTGTACAAGATTTATAGTTATACAATACATACGATATAGGTATTCTTTTTTCTATTATAACATTCTTTATTGTCTTGTCTTCTGCTTGGTCGACCATAAGATTATGACAATAAATTACACATTATATATTATTACTTTGTATATACGATATATATTATATAGTGGTTGTTTCAGTATAATAAATGGCATGTAAACAGCAAAGTTTGACTGTTTCCTATTACATCGTTAGCCGATAAATAACTGAATCGATTTATAATTTTGAAACTCCTTCGGTTAGTGTAGCACGGATTATATCACGATGATCAATTCGCACACAATTACACAAATCAAAAAAAATTATATTGCATATATGAATACAACAAAAAAAAAAAAAAATAAATAAGAAATACAGAATACAAGTTAGTAAGGCGTATTCTCACTCTATGGATAAACGATACCACTATTAAGACATATACGTCGTGTATAATAGACAATAATATTATATTAGAAGAGAAATAATTAGTGTGTATGTTACAATTAATGTTAAAATTAATCGGATAATATGATATTAATCAAGAACTTTTAAATAATATCTTTATAACTATAAAAATGTATCGTACATTAGTACAATAATTTTAAATTTTAATAATTTATTGTAATATAATTATTATTATTAAACAATAAGAGTTTATTTTTAATAAGTTATCTACTAATACAAGCATTAAATTAAGTATTTTATTTTAAATTTTAAATTATTTCTTGAAATATTATTTTAAGTATAGAATTCAAATGTAATCCTTATTATTACATGACATGCTTCCAAGACATTTTGAATTGCACAAAATGTTAGATTATTTACACTTATATCGATTGGTGTCACATTTTCCTATTTTCCCTTACATGAACACATTTTGTATCCTTGACCACCACTATTTGACATTTGATTAGCAATTTCCCTCAATGATTTTTCTACACGTATATTAATAATTTCAAATTTATTTAAACGACGAGATTTATTGCCACTTTAAAATTCACTAATTGTGTTTAAGTATTTTTCGTTTGGTAAATATGATGAATTATAGTTAGAATAAGATAAGATAAATTTTTATTTTTTATAACCAGACAGTCTGACGCTTTATTATTTTGGTAGTATACAGAATACTAACAAAAACTCTTACTCTTTTATTATGATGTAATATTGACTGATTAACATTATCATTGATATTTCATGTTTATAAACGAAAAATTACGCTTTAACCAACAGGCATGTCTAATGTCGACGTTATCCAAATGTTAACATTACCGGAACATAATATACATTAATAACAAATTTAGAAAACAATGCGGCAATAGCTGTGTATAATTCTAATGAAGACTGTAACACATCACCGAAGTTGAACCGTGATCATTTGTGATATAATAGCTCGCTAACAACATATAAACGATGTGTAGGTGTACTGAATTATAATTTTATACAGGCTTTTCTAAAGTTTTGATTTTTTCAACGAAAAATTCTATTTTAGTAACAGCTAAGATAAATATCCTGGCATACCATAATATAATGTATTAGATCTGCAAGAGAGGTATGCGGACTTTTGATATACATTATTATATAATAATATTATTATATGAAAAAATACAACGTCGGCCGACCTTATGTATACCCCATGAGACTATGCTGCAGCATTTGGATAGTATAACATATTAAAGTATGGCGCCGATGGATACGATGCAATCGGACTCTCAAAAAAATAACATATATATAATATAATGTGTGAATAAAAAATTACTGTTTCGGCTTCAGTTCACGCAACCATTATATACCTATAAGCGGCCTACGATGAGATATATCAATCAAAACGAGAAAGGCATCTATGCGTTTGTACAATAATATGTTTCTAACAAAACTAAAGATAATAATATTGTTTGTATGTATATATATATATATATATATATATATAGTATATAAAATAAACTTATAATATATTATAATGTAAATAATTTATTTTTTCCGCGTATACTCGTGGGAAATTTATAACGTAATATCATCTCTCTCTCTTCATATAAATATACATTAAATATGAACACTCCATATATTATTATATATTTTACTATTCTACTACATTCGGAGGTAAAATATATATAATATAACATAATAATACAAAATTGGAAAAAATTCTTATTTCTGTAGACAATGTATACTGACCATATTGTTGAGACTACCTGTGTTTGTTTACGTATAACCACCGATGCCGAAAAATACACATATTATTATAACCAATTCGACCTGGTATAACGGTGTATAGACTGTAAATGTTGCACATAATGATACCTGATGGCGTAACGATATTGACCGCGTGGTCTCTTCTATTGCAGCGCACTTAATTCGACACGGTGTCTATCATTTTGCCAGGCACGGCAGATGTTCGGTACGTCAAAATAACATTAAAACAAAAAAAGCTTAGACTCACCAACCATGCATTAAGGTTGTTTGTTTCTAATCTACTCAGAATTTCAAAAATAAAAATACGACAAAACAAAGTTGTACACATAACACAGTGTAACGTAAAACTTAAAATAAAAACGATATTGAGATCAAAACTTTTTAAAAATCTTGGAACATAAAACTAACCTGTAGGTACTCTCGATTTATTCTTTGAGGATACTGAGTACCAAATATTATCGGTACCTATTGTAGATTTTTGTGTATTATAAAATAAAA
Organism: Melanaphis sacchari; assembly: GCF_002803265.2. NCBI lineage: Eukaryota > Metazoa > Arthropoda > Insecta > Hemiptera > Aphididae > Melanaphis > Melanaphis sacchari. The sequence continues at coordinate 1,524,424 of NW_020271334.1, read as the reverse complement.
TGTTGTTTTATTATTTTGCAACTAGTTCTTTAAAATAAAAATTAATCTAACCTACTTAATGATATTGTAGATAATTTAAACAAAATAAGCTTGATATTAATTTCCATTGAATGATAATTAAGTATTTACGTATTTTATTATTTATTTCTCCGAAGCCACCGATTTTTGCTAATCTTATTTACACTTTAAATATTAACTGTGACACTTGAGTACCTTTAAAAACCAGTATTCAATAAAAATACAATTGGGACAATTTATTCTGTAACTTTAAAAAGCGAAAACATTTGTAAAACTTAAATTGATACTGACACAAAAAAAGCTATAAGATTTGTTCAATTCCAAGACATGGTTATCATTGTTCATAAACATTAACAAAACACGTATTATAGTTTAGTAAAACGTAGTGTAGGTACTCCCAAATACATTATTATTTAAATACTAACCTTATCCGTATGTTTTATACATTTACGAATAGCTACTTACAATAAACATTTATATTGCATAAACATTGTGATGAGTAGGTACTTCCTATTACAGCGAGATAAATAAAGTAGCTATATTATAATATTATTATGACGAGGGATTTAGGTTTATGAATTATATTAGTCGTATTCGTGTATAAATATCAAATAAACAATTATATTAGTATACATACATAAACGTGCCGGCAGCTGAACTGAGAGAATTAAAGGCGCGAATTAATGGAAGTTTCGTAATTGCGAATAATGTCGCACGAAGACTCTATAAGTAATAGAACGTATTATATAATGCGTGTTGGAAATTACGGTGTGCTGGCTATAGCACTAGTTTAGGCCGTAATTTAATCAACTATTAACATTCTCGGACGCGACCAAAATATGTGAAACGATTACCTACTGTATAGAGATATACAATTAGTAAGCAGTAACCACGGTGTAGGTTTTAATATCAGATTTCATAGCAGTATTATACAAATAATGACGACACGGCTCTAAAGAAATGCCATGGCAACGATTTTAGGAAAAAAATACAATTTTTTACATACTTTAATGAGGACGCGTTATGGAAAAATGATTTTTAAACGGCCAACAGATTTCAATTACGAACGCCAAATTGAGCAATGAGCTGTGTAACCGACAATAATCAGCCAATAGATATAAGAATGTTGTATACACAGTAATATTTATTTATGTATTGCGTCGACACAGGTAATGTTATATTGTGTCACTATCTGAGCAATTATAAATCTACGCGTGAGGTGAATTTCCTTCCGGTAAACAGTGATGGTGGGCTTCCGGTGCGGGACTGGTGGGCGATAAAAACTTGAAGGTGGTATTGCATTATACTGGTAGGGTGATGTCAGGTGGATGGATCACTGTGGGTGTGTTATAAAAATAGACGAACCGGGACAATTTTAAACGAACGGATGACTGGACACGAGCTCACTTCGTACACATAGTATTATTATTACCGTCACGTAAGTAATCCGATATCGTTTTAATAATGATCGTACGCGAAAAAAGAGGCAATAATATAATGAAGCGTTGGTTGCGTACGTCACCGTCGGGGTCGTGCGCGGGTTTTCTTCAGGGAGAAATCGAAACCGAATATTTCTTACACCGGATGTATTGTACATAATATTTTCCGGCTGAGACGAAATCTTAGTTATTCTACGGATAACGATCCCCACACATATTATCGTGAACCTTTGTTATTATGTACGCCTTGTCAGAGAAAAATACCATTTATTTCGGAACTAGCTTTTATTTTCGAAATCCTGTTAAGACTAATGGACGTTTCAATATTACATTATATGCACACGTTGTGTATTAACAGTTATAGTAGTATATATATATATATATATATATATATAGCATTACAGAGTACACATGAGTATTACATTTTGGTGACTTATCATTACATTGTTATACATTTTCATTCTTGAAATGATTTTTTTTTTAACGCAGTGGATTCTTCGAAATATATTGTAAGCCCATCTTCGTAAAAATATTTTTAGTTTTTATTTCCGAGTTAATTCTGCGGATTCTGCCGATATTTAGAGGAAAGGCAATTATAAATATATTGTTTTACGTCGAAGTAGAGATACTGGCATACCTCTAAACGGAACGTGAGCAAAGCTGACACGTTGAGTTGGCTTTTAAATCACATTTTCCGAAAACCAATTATTTTTCGTCGGTAAACGCAATTAAAAATAAAAAATCTATGTTATACACCTTTAAAAACAGTGGAAACAGATCTAAAACGTGTAATTTATGGTATAAGTGGATTAAAGAAAATTGAAAGATGTCATAATGTATATAATAATATAATAAAATAATATACATAGAGTGTACCTACTTTCTACGGGTATACTCGTTATAAATATATTATGCGTTCGCTGCGTTTAAAATAATATACTTAGCATCATCGCTTAATATTATTATTAGCAATGAAATCACAAAAACGTACATAGTCGCTTCCAAAAAAAAAAAAACAAAAAACCATGAATATATAATCTAAACTGCAGCACCGTCATCGTCGTCATCGAGTTGGCGACTCAACGCAACGCAACGGTTAAATTTAGCAAACGCCACACGCGAAACCCTTTGGCCCGTTTTATAGAATATTATACGAAAAACAGTTTAATTTGTATATTTCGTATACAAGGTTACGCTATCAATAACATAATGTTCAATGTAGTCTCAAAAACTCTAACACAGAAAATCAAATTAATTCCGCCTACGTCGATCTGGTATAATTTTACTTATAAAATTGTTCGTCCAACGTCGATATTGTATAAAATATTACGAAAATTATTCTTAACCTTTCACAATAAAACCTATTATTATTCAAAATTCAAAATACTATTAACTATTGTACTATCCGTTTCTATGTAATATGTACCTATTATATAACATACGTCCAATTTCATGTGTTACAAATACTTAGGTATTAACCTAAAATAGCATAACACAATCATATAGTTATATATTTATATTATTTCAATTATCAATATTATCTCCCAAATCACATTAATGTCTAGACTTTATTTAATTCGGTAAAAATGAATAATTCAATATGATATCTAGCGTACAGAGCTATAAATTCATATAGTTATATTATAAAAAAAAAAAAAAAAATAGAGAACAGGTAATAAAGTGTACCATAATATCACTCAAAAGGAGCAAACTATAAAATCTTTAAGTAATCGAATTCAAAATATATTTAAAAAATAAACTTGTTAAGGTTCTTCAGTATTTCCTTTTGACGACTCAGTTACTTTTCCTTTCGCTTAAAATGATAAACCAGTAAATTAAAATATAACTTCTTTGAAGTACAAGTACCCAAAAGACTCAATTTAGAAACGTTGAGTAGGATATAAATATATATGAAACTAATCCTAATCGAAAATGCGTACAAGAAAAATACCATTTAAATACGAATAGGTTAACACATTAATAGTTTTTCCTAGAATATAACACATTTGAACTCTGGTATCATTGATTAACAACTCATGTGTGAGTACATACTTGATTAATAAATATATGTAATACGCATTGTATTTAAAAAAAAAAATAAGTAAATAAAACAGAAAAATGATTAATTTATTCGCCAATAAAATAGTAATACATATCACATTGTACAAAAATTTAAAATTATACTCAACTAAAATACTGTATTGAAAGACTAGTCCTGACTAATAAAATTAATCATTGATCATTGGGTTTCAACGGTTTATAAGAAAAAATAATTATTATAAAAGTATTCGCGGTATATTTTATGTTATCATTTTACAGATTTTTCGCCAAAAAAATACGATTTCTTGAGTATTTTGCTGTACAAGTATAGAATATAATAATATATAGTGCACACTTGTACGCACACATTAATAAAAATTCATATTACACAGGGAAATTTGAATTTCTTTGAGTACGTCCTTGAATGATGACGAGCACTGTGCAGAATAATTGTTTATCGCAAACCAGTGGATTACAAACATTGTATAATATACATATCATGTTATGCTTTTGAATAGTTGTTTTATGAAAACTACTATTTTAATTTTTATAATACTGTAGATGTTGTGCAATTTTTAAAAATTGAGTTTCTCGCATAGCTTTTGACATAACATTTTGACGTTATTCGTAACTCATATATTTTTATAGCACAATACAAAATATGTGTCAAACTGTAATATAAGTATGGAGTGATCCATTAAACGTAGGGCTCATGTATAAATAACTATTTATACTTTTATGAAGTATATTTTCTACGCTATTTTAAGTTGTTAAAAAATATAATTTTCGGGAAAAAACTAATTAGTGCATTTTTTTTTATTGTCACCATTTTTCAAATTTTTTTTATTCTTTTGAATCACGACATGTATTTTTAATTTCATACTCCGAAGCAGATTATTAACTCAAGTACTTAAATGTATAAAAACGAAATGTTACCAATCATTAATAAATTAATAGTTATAACTTATAAGTATTTTAAGTTCCTAACATTTTTCAGGTTACTTTTATATCCCGCTCATATAAACGTTAAATACTTGCGATTTATAAGATACTCGTTCAAAATTCGATTTTTATTAATTAAAGTACTCAATAAATATTGTTTTGAAACATGGAATTAAAAATTCACAATATCATTAAAAAAAAAAAATGATTGAAAATAATAAGAAATATAATTTTCTTGGTAAAGTGTTGTTTTTAACGACTTCAAATGATGTAAAAAAAAAATATTTTCACATAATTATTTTCAAATGTAGATCTTACCCATTATCTTTATACTCAACATAATATTTTATAAAAAAAACTTTGAAAAATAATGATCTATTATATTTTGCATAAAACTACAGAGCAATATAACTAAATATAATTACATCAGCATACCGTATGAACCGAAGTACAATCGTGATGTTTTGTGTTAGTTAAACCACGTATCGCGGACAGAACACAATGTTACATTATTATTATTATCATTGTTATTATACGATAGGATGCGCATCAATGGCGTGCGTCGATTGTATGCGTTTGTCGCACTTTTCGGAGAATAATATATAAATATAATATATAATGACACCTAATTTATTTTCCCCAACACCATGGGTCAACAATTTCAGTAGATATTAAACATTTTTACTTCTCTAAATATTGGTATTATTGAGGGATGATGGTCTATTGCATAGTAGGATCGGCGGAGGGAATCGATAAACCTGCATACTCGAAATGATGGGAATTTTTCTCTACAAACATCATGTCCCACAGTAAAATATATCTTATAATATAATATATTCAGTAAACCAAACTTTTGTTTAATTATGACAATATTGTAATTTTCAAATTCTTAAATTGCATAATTCTTTTACATCGATAAAACTATTGATAGTTTTTTAATTAATACATAAAATACATAAATTTATACTGATGAAACGCTAGTAATTTTTTAATTATTTATTTTTCTAAATGTTTTTCTTGATTAAAAAAAAAAAAAGAATAGATTCATTACATGGCGGTAATAAATTATTTTATATATACGTGTGCATGATTTTCCTAACTAAAGTATATAACTTTAACTACAAATCACAATTCACAAGTATAGAAATTCAAAAAAAAAAAAAAAATTAAAAATACCAACACAAACTTAAATTATTATTTCTTAACTTCAAAACTTCAAACTTCCAAGACAGCCAATGTTTAAATTAAATTTAATATATATTAACATTAATAAAAGGATAAAAAGAAAATAAACTACCTAACATATAGAAATATAACGATGGATCAGTATATTGTGGTGATAAAAGTAATAACATTTTATCGATATAAAATCAAATCAACCACCTACTTTCAGATTCGAAAATATATACAATTTACTTAATATACTAATATATAGGTTAAATAAAAAAAATACAATTTTCGAATTTTAATTTTTGGCAAGGTTTTTACGAAATTATTCCACTTTATGACTTCACCCGTGAAATAATTTATTTGTTTCCACGTCGGTCGGTTAAATGCAAAATAATATATCGACAATAATAATATTGCCGTTTATAATATTATACACAATTATCGTATGTGTTGAACAGCGTCAACCTACACCATATTACAATATTTTATTGAACCACCACATCTCGGTTTTATCTATATAATACTGTATAGTAACTATTTAATGTTTATTTTGTTGAACAGTAACAATGCGTGATATAATTACGATGTCGCTTTGTTGTTTTATAATTTATTTACACACACTCGCTTTGAATACGCAGGCTGAAATCCAATTAACATATATTGATGTATGTCCGAATGGCCACGTCTAATTAACGCGTGTAGGTACGTTTATTCGATTTCTCTTAATTGCAGAAAATACAATATTAGTCACAGTCCGATGGTTTAAATAGTAGTGAAAAGTTTCTTCCAGTTGATATAAATTTTGTTTCATAGAATTTAATCACTATATACCCGGTTAACTAACTGACTTATTTGTCAGGGTTAATCGAAATGAAGAGTTTTTAATAAAGAAACGTTTTTTTTAAAACTATAATAGTGTTAAGTATTAAATACTGCCCGAGTAGCATTCAAATATAAAAGAAAGTATGCCTCAATCGACGTCGAAATAATGTAAAACACTGAACAAAAAAGCGACAGGGAAAATTCTGAGGTTCAGAGCTTATAAGACAAAGAAATAGTTCTAATATTTGGTATAGAGTGGCAAATAAAAACAATTAAAACAAAGAATATTAAGTCACCTTTCATTGTAACGAAAGACGCTCGGCCCAAAATCAACAAGCAATGGAAACTTATGAGTGGTCGAATCAAAGACCAAAGTTAAAAGTTTTAATCAAAACGTGTGAATTACTTTGTGTAGAAACAATAAAACGATTGGTTCTTAAATGCAAATTTAATTTCTAATTCAATAGTCTTAAAAAGAATATATTTTAAAACAATATATTTTCATGGATATAAAAACAAAATACACAAAGAATAGTTTTTTATTAAAATTTATAGATGAGCGTACTGGACCACAAATATTACGAGACATCCCTTATTATTCCACTCCTCTTATTTATCCTCTGTAAACACATAAACAAAATAAAAAACTATTGATTTGTTGTCCAAAGAAATGTTATAAAACAGTATTCTGCTTAAAATCGTGAAATATAAATATAGATTTCTTATAAAAATAAAGTCTAAAAACTAAGAATAACATAAAATGCCAGGAATCCTCAATCTTATACTTAAAAAAATATATACCAATGCTTCTCGTCATGACGAGTATTTACTGTTCAAAGAATCGCTGTACCCAATCTTTTTTTATTATATATATGTAAAGATCATGGTAAAAAATATTTGTAAAATAAAACGGATTGTTGACAGACCATGAACGATAAACCTGCACTACTGCGTCTATAAATCGACTTGTTGCAATTTCAACTTTTATTGTTTCGACAATGTCGAGAAAACTCGAGCGCCGTTTCACCCTGTCCGTGATGGATTCGTTATATCCTATACAGATTATTGTCGGCATAACCCCGGGGCCAAATGTAAGCTACACGAATAACCTTTTTACCTGAATCATCATTTAATGTAAACCAATAACCTTTTTACATTTTTATCTGAAAATCAAAGATACTGTAATCTCCTACTTGGACATTTTTACCTGAAAAAAATAGGGTATTATTATTGAATTCACAATTTTTGAGTTGAAAAGCTCAAAAAGTTAAAAGTGATTATAACTTTAAAATAATATTTATATAAAATACAAACGATTGAATAGAGCATTTTCAATACAAAATGTTAATAGATCAGCGATAAGTATGGTATCGATACAACGCAAACGAACAAAAACAATATAAAAATATGAATTTATACTTCCGCTAAAAAATAAATATATTTAAGGAGAAATTTCACGTTAGAGTTTATTTTTAAAGTATAAGTACCACAAAAATAACGTAAATGATTATAAGTTGTGATTATTAATTCATTCAATTTTTATATTTTTCAAACAATTTTTGTTTAAAGTTTATACTTTTGTATAATATTATACATTAATATATTGCAACACTGATATATTTTTACAGTGGTACGAGCGGTGTTCTTGTTTATCATCTTTTGTAGGAGTCAACATTAACTTTTATAGGAGTTAACACTATCTTTTGCAGGAGTTAACATTGTGTCTATGTAGGAGATTACATTACATTTATAGGAGTTTACCATTCCCCTACCCCGGATAACCAATTAAAAGTTTAGGACATGGGTATGATAATATATTTTATTGTATACCCTTGCTCGGACACGCCGTACAGACGCGTCAAAAATAGTTGTTGCGATAGCATAATATACGTATTATTATTATTATTATTATTATTATGCATAGACGCTGGTAAATAACTGCAAACTAAAAAACGACAAACTCGAGATTAGATCGATCGTATTTCCGTTTCGCGTTCGGAACGTTTTATTATAATAATAATAATAATAATAATAATATCAACAACAATATTATACGTACTCAAGGCCGAAGCAAACGTCGCGTTGGCGGCGTTGGCGCGAAAAAATAGCGCGTATCGAATTACGATCGGAACGCGTGTGCACGGCGTTGTTTTGCTGGCCGAGGCATATTTTGTCGCAGAGCGTAAACACGACGCTCCGCAGTGGAAAACCCGTTACGGGGTTCGGGTCGGAACAGCCGCGATCGCAGGAATCGATTACGGCGCACAATCGACCGAAGGCGATCGGCGGCGGAGGATAGGCAATCATTAGCCCGCAAAAGACGACGTAATAACGATCACAACACGAACAACGACCGCGGTAATAACGCGCGCATTGTATAATAATAATAATGATAATAATAATAATTTACATCGACGGTCGCAACGGTCGTCGCGCGCCGTTCGTCATCATCGGGACGGCCCGATCATTATCCACGTACCTACCTATATCGTAAAACGCGACGACGACCGGTCGCAACCTCCGACCAGTGGGGGTGAGTCTAGCTGCAGCCGATCAACACCACCTGCTCGGGTCCGAGCGTGAGTACTCGATATCAATATTCAGGTATATTATCCTCGCACCGGATACGGATATTACTGGCGCGCGTTCACGTATCTCGAAAAACGTCGTCTACGCCGTCTTCGTCGTCGCCAGTCGTCGTACGCCAGCGGAGCGCGACCGCTTGTTGCTGTGGTACGCCGTGTGCTGGCCCGCACGAGACGGGCTCCGAAGGGGCTGAAAGCGCGCCGTGCCGCGACCGGTTTTGGACGGGGGGGCACACGCGCTCGCCCGTCCGCGTTACGCGTTGTTGGGTTCGCGTTCCGCCCCGACTGCTGCCGCCGTCGCCACCGCCGCCGCCGCCGTCGTGTAACCGCGAAAATATAATAACTGTACGCACGTCTCTCGTGTGTGCACGCTGCGTTCACTTCAGTGCTCTGCACGAGATATCATCGTCGTCTTGTGCGACGGTATAATAACGACATGTACAGTAATACAAAGGAAACCATAATAATACTACGACGACGAGTGCCTACCTATGATATATAATATAATATATCGCGTTCAACTCGAGAACGTCTGTTATTGTAGCACGCGTGCGTGTGTGTCACGCATACCGGTTACCGGGTCGTCGGTTCGTCTATTATTGTTATTACGCTCGTATCTGCGCAACTACTGTACGGATCGCCGTCCGCCGTATGCTACGCGCGACACGCTCTTCTACGCAGATATTGTTGTATTATTATTACCGTCATAATTATTATTATTATCATCGTCGTCGTAATAGTATGTGCTAAGCCCGCATCGTCGTCTCGGTCCAACGCGTCCGATGGCTCGGTTTTCCGTCCAGGTCGCCGTGTACACAATAATAATTAATAACATACGACGTGGTATCTCCCGCGTTTCGCCGTTTCTCTTTTTCGAATAGGTTTGTAACACTAACGCCATTGTGCCCGGGTTGTGCGTCTACGCCAACGCGGACCTAGACGCGTAGACACGTATTTAAATGTGTGGAATACAAGTTTAATATTATGCGTTATAATAAAATTATAAGTACCAAGTGGTCCAGGTGCTATAATATGAATAGGTGCAAGACGATTCGCGAGCGAAATCGATCTCTCTCGCGACGAAACAGACATTAAACTGACACGGTGGAAATTAGAGGAAACAATCTATTGAGTATTTGGGCGCACGTCTCTCGGATCTTCGTCAATAATAACAATGTATAACCACAGATTATGCGAGTCTAATCGTATCAGTTTGTATTAAATACATAATATAATAACTTAAAATCTGTAATAATATCAATATATTGTATTTTTAATTTTTTTTTGTTTTTACTTCATTTGTATTATTTGTATTTAAATATTTTTTAACCGTCCCTCAGATTTATAGAGTTTAACATAAAACTGTAACCATAACATGAAAGAAGACTTTATCCCAGTCTTTAACCACTGCCCGCCGATCCACGTATGAAATTATAAGATGACAAAGTATATACTTTATGACTAAAATATTATGCTATTTGACATTTGTTGTACGAGATAGTTTTAAATTATGCATTTCAGCGAATAAATCTTCGAATATTAAATAATGTTCTTGTATAGTGTATACACTACACCTGGTAAATAATTTATTAATGTATATATTGTACGTGATATAATATATTATCACTGCAGACGTAAGCAAAACTCAACTGACACTACGTGTAACTTTGAAACCCCAAGTACAGCAGTATCCTTGCAGGTTACACCACTGCGATCACGGTCTACGGTGTACAGAGTACAGTGTAGTAAGTGTGAAAATTTTAAACATAATAATATTATCATTTATCACTATATATGCATTAAGTCAAAAGTTTAGAAGGCTATTTGTTGACACCGGTGGGACACTAGTAAAAGTTAGATAACGTATGATTTCAGGATAATGTGTTTATAATATTATACTGATATCAGAACGGTCGATGGTCCGACACTCCAGTGGATTTTGTTTACACATAAACCTATTATAAAATGTATAGTAGGATGCCGGTCACCGAGGTAATTTAGTTATAATGTACGTATATAGTTTGTACAGACTTACGCCGCGTGCTCATATATATTATGTAATTTGCCGCTCTAAAAGGGAACTGCACTTTAATAATGATAAAATGAAACACAAATTAGATTTTCGCGATTCTCGCATAATAATATCTCCGATAGCTATACATTGTATGTCAATGTCAAATATCCATAGCAATAATATTCGTACTTAAACATCGTAATAATATTGTTCTATACTTGCAGACTGTAAATATCTTATATTACAATAATATGTTTTAATAACAACAACAGCAAATTTTTTAAAGTATCACCGGACGCTATTTTATACTTTTATGTGATACAATATACGATACTATGGGCCATATATTATTATTGCATCAGGTGTAATACACTATATATACATATATGTATTGAATAGTGAATTTTGTTACAAACCAAATTTAATCTCGAACAAAATTACTAAAACTTTGATCATATCTATTGGTTTGTAGATAATTCATTAAAGTTACCGAACCATGTATCATAGTTGTAGGGTTAAATGTAAGTCGACACGCGTCATTTTCACCTCTAGGTTCTAGCCACATTTGTTATACACTCAATCTCAAATAGAGGCATAGTGCATTCAAAAACATGCACCTGTATTTATATTCACAAATAATAATTATACAATCAGTAAATTTTATTTCCAGCTGAGAAATGAACGCATAATGCGTATATTCCCTTTCTATACACAAACGTTCACATAAATTATCCCTTTGTTTGGTTTCAGCTCATCGGTATACATAATAGCAGTAATTATATAATTATTATTATTATCGAGTTTACGTCCGAAACGAATAATAATACAATCTGTTTTGGTATATAATATTATTTGTATAGAAAATATTAATTAAAAGCCCGAATTGTCGTACACAAAAATTATGCCGTTAAAATTTATATTACATATTTTATTAGTTATTTATTACATTATTATAATTTATTGTACAATGTTCACTCGATCGTAACGTGAACAATGTTTAATGAGAATAATGTAACATAAGAGTAATAAAACATTCATGCGACATTTTAAACTTTTACGAAATGTAAGACATTTTCATTGTTTCATAGAAATGCTATTTCGTCAGATTTTCGCGCAGTTCATGGCGTTCCACGTTTACAAGTTACAAGTTTCAAATTATTTAAATTACAAATAGGTAAATATAATATTACATATTACACGGACACATATTTAACATTTCTAAACATATAAGATATCACTATTATAATTTTATATAACTTAAAAGATTTTATACGATTTTTTAAAAACTCAATTCATGAGTCACACTGACAATTCCCATCATGGTCACAGTCTCTTGAAATATGTACAACCGTTCCAGCATTCACAAGACAGCATTTAATAATAAATTATATTATGCGCATTGCACGTTATAAATTCATTCACCTATCATGGGTCGACGGGGCTAATAGTCATACGCGATTCACCAATGAGCTCGGTGGTATGTTTCGTTTTCACATTTCATGTTAATTGCTTAGCATACACCATACGCCAGTTAGTATAGTCCGCTATCGACCGTGGAAGTGCTCGTCTAAAAATAGATGGACCAACAGAGCTCGGATACGAGCGCATATTATTATTATTATACAAAAGGAAATAGTTATAATATATTATAACTTCACAGCTGCCTGGTGTAGTATACGATGCATGACAAATTTAATACAGGACGGTTCACCAATAACAATACAGCACGCTATATTATGTATATGTCTCTACTTGAAACGTTGAATAATAATAATAATAATAATACATCATGTTTTGAATTGTATTATTTCTCTTAATCAGGTATCCTAATTATAGTGTAAGGAGACTAAGGCTTGAGGATTGTTATTTGTTGATAAATGAATTATTGGTATCTGTAAATATGTATAATATAATATACTATAATATTGTATATTATTTTCCAATCTCATTTTCTGCTGAAAATAATAAACTTTGTAAGTTTATTTAAAAACATACTTAAGTATCATATTTAATTTTTATTGAATATAAACAATATTAAGACCAATTTGTTTATATCTTTTGATATTGAATTCATTTTTAAAAATACCAATAATTGCGTGAACTTAAGATAATCGATAATTATATTATTATTGTTGAAAATATCGAAATACGCACTATTTTACTTTTTCTTTTCTTTTAATACATTATATAGAGCGAATCATATTTCTTCAATCCTCACCATATTGAATATCAGCAGAGAAAATTATTTCTGTTAGATTTTACGGTACATTATACTATTATAGAGACTAAGTCGTAAACCATGTGAATGCTTAGATAGATAATATGATTTATGAAAAAAAAAAACCCCGGTCAATATGAAAGAAACGAGATCAGTGTGAAATGAATTGACAAAACAACTGAAGACAGTACTACTAGAGGATGTGTCGATTATGATCTGAAGATAATGGACAATGACCACGGTATACAATAATAAGAGTAGAAAAAACGGGATGCAAATAATTTAATATGGCATGTTTATCGAATAGAACGAGAGGACAAACTAATAACAATAATGTTTTGTGTCTGAGGTTTGCAATTGCAAATGAAATATTTACGAGAAAAAATTAAAATAAAATGAAGACACGCATGTAACTTTAAATGACCATTAGTAAGCCAACACCGAGATCACTATTAATCGGTATATTATATTACATCATACGAATTTTTAAATAGAAATTATAAAAATATATTTGTTACAAAAACAAAATAAATATTATCATGAAATTGTTATTATCAAATAAGTTTCATTTAAAATAAAATCTATTTGAACTAATTTTAACGATTCGATCCAAAAATATGTAGTTGATTTGATTTTCTAAAAGCTTAATAGGTAATGATTTTTAAGATAATATATGCTCAGTACAGTAGTGGAGCAATATGGATTCTAATCAGAGTACCTATTAGTTTTGACCTTGTTTATGAATTACCATGTCTACATTCTTCATCGCTAAAAACAATATATATATAGACAGATTAAAAAGTATACATTTACAATATTAGGTTATATATTATGTAAAACATAAATTCAAATTCAATGTTTGTAGGTACATGAATATGTATGTATAAAATAATTCTTGACTGACTGATTCATAATTAACGTAAAACCGAAAATATGACAGCTAGAGGCTTGAAATTTACATGGTTCCCTTCGTACGGTCATGCACTAAGAAATTATGTTGTGAAATTTTGATTTTAAAGAGATGCAAATCACAGTGAAATTTTAGTTCACGAAATACGTATATTTTTAGGGTTATCAATGGAAAACAAAAATTAAAATAATCATGATTGAATATAATTTCTGACCGGTATTTTATATTTGGTCAAAAACATCTAAGTAACAGTGTTAAAAACTACGTAGTTTAAATTTAACATAGATCAAAACATGATTTATTCACGGGAATTAATTTTTCACGAGAAACTTTGTGCAAGATTAAATAGTATTACATAGGGGATGATTCTTTTTTCAATATTTGCAATAATAATTGGTGTCCTTACGAGAAAGGTAAGATGAACAGTTTTAGGTTAAATATTTTTTATAGTTTAAAGATTTTTAAAAATACAGTAATAGTTGGCTACAGATTTTGTTATCAAAATTGTGCATTCTCTTTTTTTAGCAAGGTCTGCACCCGCCTATATTCTAAGCCCATTATAAAACTAGTATCCTTAGTACAAAAAAATTAAATACTTTACACTTTTTAAGTAGTGAAAAAAAATCTCAACAATTTAAAAATATGGCCTTAAAGTATATTTAAAAATTTCAAAAATCAGATTTTGAATAATAATTACATCATAGAAGAAAAAACGGGTAAGTAAGCGTTATGAATCATCTTGTGTATAACAACCACCCTTTATTAATTTGTACCATTATAAATTTTTATAATTTTATAATCACCGTTTAACTGCAGCACTCAAATACCTTTAAAAAAATTGTAATAAATACTATACGTTTACACAATAGCCTATGCCACTGAGAGTTTAAAATAATAATAAAAATACACAATAAAATAATATTTTATCTACTTAGTATTAAACAAACAATAAATTACTATCATAATAATAAATATTTTAATTGTAATTCCTCTATCATTGATTAAAGAGTAATACATACAAATAAATCACTTGTAGTCATAATTTGTTTTTATTAATTATTAAGTAATAATTTTAATACTAAGCTATAATCAGTGAAATTCATAAACTTGTCAACAACTAAAAAATAGAAATTAATACATAGTATATCTATGTCTTTAATTTATTTTATAAATAATACCTTCTCACTATTCGATAAGTACTGAATTCTGCCATAGGCTCATATCGTTATGCAAATTTAGAAACGAGAGGTATAGTCGTATAACAATAATAATAATAATAATAATAACGAGATAAAGATGATATTTTATTCCAATCTAATAGCATTTTGTAGGCTTGTATAGTATAATGTAATGACAAAAAAATACTAAATGGATCATCAAAACTGGATTATCAATAAAATCCGTTATAGACAGGGGTCGTAGGATAATTTATTAATGTATATGTGGTCTACTTCAAATGAATGCATTTGTATAGTGCATATATATTGTACACCTATATTATATTCTATTATAAAATTTTAAAATGTATTGAACAACACAAGATTTAAGTAATATTCTGAATGGTAAAAGTAATTGAATAAAACGAATAGGTACTGATAAATTTAACAACATAACAATTTTTAATACCGTTTCTTATGCGATACTTAGTTAATTTAATTTTGATATATTATGGCTTTACTACATAAGTTTAAAAAAAAATCTATCTATACATAAAAAAAACCATTATTTTCTTTTTTTTTAATGAGATAACCAAAGGTAATCAAAATGATGACATACAGTTAAAACGTATTTAATTTTCTTCATAGTTTTGTTACACTATACCAATACCATTGAAATTACAATGTATAGATTATTTCTAGTTTGTATTCTAAAAGACTTATTATTTATATAGGTTAATGAATAAAAAATATTGCATAATGTAACTTTATATAGAATATATCGAATAAATGGTATATTGTTATAATACGGATAACTACATAGTCATGTATTTTTGCAATTTAAAAAAAAAAATTTCAATTAACTCATTTGTCATAAATTTATGATTTTGTTAATGTAAATTTATACTAACAAGTTTGAACATAAATCCACACTGAAACGTTAATTAATAAAGAGAACATAAAAAAAACTTTATGCAAGTTAAATAACTTTTAGTTTAAATCTATACTATAATAATAAATTACGAAGAAATGATTCGTTTTGACAATATTTAGAGATTAAGAAAGTTTTAATTCGCTTTTAACACATTGTAGTGAATGTTTACTAAAAATACATTAAGAAAATTATGAAAATGAAATTATCATTATAAAATAATTCATAACTTGGCAGATAAATTTAAATTAATGTAAATCAATTGTAACAACATTATAATAAATTGTATTGAGTTAAGTAAAAATTTAAATAATTGAAAATTTAAATACTTTAATAAATTCCTAGGTATAAAATTAGAATAATTAATAAATTTAAGTTTATATTATTTGATTTTTATTTAAAATATGTTTTTTTTCTAAATAACAATAACAAAATATAATTAAATATATGAGTATAAAAAGAAAAATATGGATTAGCAATGATTTTTTGCTAATATTACATCTAAATGCATTTTTAACGAGTATTATATTATTGAAAATACATAATTTATTTTTAATTCGAATAAATTCATATGAATATATTCAATTTTGCTGGTTTTTTTTTTTTTTTTTTTTGTTTGGTAAACTTAATATTTAACCATTAGTTTCTACAACTACAAATTAACTCCATACATAAATAAATCACAAATTATAAAAAAAAACTCTGTTTTAAAGAAAGTAATTTAATATTAAATAATTTTACTTTTATTTTTTAATTAAAATAGTAATTATTTTATCAAAAATAATAATTTTTTTATCATATTTATTAGAGCAAATAAACATGGAATTAATGCACTCATATTTATATGCATACACATTTATTTTGAAGAAGAAAACCTTTTCAGAAAATTGTCAAATTATCTACATTAAATTGTGAACATTTTCAATTTTGAACAATATGAAACAAATTATATGATTGCATTAGGCTTATAAAAACATCTTTGATTTTGAATTTATTTTAACGACTCGTGATTAAGGTATATATAAATTATGGTTATACCTTAATTAATTATCTATATATCTATAACTATAGTTTATACGTAACTTTATTTATTTTTTTTTTAATGTTGTTATTATTTTTTCTCGCCGTTAAAATGTTCATTGATGTAAAGAATTTAAAAATGAAACCATTACAAGACAAAACGTTTGAAAAAAGTTTTTCAAGTTATCTTAAACAAAAGTATTTAATAATTAAAACTTATATTTTCATGAGATAGTTTTCATTGGCATATAACCACCAACTTAGTTTGCGTCTTGCCAAAAATTAAATTGTGTGTGTTTCATTTTATCTATTTCGTATATTTATATACAGCGCTGTTCAACACTTGTGAAATAAATATTTACTCTCTGTATTCAAGTTATATTAAATTTATTATAATTGGCGAGTATCAAACGATTAATAAATCAAACAGTAGATAACGATATACATCTATTGGAGTTGTAAATGGCTATAATTTAATTTATCTTTATATGTAGGGTACACTAATGTCATCACTACTCGTATACATATATCGTACGCATTTAAAATTTTAAAATATAAATATAAATACTAATATATATATATATATATTTTTTTTTGTGAATTACAATCAAAAATCCACAAACTTAATAATTAAAAAACTAAATTATTTTGTGATTTTAAATGTTTAAAACCATTTTCAGCAAGAGCAATGCATCAGTGAAAGCGCTTCGTACTTTAATGTAACTACTATATTTAAATATTTACACGTTGTATATTAATACTTGCTAAATAGAACATTTAAATAATTTTATAGCCTTGATAAAATAGAATCCCAAGGGTCTTCCTAATGTATAGGAATTGTAGTATTCAGCCCACTTAGCCCCCTTCTATAGCTTTTAAATTTTTTTATTTAGTCTTGATTAAACAAATTGAAAAGTAAAAATTGAATTAATAACTGAGAGTACACTAATGATGAAATTGTATTTATTTAAATATAAAATATAGACATAAGTATAAGAATTTTAAGAACTATACTACATAAAATTATAAACAGAAACATATAAGTACTTACAGTGTTTATTATATATCCACCTACCTTAAAAAAATCTATAGTCTTTTTAAATTAAAATAATTTAAAGATTAACTCATCCATAAAATTTGAAAAAAAAATTAAGACATTTTTCGTATGTATTATTTCATGATTAATCATGGTACATTAAAATTGGAATCTGTGGTTATTCCATATCACTTTGAACTATGTATATATTAAATATCTCAATTGTCGGTATTTTATTTTACACACATAACTAGGTATTAGGCATCTACTAATACTAAGTAATGAGGTTTCTCTAAATATTATAACTATATTTATGTTGATGTGATACTAGTTTTTTATTATTATGATTTAATAACTACGTAAATTTAATCATGAATTCAAATATGAATTCATTTCAAATATGTGCCGCCTCCTATCTATGATAAAAAAAATGTACGTTTCTTTCAACTGAATTATCATCAATCACTGTATGGGTATTATCCTATTAACCACGCTTGTCACTGTTCCAAAACTATCTATAAGGCAATCACTATTTTATTACAATAAAATTATATTATAATTTAGGCGTGCAATCAAATTTTCGTTAATTTAGTTTATTAGTAAAAGTGTTAGACTTGCATCTACCCCCACTAAGTACAGTTTATACCGGGGGTAGGAAAAGCACGACACATAGCAGAATTAAAATTCTACTCGATTACTAGTTATAGCTAAGATTGTACTTATTTTCTACACGATCTAATTCGAATAAATACAAACTGAGTTATATTTTTACAAATCGTCATTTACTGCTCAATTGTGTGTATACAATATGTTACGGTTAAGGTATAAAATCTTGATGGTTTTTTTTATAAAATGCCCGGCAACTGCAGCCAATTTTAATTAACAATTACAAGTGTATACATTTAAAATAGAATAATTTCCCAGTACCTTATATATGTCATTGTAGGATGTAAAAAAATTACCTTTTCTAGAAACTCAATATTTAAATTAAAGTGAGTTAGTTTAAAATTTAATCCTAACCTAAACCTTGAAAATATTTAGAAAGATATTTATAAATATAAACCACATTTGTATGTAGCTGCTCTTTATAAGTTGTTTATTTGTTTGATTAAGTCTCATACCTAAGTCTCCAATACTTATGAACTAGATCTAGTTTTTAAACTTTGATTTTTAATAGGACGTTTCAGAAAATTCAAATGTACTATGTAACTGTTTGTAACAGAATAATTTCTGTTATTATCTAATAAATATTTTTAAAAAATCCTAAATTTAGTAACAAAATTTCGTCAAATAATAACACAAGTATTCTATGTATCATTTATTAAGACAATAAAAAATATGGTTTAGTAACAAAATGTTTTTACCGATTAAGTTGAGCCAGTACCTAATTAAATTATACTCGGCAATTGATATTAATTATATGATATATTCAATAAATATAATTGATGTGTACAAACCTCTTGTTTGTAAAATATATGACATGTATTTGTCATTTAACTATTTAATATGTAATATTATATAAAATTAACGTTATAAAATTTAAATATGCATTATTATATATGATGAACCTATACAAAACACTCCGTAATAATATTATAGTCCATGGAAGTTCCATTGGCATACTTTGAAAATACTACTAGTCTTTTTCCATTCCGCAGTAAATAAAAAATGAAAAACGTCTAACATTTATTTTTATGAATAAAAAATAATAATTTAGAAACTGACAATACTCTAATAAGTAAATAAATGCACATAATATTATTTTTCATCCTAATTTGCATTTACTATTTCACTTTTATAAATGAAGGTTATCTGACACCATAAACGTGATATATGCGGTTATATTAGGCATCATCAAAATTTGTTGTTCTTAAAATGTCGACCCTCGGGGCTCCGGGGTTTTGGCACCGTTTCCCTTTAATTACATCACCGACAACTTCAACACTGCAATAGTATCTATTTAATTTCACACGATATGACACTGTCGTACGAACGCAGGACCATTGCATCGAGTGCCCGTTGCCCGCGTTCGCCGTATTAGTTTCTACATTTCCCGAGCGTTTTATAACAAATATGCTACAGTTTATGTATCTTCCGTATAACATCGTACAAACGTACACGGAATTAAAATTAAAAAATGACAAAAAAAATAGAGTCGTACAGGTAAATTTTATAAATGTTAATAATTGATGTCGCCGGGACGCGATGTCGACGACGCATACGTTACCTGTGTTGGACACGATCTGCAAGACGACCAGAGAAAAGAAGACGGCGACGAGCGCGGACGTCGTCGGGAAAGCGCCGACGGCGGCGCGACGGCAACCGTGATACCGGGACGTCGACCGCTGCAGACGTGACTCCATAACTGGCGGTGTCGTCGCTTCCGTTTTGACGGACGTGTAGACTACACTTACGGTAGCAGATCCGGCTCGAAAGTCGTCGTCGTCGGGTTGACGGGCGACTGTAGCGCGGGCGCGCGCGCCACCGACCAGCGGGGCCGAGAAAGAGTCTAACGGATTAATTTAATTTTTTTTTTAATTTTTTTTTTTTATTTTCCAATCAACTCAAAAGTCTGTTGTACCGGTTATAAGTATCCGCAGCCGAGTGGCGACCAAGTGCCTCTCGCGCAAGTTCCGTGAAAATATAATAATAATAATAATAATAATAATAATAACAACGATATCGTTGCGACACCGTCGTCGGACTGCGGGCGGCAGCGGTACACACGGGGCACGTGACTACGACTACTAAACGTCGCGGACCGAATAAAACCCGCTACGGCGCGCGAACACTAACAATCGCCGCCGCCGCCGTCGCTGCGCATCGTCTCTCTCGGTGCGCGCCGCCGCCGGTGGAAGGTGTGTTTGTGTCTGTCTGTGTGTGTGTGTGTGCTTGTGTGTAAATGTGTGTGCGCGCGCGTACGCGTGTTTGTGTGTGTGTGTGTGTGTGTGTGTGTGTCTAGATAACGGTTGGGTTGGGGGAGGCGACTCGAACATCCGGTGGCGGTCAACTGTAATAATGATAATAATAAAATAATATATAATTCCATCGCAACGACGACGGCAACGGTGGGCTGCTGAATGCAGATACTCCTCTGGGGCGCTCGTAAATCCTGTACAGTTCTGTGCGTGCGTGCGTGTGTGTGTATGGGTGGGGGGGGGATTGACGGTAAGGGCAAGCGAGAGCTGCAGGTGATCGCCGCCGCTGATGTGCAGCCGAAGTCGGGCCAATTCGGTGACGGCGGTCCGACCCCGTGAGCGGAACTCGGAGGTCCGTCACGATTTCCGGTTGGGAGGGGAGGGAGACAGAATTAGTGTTTTTTTTTATTTTTTATTTTTTATCACACGCGTGAGTAAGCAAGCTGCAGAGCAAAAAGTTCAAAACGATAGAACTGTCCGTTCGAAAAAAAAAAAAATTATTGAAGTCTGTACCACCTGCAGGAACACCAGTCACCACAATATACATTGGTTAAATATACTGTAAAAATCTATTCGTTTGAAAACATAGTATCAACCCTGCAAAATGCCGAAAATCAGAATTTGAATGAATTCAAGATTCAAGAATGAAATGAGGATACGCTTTTACTTGCCAATACAACGCGACTAGAACACCGCGCGCCCTGCGGAGAATAATATTTATAATAAAAATACAACTAACCGTCACTAAAGTGTTAATGGTTTTTAATTTGTACATTATTGCAATGTTTATAATATGGTCAGGAAATTCCAATCGTTTTCCGACGAATTGTTTTGAATTTCTGAATACGACAAATTATTATGATATTATTTTATAAACCTATTTACGAAATCGGTGCAATATTCACGCAACTAACATTCCAACTATAACAATCCGTTCGTGTACACACGAATAACGATTAGTTAAACCACGATGGGATAGTGTATTCTAAATACCACCAAAGTATATTTATACGTAATATATTAATATTTTTAGAGTAATGTTCTTGAAAAACTATTAATTCATATTTTTTTTCTTTATGAAAACAAGTGATTTTAAGAATATCTTTAAATTTGTATTGTTTGTAGATTCTATGATAGTACAGTGAAACCTCGGTATCTCGAAGCCGTAAGGGACCAAAAACAAATTCGACATATCGAAACTTCGAGTTAGCGAGGGAGTTTAAAACATAAATAAAATTTGAAATAAAAATATTTAATTATTGGGAAAAATGTGTATTAATAATATAAAATGTATTTATACATTGCATACATATTATGTATTAATATTCGACATATGGAAATTTGATATACCGAAATAACTTAATACGAAAGTCCAATACTGAATGATCGGGACTGAAAAAAATTCGACATACAGAAACTTCGAGATACTGATAACTACTGAGGTTTCACTGTATAATTATTATTTAATAATGTACCTATTATTACTTGTTTAAAATAATTTATTAACATTTCATGAGCTAACGAATCAGTAACGGTTATAATTAATAACTACCATTAATAATGTGTTTTATCATGATATGCAAACTTGATTTAAGTACTATACTTTAGTAGGTGCCTACTTATATATTATTGAGATCAATATTAAAAGATCGTATTTAATATACTTACCTATAAAAACTGCAGTAAAAGCGTAATTTTACTTATACTTTTATCGAATAAAACTAAAAATATTAATTTTGAAATATAGTGCACATTCTTTTGCTTCTTACTGAAAGGTTTATTATTAACGGTTATTAATATTCATTAAAATGTATTAAATTGTAATTATTTAAAAAAATATATTAAATAAAAACTTCATGCATGCCAATATTATATGGACGTGTAGTCCATTTACAAAAACATTTATTATTTAAATAATAGATAATATCCAAAAACCATTTCCATCTTAATTCACATTATAACAATAAACACGTACTTGTAAACCTATTATAATAATATAATATAATATAATATATTTTTTATATTAGTTTTCGTGATAATAATTTTTGAGATCCAGTCTTTGCTGTATTATTAGTTTAATAATATTATATTATTTGATATTTTGATATGAGGTAGATATAGATGTTGTAAATGTAAGATCAAATATCAAATTAAAGAAAAAAATTGCAACCATCATTATTCCATTGTTATTCGAACATCATTATTTTGAAACTCACAAGTTTTTTTTTTTTTTTTTTAAATCGGTACCTTACATAAAATATGTTCCAATTAAAAGCGTGATAAAAATTAGTGCGTTTATAATAATTTTAATTGTACTATAAATATAGGTATGCGTAAACTAAATAATAAATAAATCAAATTTATTTTAGGGTGACTATCGATATAATTTGTTATAACAGGTCCTAGTCCTTGTGACCTTACGGAGTATAAAAGATTTCCAGAACTGTCATATTATAGCTGAACTTAAGAAGTATAATTTAACTTGACACTCGTTGGAGAAAATCTAATAATAGTAAAATAAAAATAAATTTCGTAATATTTTATTGAGATAACTGATAATCAGTGGAAGAGGACTTAACATTTGTTTATTCTTTGCAAGTGCCGACGGGGCCACAAGTTAAGGGTTACTCAAGATGTTATAAGCATTTTTGTTACAGTTTTAATTAAATAAAAATCTGGTCTCTTTAATAAAATAGTTGTCGACAAACATCAAACTTTTAGCTTCATATTCTTCTTTGGGAATATTAAAATTTGATTGTATTGTTTTTATAATGAGCATATTATTGTGATATGCATTTTATAAAATATAAAATAATGACCAATTAAATTTTATTACGTCTTGAGACATTTATAAATTATTATTATTATATTAATGATTGTATAATTTATAAATTATTTATTTAATATAATTTATCAAACTTATGAACACTTCTATATTATTGACTTACAAGCATCATCATAAATACAAATTATGTTTTTCATTCCAAACAATATAACTATTCATTTTTGTATTAAGCTACAAACTGAGGTATAATGTTAACTATAATTTTTGATTATACCCGTTGTTACAGGGTACATAAATAAATAAGTTATTTTATTTTTTTATAACATTTTAATTATTATATAAATGTTACTTAAACAGTAACATATTAAGGTTTGACTATTAAATCATTCTATAAGAAACGCGTATTTTTAAATTTCAAATAATTTAATATGCTTAATATAAACAAAGAAAAAACATAACTCTTATATTACCTCAATATTTATTTATATAATTAATTTAGAACATAAGTATCTAAATTATCTATAAAAATCTTGAACTTTCTTCTACCCAATTCTTTAAACAATATTTATCTTATTGTAAAAATTGTATGCTAGTAGATACATAATACAATACTTAAATTTTATTTGATGAATAATAAGTAATCATTT
Organism: Melanaphis sacchari; assembly: GCF_002803265.2. Taxonomy (NCBI): domain Eukaryota; kingdom Metazoa; phylum Arthropoda; class Insecta; order Hemiptera; family Aphididae; genus Melanaphis; species Melanaphis sacchari. Next base: position 1,499,772 of record NW_020271334.1, on the reverse strand, counting down.
TTTACTTTTACAATAACCTATTTCTTCTAACAATATATCATAAAAACAAGCTTAAAAAATAAAAATCACTTAAAATTTTTATAATAAATAGTTGAATCGATGATATGTGTTATAAAATTAGGCTGAGTACACGCTTCATTACATATTATGTTCTACATACCTATTCGATATATTTATGATGTAATTCGTGTTAATATTTTTTCCATAGATTTATTTGTTATTATTTTAATATTCATACAAACATAAATACATAATGCAGGTGAATTATTTTTTTATAAATAAATTGCTCTTAAATTCTGTACTTACTATATTCAATACATGTCAACATGTAAATTGTTCAAGATTGGCTGAAAAACACTACATAACTAGGTTGACTTATCATTTATTTTAGTTTTAAAATTTTTTTTTTTACACATATTTCTTGTAATACGAAATTATTATGAAAATATACATATGAACAGTGTATAAATTACCATATTATTAAAGTAATATGTCCAATAAAAATAAAATAATAATCAAAAGATCAATCTATACGCTTTAAACTAATGTTCAAGCACGTACTGACATACCGAGCTACCGAAAAAATTAATTTTTTTGAACCAGATTTATCCCTTGAAAATAAGAAACTAAATAATTATATCACCTAATTTTTTTTTATAATTCTAATTAATATTTATCAATAACCTAGTATAAAAAATAACACTCAAATCAAAGTGAATATCAATTCCTTTTAACCCAGAGTACAAAAGATAAATTATGATTATCGTTTATTAGTTACTGATAAGTGATAATGTCAATTATTGAATGTTGCTCAATAACTGAGCAGCGTTTATGTATTGAGGATTAACAATTAATATTATATGTGTCAAAAAAAGAAAAAAGTCTATTTATTTTTAATATTTACAAATTGCTTATGGCATGCTATAAAATAAAAATATCAAAAAATGCTAATTTGAAGCTCTAAGCATATATTATTACTTTCAAATTGAATTAAACTTACTTAGACCAATTCACTTTGAAATAAAAAAACTGATAAAGTTAATTCTTTTGAACTTAACAATTGCTAAGTTATATGTTAGTAAAATTAAGTCAACACATCTAGGCACAACTTCATTCTGACTTTCTCCTAATTCGTGTTAATGTAATTAATGATATTTATTCTTAAGTAGGGAGAGTAGGTAGTACTTAGCTACAATAAAATGTATACAAGCATAATATTATTTTAGTGAAAATAAATAATTTTTAGAAATGGTTCATAATTTTATATTTACATTACGTGCGATTTAGATAGAGAAAACTATGATTGGTTTATTGTTGACTATCTTTATAACAGTTATAAGTTATAACTAATATAATGTGTAGCAAGTTTCCATTATACATAAAAATATTTCAAAAATATAAAATTACTGTTATCGAGGCACAATAAATAATTTTAAGTACATATTTTATATGAAATTAACACTAGACTAGGTACTAAAAATTATTTAAAACAAACGTTTAATTCTATAAACGATGAGTAAAAACAAAAATAAGCATATTTTCTTAATTTATTACCCGTCAATTAATGTAGTAAATATTATAATTTGTAAGCAATAATCTTTAACATATAAACCTAACTACACAAAAAATAAACTCTAATAAAAACTACAGTGTTCGCATTGAATATACTTACTTTGCGGTATTGAATTTTATATATATTGAAGTAAATGATAACAATTGGTAAATGTCGACATTCAATGGCATTTTCGGTAAATGTTTGCATTTCTTCAAAATATAACAATATACAGACATTCACTGCAAAATTTTGACAATGACTGGTCAATGTTATCATTGACTCTTATGTTTTGATGAATGTCAACAATCAACATCTATAAATTATATATACTAATTGTTTCTATTCCATAAGACAGACATGTTTTTCAACGTGTATAATTCATAAAATGTCCATAAAACATGATATAGTTAACTCTATAAAAAATAACAGTTAAATGAAAAATGTAAAAAAATATTTTATAGTGAATACAATAAAAAATAATAAATAAAAAACGAAATAATGAAGAAAAATACGATATACGTGTGTGTGTGTGAAGTGTTAAAGTTCTAAGGCAAAAAAACAAAACTTAGAGTTGTTATTTGAACGGCATGACATCATAAAGATAATGTCTTGCAACCAAATCATCGTCCAATTAGAGCAAAATGAGTCTAAAATCATCTGTTTCGTGAAAAATGATGAGGTATATGACATTTTACGAGATACTTATGTCGAATTTAGACTACGGAAGACGGACACGAATATTCAACAAATTACAAAAGAAACACGATCAGTGATTGACAAGTTTTCCTGAGGTGTAATCGCAAAACTAAATGTACATCAAAAAAGTGTGGTTGCAAAAGCGCGGGATAACGTTGCAACTAAAAATGCCATGACAGTAACAAATGATATTTAAGTATTAAAAATATATTTATAATTAACAATAATTGGCCCCGTTTGTATTTAAATATAAAAAAATATTACTAAATACTGGCATTTTTCATTTATCGGCACATCAATATTAACCAAATAGTGATGGTGAATATTAATTATCACCGGTGGCTGTGGCAGTGTGGCTGTCTATACGAAATACTAACATACACCAACATTTTTGATGCGTGTTTGCATTCACCGATTGCAGACAACAATCTCAATATATATTTCTTTTACATAACATGATCATTAATTGAAAACAAACGATTTTAAATACGTTAAATTTGTATTTATTGTATTTAAATATAGTAAATAAAAACTTAATAAACAAATTATTTATTTAAACATGATCATGAGGGCAAAGTTTTGATAACACATAATTATTTTTACATGTTTAATCATATTGCTGAAATCCAATGAATCTATAAATTGATGTTATATCTATATACTAAATTATAAAAAAATAAATGTTATATTTTATCTTGAAAATAATATTGCAACTATAGAAGGACTTCAGAAAATATTTTAAAGAAATTTTAGAGAAATCGTCATAAAAAATTGGATTGTACAAGTAATAATATTGTTTTAAAAGGGTCATTTTAATGTTTGACATCTTGATTCCAACATTTGCTTGTGAATTGCCAAATATTAAAACATTCAAATAAAAGTTCAATTTTTATTTATAATATTTTAGTTTCACGTTGTATTGTTATTTTAATGAGCATTCGTGTTTTATTTATTGTGTTAAAAACCAAATTTTAGACAAGGCCCTAAGAATTAATAAACTAGTTATAAAATAACTATAAGAACATTTAATTATATCAACCTACGATCCTGTAGACTTCGACATAGCTACATAGCCATACATAACCAATACTCTACTTCCTTAGTAAATGTAGTTTGATAAGTTAATTGACCATAACACGGTTCAGGTATAACACTAAATATTTATAAAATATACTTCAATATACCTACCTACTTATATTATAATTAATAATATACAATGTGTTAATAAATAAATAAATACATTTTGTAGGTGTAATTTGATTTTTAATTTCAAGAAATTTATATATAATATTTAACCTAACCGAAGTAATACTTAGTTTATCCAAATTATGTTCATGCATTCTAACAACCTCATTACGCCTGTGTTTAAAATGTATATTAAAATAATTGTCGTGTACGTTTAATTGCGTATCCACAACGCCGTGTAACTAATAATATTAACTAAGCCACATCGAATGTCAGTCCAATCACGTATTATAGTCTATAGACGATATAATCAACGTAATTTACATTAACCGTCATCATTCATTAAGGGTTAACATTATACGAGAAATTCTTATGTTACAAAGTTTCATTAAAACTTTTTTTTTATCGGTTTTAGAAACGTAGTACGTATTGATTCCCATCTATAAGTAAAAATTAACCTATAATAATTAATTACAGAGAAAATCATTATTTACACTCTATGAAAGAAGAACATGAAATGAGTGTTTTGTTATTTATGTACTACGACAGGTATATTGTGTAAATCTTGAAATAGTTAATAAATTTAATACAATATTTTCACAAGATCCATAAACTTGAAACTTTATATAATCTTCACACTGAACATAAAACCTTATAACCATAGTAAAACACCAAATCAAGTTATAAACATCAATATTTAACAATTTTAACGAACATGAGTATAATATTGACCTGTGATCAGATCGATATAATCACAAAAAAAAAAAAAAAAGTTAGCAATAAATCCTTTTAATGGATTATTTATTATTAATCTGCACTACCAAAATGTAATCATTACGAAAATAGGAACTTAATTTTTAATGAATAGCTTTGATAGAGGTAGTTAATTTAATTAAAAAGTAACTTTTTTAAATTGCTATACTAATGAGTGACTTCTTTGCGCACGCTTATTTATATTATGTTATATATTCTATAACATTGTTACCTAATGTGCTAATAAAATCATTGTAAAAATAGTTTTGTACTTTCATCAGAATGTTAATAAATTAGTAACTTTGTCGAGCATAACTAATTATCAAGGTAATTAATAAGTTGTAAATTATCAAAGTAAGTTATAATTAAATATAAAGTGTGCAAAATGGAAAATAATAGATAATTCAATAGAGTACACTAAAAAATTTTATGGTGCAAAAATAAAATCTAGATATTAAATAGTTTTAATTAAAAAATAATAATTTTTGTATAATAAAAAGTTTGGCGTAAGATGTGTATAACAAAGTTTGTAAGTTAAGTAAAATGAAACTTAATAAATTATGCATGTAGACTATATATTGAAGAAATTACAATTTATATGTCGTATATACAAAATAATATAAATTCATTTGTAATATATATATATAATATCAGCTAAGTACTAACACGTTAAAATGCTTAACATCATTTAACTGCAGATTATGTATAGATACTTGATCTAGTACGTTGAAACAACATCATTACATAAGTTACGAAAGTTTATGTTGAAGTTTTCCGAGTAATTTTAGGAAAAGATCAGTGTAAGGGTCGCAGTCATGAAATGTTTTCACCTAAAATTTATTTCCTTCGGATATATTTAGTCTTATAATGGGTACTTATTCGATTGTTAGCCATTGTAGACCGACGAAAAATATTTCTTTCTCCATCGATGAAAACACTAGCCGTGGGAAAAATTACTCACATGGTGTTATTTATGACAATATATTTTCTGAAAAATAAACCGGGCACTTTTTATTAAGTGATAGTATGTAAACACTAAACGCTAAACCCATACCTATATAGGTAATAAGAGCGTAGGATGATATTGAATAAATTCCATTAAGGGATGTTTAACGTTCATGTATTTTTTATCGACTAACTTTAATATAAAAACGACAAGAGAACGGCGTTATTCGAACGTTATATCTACACCACGCGAACACATTAAAATACATATACTCTTATACATATATACATAATATGTTAACAGTAAGACTGTTTTTTTATTTATTGCTGATGTGCAAAACAATTAAATAATACGACGCTTAATTAATTTAGGTACTTCAATACTTAATTTGTATTTGCAGAAAATCCTGTTCATTATTTATTCGTTCGTTTCACAAATCAATCGATACACAATTCGGAATGGCTTGCGACGGATTTGTTTCGCTACAACTGTTTTTATTTTCCATATAACACTTAGAAAAACCTGATAAAACACATTAATCATTCTTTCGACTTTCGTCCGTTTAATGATGTGCATTAATCTTTTTTTTTTTTTTTTTTATTGTCACCCAACTGGACATATTTACATAAAATGTTAAAATGTGCGTATGGACAACTGTTAAAATAATTACATTTAATTCAGTAAAGTGCTATAAATACCTGCATAACCCACGGTTGTGAGTATTAAGTATTGTCATTCTCAAAAATGACAATGGGTCATTTGTTTCGTTCTTTGATTATCATCTGCTTGGCTATTCAGTAAGTTAATTATATTTTTAAAATACTAATATTATTTTCATTGGATGACTTTTAAACTAAAAATTTATATTTTTAAAATACTTAGTTGAAAAATGTGTTGTATAATTAATACTAAAATTATGATTGCGACAATAGATTTATACTGTAAGCAATGAGTATATGAAAATTTCACATTTATTATTTATAACTTTAGATAAGAAAACTACTCAATCTACAAGAACAAAAAATGTTTTTAAAATTAATCCATTTTCAATTCAAATTATTTTTTTTCGATAAAATCAGAACAAAAATATATTTCTAAAATTAATTAATAATTTATATAATAAATACACAATCTAACTCGAGTCGTTTAAAAAAAATTAAATTAATTTCAAAAAACAATACAATTGACAATAATAAAATTTATAGATATTTCCTCCATTTTCTGCAAGGCTAATAATATTATTTTATACTTCTATTACCTATAATTATAATTATTATACATTTATACATAATATACATTTATACATAATATACATTTTAAGCGCGTTTAATATCTACTTAAATACTATAATTTAATAAACACCATACCTATACTATACCTATATAAAATCGTAAATTACTAAAGTAGATAGTTATAATTTTAAAAAAATATAAAAATTATACACGTAAAAATAATGTACCTACTAGTATTGTTTATAAAACAAACATAATATGCGATCATATATAAAATATTTTTTAATATTAAATTTATCATGGATTATGTAAATTCAATATAAATTTCTATGATCAAAAATAAATCTCCTTCAGACAGAGGTTGCATTATGTTACCATTTGTCGGTTGTCTCTACAGTTAAAATATACTAAATAAATAGTAATTTTCATGTACTTATTAAACATTAAAAAAAAAAAAAAACAATAAATTCTAAATATAATGAAAATATTGATAGGTAGTGTAATTATAAAGATACTAATTTACACAATAAACAACGTACGTATCTAATTAAATCAACTTATGTGAATTTATTGGCACTTAAGTATTATAAAAATAAAAGATATACTAATATGCTTATAATAAGAATTACACTGATTATATATTTTAATATATATGACTTTATTGTTGGTAATAAAACAGCGATTTTGTAGTCATTTTTAATGATAGCTTATTCTTTTTTTAATATTTGTTTATTTAATCGATTTTGTTGAAAATTTATATTGCGTAAATATTCCAATACTTTTATAATTTTAACTTTCCAAAGTACCGACTTGTACTCATTTTTTTATCAGTAACTGTTTTTTAAAGTAGAAAATTGAAACTTTTTTACTACTCAAAAATCGATTTTAGACAAAAAAAAAACACATCATGGTAAAACCAGTACATACAGTTTTTCGTTGAAAATCTAACATAATTATAATAAAGTTTTCATATGATGTGTTGTTGATATAATATAATCTAAAATAAGCTAAATAATTAAAAATATCCAATTTTATTACATAGATATGTTTTCTATACATTATGAAATTATTTTAACAACAAATTATAAAAATATTTAATATTCAATGTATTGTTTTAGGCTTTGTAATGGAACATGTTACTGGAGCAAACCAAAACATAAAAGGGTATCTATCAAATCATGCTCAACTAGTAGTTCTTTTTCAACTACTGTTAAAAATTCATCGAAATTCAATGCTTTAAATTCAAAGAATAAAATTGAAGAACTTGAAAAAGATCTTGAAAAAATTAAAAAAAACTCTTTAGAAGACAGCAGCGAATACAATGATGAAAGTTGTGAAGACTTAAATTACAGAGATATTCAGTCAACACGAAAACTACAAAGCTCTATGCAAAGTCGTACTCTTTCAAAAAAAATTAAGAAAACATTTAAGAAAACGGCTAAAAAGATCTTAAGAAAAAAAATTATTCCTTTAATTGCGAACAAAGTTATTGAGTCTGCTACGACAAGATCTATTAATAACGGCTTTCAACAATCATTACAGAAAAATCTGCAAAGTAGTAGTGCAACAATTACGTGGGGAACAAGGACCGTGGGTGTTAACGGAAACATATTTTTGTCTATACCAAAAGGATACGTGGCAAACACAGTGTCAACCACAACAACTAGTTTATTAACTGAACAAGAAGCTATTCAATTAGGACTCTTGAGTAATACATTAATAAGTGGAAGTCAAACATATTCGTCTTATCAAAATGGTAGACAATTCAGTACATCTGGTAGCAGTACTAGTAGATCTATCAATAGCCAAATGTCTCAAGTCCAAAACAATGAAAATGGATATTATTTAAATAATAATTCACAGGATACCGTAAGGTCAAACGGTTTAAAAAGTATTAATGAAAATTCACAACAGTATAGCAAATACACATCAGAATATAATGATATGAGTAATAATAATCAACAATATAATGATAGACAAGATATGGATAATTTGTATCGATTAAAAAAAACTAATTCATTGCAACGTAAAATTGATCAACTTAAAACATCAAATACTATTGAAAATACCAATGAAGTCAATCATAAAAATAATATAATAATTAATGATATAGAAAATAACCAAAAAACAGGTACTAGAAATGTCAAAATTTCCGAACAAAATGAATTTACATCAAATAATAAGAATCAAATAAACAGTAATACAAATAACTTAAGTAAAACAGCTGAGTCGAAAAATATGGAAAAATATAGCACTTCTTATAGACGTGATATTAATAAATTAGATGAATCAGATGAATCAAAATCTTCCAAAGACGATAATAGTGACGAAAATGATAAGTTAACATCAATTATTAAAGAAACTGTAGATAATGAAAATAACTATGAAAATAATAAAATCGTGAATAATGATAATAAAAATGATAAATCTGTTGACAATGATGATAGTGAAGAAGAAGAAGAAGAATCGGAAGACGAAGTATCAGTGTATGAATATTTGAATACATATCAGAAGTTCAGATTTGATAGTGGTCTTAATGCAGTTGGTATAATAGGAGAAGTCTTAAATCAATTAGATTATCAACGTTTTAAACTTATGGATGATATTATATATCCACAAGACTCTACGCGTTATGTCATAAACGATGAAACGTTCGATTTTATCATAGTTGGTGGTGGTAATGCGGGATGCGTTCTAGCGAATAGACTATCTGAAAATATCAAATGGAAAATATTATTAATTGAAGCAGGTGGAGACCCCTTCCCTGTAACTCAAATTCCTAATTTATGGGATAGGACATTAAACAGTGTTGCAGACTGGCAATACAAAATACAACCAGATTATACAACTGGATTTGGAATTACAGGTTATATGAAGCTAAATAAAGGAAAATGTCTAGGAGGAAGTAGTACTACTAGTCCTCAAATGTATGTTAGAGGAAGTGAAAAAGTCTATAATTTACTTGTTAAAAAAGGTTTGAAGAATTGGTCATACAATACGACGGAGACTTACTTTAAAAACGTTGAAAAAATCCGTTCGGTTACAAAAACTGTAACAAACACTACTATTTATGGAAAATGTGGACATATCCCGGTGACCAATTTCCGAAAAACTGAAGTGAGCGTTTTGGAAAAAGTTGTATGTTCTGGTTTTGAACATATCGGTTATAAAAAAGAAAGTGATATCAATGAAAAAGACATTGAAGTTGGATTTGTTTCAATGCAAGGAATAACTAAGAATGGCAGGTCTATAAACACTGCTAAGGCATATTTAACCCCAGTTTTCGGACGTGTAAACTTAAAAGTTATGAAATACTCTAGAGTTACAAAGGTTTTAGTAGATAAAACAGCAATGAAGGCGACCGGAGTTGAAGTACAGACGAAATTCGGTCAAACTCTTACACTGAAAACCAACATGGAAGTCTTACTTAGTGCTGGAGCTGTTGGTTCTGCTCAGATATTGTTGGCTTCAGGTATTGGACCTAAAAAACATTTGTCCGAAATGGAAGTCCCAGTGGTCAAAGATTTAAATGTAGGACAAAATTTCTTAATTACTCCAGTGTTTACTGGTTTTGTTATGTCCTACGATAAACCAATAGTATGCAATGAAACAGAAGAAGAAACCGCGTTCAAGTATTTGTCTAGACATTCAGGACTTTTAAGTAGACCAAACGGTATGAGCTTTGGTGGATTCATAAGAACTAGTTTGTCTGAATCTTCATTCGCTGATATTGAGGTTCATCAATATTACATTCCTAAAAATACTTATTCAAAATTATGTCAACTAAAATCAATGTTTGGATTTAGTGATACATTGTTATCGGTGTATGCTAAATTGAATTACGAACGTGCTATATCTATTTTTACAATAGCTCTGATAAACACGAAAAGTACCGGTAAAATTCTTTTAAGAAGTAAGAACCCATCGGACAGTCCGATTATTGTTGGCAATATGTTGACGGAGAAGAATGATGTAAAAAGTTTCCTTGAAGCCATTCAAATACTATCCAAAATTGAAAAATCTGATGGGATGAAGTTAGTAAATGCAAAGTTAGAAGATATTGATCTTGACGGATGTGCAAAGCATAATAAAAAGACCAATGAGCACTGGGAATGCTTACTAAAATACATGATGTCTACAACATCGAGTACTGCCGGATCGTGTCGTATGGGAATTGAAACTGACAAAAATGCTGTTGTTGATAGTGAACTGAACGTGATTGGTATTTCTAATTTACGAGTAATAGGTCGATCAGTTATGCCAATGATTACTAGTGCCTACAGTCATGCTCCTTGTATCATGATCGCTGAAAGAGCGTGTAGTATGATAAAAAGTAAATACAACTAAGAACTAAACTACTCGATTAAATATTGTTTTTAAAATTTAAAGCATTGTTGTGTTTACATTATTACTATATTCATTAAAAATAAGTAGGAATCAAGTTCTCTTCATGGAAAAAATAAAGACCAAATAAAATACTAAGCAAATTATACATGTTTTGTTTTCATATACATGCATATGTATATGTATCACAGTAACCTTATTAAAAAATTGGTTTATATACCTCTAATTATTTCCTTGTTATTAAAAAACACATTGCTGCATTTTTTTTTTTTTTAGCTTAATAATCAAACGTTTTGATAAAATGTTTTTTTTTTTGGAAAAATTTGTATTTATAATCTTTACAACATGCATAATATTAAGTAATTTACCAATCATTTACCTAGCTAAAATGAAATTTTAAAGAAAATATGTTATCAATGTTGTTTGTATATATGCCTAGAGAAATATTAGGTGTTTTTTAGATATTTTGGGCATATATATATTATATATAGACATATAGTATATACATATGTATGTATCACTACCTTGCCAAATTTCTACTTTGATTGGATAGTAGAAAAACTAGAATTCAGTTGAATTGTTAAAGATTGATTGGTTAGAAAAAATATAATTAGTAAACATAAAATGAAAGGATAAACTTTTTCAGTTTGAACAAAAGCTCCTCATATGAGACTCAGTCATTAATCTGGGCTATATTCAGGTAAATTTATGTGCAGTATTTTTTTTTTTTAAGAAGAAGAAGGATATAGAATCAATGATACAATTTAATACAATTTAGTTAATTAATCGTAAAATATTTAAATCTAAATCTGAATTGAATGTGGTGGATAACAAAACATTTGGAAGCATGTAGCAGAAGAATTATCTTATAACGTAGGTACATACAAATTTAACAACTTATAGTTAGAATAATATTAATAATTTAAAAGAAATTTTATTTTTAAAATTTAAAAAATTAAAAATTTGATTATTTGAAAGTTAACAATATTCTATTTATTTATTATAATATATTCTAACACGGAAAAACAATAAATAATTACTCTATATATAGAAAGAATAATTATAAATACCATCTTACTTTATATGTATATGTTTTCGAAAACTTTTTTATGAGAGTACAATAAATTAAAAATTACACAAGTGTTTATTTTAATATTTATTTAAAAATGCTTTAAAGATAATAATTTATTAAAGTATCTACTTAAACTAAAAATGTTTTTTTAATTAAAATAATAATTTTTTTTATACTTATATTAATATATTTATAATTTATATCCAACATAATTATTAATAAATAAACTATATTTACACGATTTACAGATACTATCATTCGTTATTTGATACATCATAAAAAAATTAATTATCCAAGTAAATATTATTTATTAGTATATACATTTCTATTATATACTTTTTTCCAATAAAACATCTGACTGAAATTTGAGGTATGTTATTACTAAAACCTAAAATGTAGACATTTATAGTAAATTAAAAATTAAAATTTTAAATTACTATTTGAATTACATTCAGCTTTTTTTTGGTTAAGGTAGAGTAGATGTTTAAAAAAAATACAAAATAATTAAAATTAAAAATATAGTTTTTCTATAAAATAATTTTACAAAATTACATTAATGACCTAAAAGGACTTCATTTAAACTTGTAAATTACTAAGAATTATACTATAATTAAGGCAGGGTGGAGTTCTATGGCCGCTATTCCAACGACAATTTATTAAACCTATCTTCTTATCTAACCAATTTAAATGAAACGTGAAATTTATAATCACAATTATCTGAAAAGTGCAAACATAATATAATGATGGCCTCTCTGAATAGATTTTATTTTATTTTATTTTTTTGTTAATTGGTTGTTTTTGAGAATTTAGAGCTCTACCGTAGATGTCGAAGTCAAGTGAGTCACTATAATGGATGGATTAAATTAAAATTAAATGATTTATCATTGTATATGAAAAACAATTCTGAGTAGAGATAACCATCTGTTAGCAAATATTTCTAAAGATATTTTATAATATATTATTTATGTTACAATAAGAATAATACGATACTTATTTTACTACCTATATAAGTATTACGATAGGGTGATTTAACTTTTGCAAAAAAGCATTGCATTTATTTTATTACCTATTAATATTCAATCATTATAATAATATTAATAAATATAATTTATTGAGTGACTACTCAACTTCGTTAGAAAATTATGTTGCTATTATTGTGGTGAACTCAGCAGACTCTACGAGATGACGACGGGTATAATTGAGCAAATTCTGACTTAGAACCCGATTTTTATTTAAATATTTTGTGTTTTTATATATAAAAATTTATAATTTATTCAACACTAGTCTATTCAATCGATAGTAAATATATAAGGTAAAACAATTTATTTAAATGCGATGGTTATAATATTCTATAGCAATGTATTTAATTAAAATACAATTATTAAAATACATTTAATTAAATGTGGCAGCAGTATTTTATTATATTGTCTTAAAGAATATTCAGCTGTTAATGGATGTGTTTAATTTGAATTCAATGACACGTCAAATTTTACCTATATGAAAAACGATTCTCATCAAGACGGTCTGTCAGCTTACATCATTAAATATATTACATCATGATATGTTTTTTCGACATTGCTATTGAAGTAATTAATATCACTATTAGTACAGCGGTACGTTAATTAAAATTTTCACTAAAACATTGCATTTATATAAATTATTAATTAATTTTTATTATTTTAATAATATATTTAAATTCCACATTATATTAATGTTGTTAACTTTTCAATCAATGCCATCTTACCGTTAAAACAATGAAAATATGTTCATGGTACATGTAACTGGTAATATCTCAAAATGAATTTACATTCTTTGACCGAAACGTCGATTCGGAAGTAAGACGCATATGGGCTATACGCAGATTGAAACCTTGGAAAGTAATATACTTCAATAGGTGCGTCTTAATGATGTATACGAGAAATCAATCTTATTTCTGCTTAACTCATTTCTGTGATTTTGCGTGAGTGGGAGACGTGATGAAGAACAATTCACAATATTCGCACCTCATTGTTTTGAACCATTCAAACAGTGCGTTAATAATAACAAGATGGCAAAACTTTTGATTCACTGGGGTGCTAATTTCGTCTTGAATTCTGCCCCCGCAATCCACTGAATTGTATGATTACTTATAAGATAACAACCCCTCCCATTGAAAATTCTTGGGCACATAACTCGTCTTTAACACTGTCGTATAATATTATGAATACAGTCGTGAATATTATTTTATAAAATTTATCTAGAAATGTATTTTAGATTAGTAATTAATTAAAATAGATCGAACCGACGAAGCAAAATCTACTGAAGTGGCAACATATTTACCATTTCAGACCGCCGCAAACGCAGGCACGCACAGGGAAACCGCGGTCGTTGTCTGATAGACGGCAAATACGTTGAAATAGACAGTATGCGTGATTTGCTAATCAATTCGTATATTATATTTTGTGAGTTTTACGTTTATTTCCCAGTAAAAGTTTCTCTGGCAGCTATATTTTGAGTTGCACTGTTGTTAATAATGTTAATATTGTTCGATGTCCTTACCGATATAAGTTCTTACAGCGCCGAGATAAACATATCGTAATGTTATGGTCGAAAAGTCCTAAGACTTCACAGTGCCCGAGTATGAATATAATATCATATTGTCACGAGTTCTAAAGGAACGTTCGTTAAATAATAAACGAGTACTATGGTATCTCATTATAAAGTGACAGTTCCGGTTGAATTAAATTTCGAGTATGGTCATTGCCTTAGAGCGTACAAGAATAAAGCGTTTCAAGTATTAACGCGTATTCACTCATGTGAATGATACGACAATACTCGATATTCGTGAGCAGAAAACGTCGTTCATGACTGTGTCCCATGGTGAATTGATTGTTATTATAAAAAAAAAAAAATTCTTTTTATTTCTTAAGAGAAAAACTGAACAGATAGAGCCACAAGTGTATATTTATATTTAACTGCTAGGTTGGACAGTCATAATAATATGCCCCTTTAGATTCTATAATCGCCTAATGAAAAAAACCACTCAAAAATGAAAGCAAACGTTTTTGAATTTATCGAAAACTAACAGAGTGAGCGCAGTCTCTGAATATACTTACCTATAAATAAAGTCCAACAAATATAGATATAAGTGATTGAGATTAAATTTAAATATAGAAGTTAAGATTCCTGATGAAGCTAAATTTGTAATTGATTCATCTTTTAATCATTTAAAGTCCTTAATATTTTTTTTTTAAATATACTCAATACTATATTGAGTATATTGACATAATATTATGATATTGTGCGCCTATATCTAATGCTCTAACAAATTGAAAATGTTAATAATATTAATAAATTATTTATGAAAGAAAAAATATAAAAAATATAAATTACCAAATATCAGTGCTCAAATTGGGTAAACGGAATATGTAACTCCGTTATTATTTTTTTTTAATTATATCACGTCATAATACACATTATTAAATATAATATATGCTTATTATTTTATACTTAAATTATGGATGAAAATATTCATTTACTTCATCTTTAAAAAATGTAACAATTAATTTTTATTGTCGAAATAATCTGGCAACACTACAACACCATGTATTTTTCATTTTGCGTCAATTTACTGTAAGGAATGTTATGTATATTTCATAATTTAGTTGACGCATATTCATTTATAAGTTATGCAATATATTTGTAAAAAAAAATTTAAGAAATCATAATTTTTTATAAAAAAATAATGAAAAAACTATTTCCATCTACTTTATATAATTTTGAATGGGCGAGTGAAAAAGTTTTTTATGAATTTCAATAATAAGTTTGAAATTTTGAATAGTCGCAGGAAGTGCGTGCTTTATGATAGCGAAAAAAAATGTCGAAAAAGTTCATTTATACTATCAAAGAAATTAATTTTTATTATCATTGTATGCTGGCAAAATTTATTGATATATTTTATTATCCATTATCATGTATTGTTCTAATGAACATCTAATGTTGTAAAAATTTTAAACACTCATAAAAAGTTAATTTTACTTCCCGGTAAAATTATAATAATAAAAAAAAAAATGAATAAAAATACTTATGGAAAATCTTGTATACAATTTTCTAATTTTAGATAAAAAATAAAAATTCATATTAATTTCTAACTACAAATAATTTTAAAATGTTTGAGATCTTATGAATTTTGTAAAAATTATACATGTATTATGTAAGAGAGCTAAAATATTTTAAATTATATTACGTATAGGCATTTGTTACATAAATATTTAGTGAAAATTTCAACTATCTATGCTTAGTAAAATAATTTTTTTGAACTACACTAAAATAAAAATAAACAAAATCGATTTTATAATTAAAAACTGATTTTGCATAAAAATTTCCATTTTTCCTTAATTTTATAAAGTGCTAGAAATTTTAACCAAATTAAAGTAAAAACTAATTTTTATTTTCTATCAGAAAATCACTCTTGTGGATTAAAATTAAGACTTTTTTTCAGCTACTTATCGTGTAAACCAGAGGTCGACAACCTTTTTAACCACGTGGGCCATTTTTTTTTCAATTGTTCATCAAGGGCCACATTAAAAAAAAAAAAAAAAAATACATATTATGATATAATACTTATAATTGTATTGCTATTATAAAACGGTTAGATTAGATTTTATTTATAAAGAAAAAATAATTATATATAATTGAAAATTATATAAAAAATGTTATTGAACAAAAATAAAACACAAAAATTAACCTCCTTTGTGCGGGCTATCAAAAATTACTTTGCGCGCCGCGGGTTGCCGACCCCTGGTGTAAACAAATTTATAAACAAACACAAAAAAACCACATATCATATTAAAATTTAAAATCAATATATTTCATACCTCACTTTGCTCAGAATTTAAAAAGTAGATACTTATAGTACCTAACCAGTAGCCAGAGACTTAGTTCAATTACTTTAAATTAAATTAAACTAATAGTTAAATTTATTATTTATCAAAAAAATAAATTTAGAATTTTAAATGTTCCAATAAATTTATTTATTTAATAATTATAATGAAATAATGAGAGTAGAGGCTTGCCTCTTGTGCTACAGTGAGATATAAAAAGTGATAAGGACATTTTTTTTAAAGTTAACAGAGTATCCCTAGTACTTATTTTTTTCTTTTCTAAGTTAACACTGTGACTGATTAACTGTATTAACATATATACGTACAAAATTATTGAACATGGTAATAGCAAATATTATTATAAAACGTTAAAATAAATTTGAATTATTAATAATTAGGCTCGAGGATGCTTTTAACAATATATCTAATTTAAAAAGTATTACGAAGATAATTATTTATAAAAAATGAGATTTAATCATAAACTAAATTTTACAATAGATTCTCGAGCATAGTTCAATATAATTTGTAATTGTTGGAGCTTCTATTGTACGAGTATAACATAAATACGATACGTTTCTGATACTGACAAATGACAATAGACGTGTTCAAAAAATGTATTCATTACATTTATCGTGATTCATCAAAGACTATTAATTTTGGACAGAAACATATGTTTAATTAGTGAGATAAATTGACCACAATAGGGAATGTATACTCGCATAAATTTAATTTACGAAACATTCCAAATCATCTAAATATTGTGACTATGAATTACATATAAGTACTTCGATAGTTGTATAATTTAATAAGACGTTACGATGTGTACGCGGCACACCATAAATCTCAATTAACAGGTTTTTCAAGTATATTATTGAATATTAATTAACTACAAATGTCCCTAGTATTTCAGGAGATTGCCTATTTCGAAAATCTACACGTAATCATATCATTAAACAAGTTAACTGTGTACAAGGCGTAATATTATTAAAAAAAAAAACTATTTAGGCATAAACCTGTTTAAATTATTTTATGTTTATCAAATGGTATACAAACATAGAAAAAACAATTTGTGATTTTTATATATTTTAATAATTATAATAATAATAAATTGTAAAAATTTACTTACAACAATCCATATGTTAAACAATGTTTAAGAAACACACTACAAAATGTAATTTAAAAATATAAAACGTCACATAAACTAGTATACATTGAAACGTAAAAATGCATTACCAATATTAGCAAATATTATAACTTATAAGTATAACAATAATTATTACTTATTCCTTTAAGTTGATCATAAGATATACAATTCGACAATCGTAAATCAAGGCAAGTGTTAAGTAATAATAAACACATTTTATACTTGGTTCGCTTTTCCGATATTATTGTTAAGATTGTAATTATAATTTGCTCGTTTAAAATGACAATAGTACCTACTGAACAAAATTGGTATGTACACATTCATTATGTGATAAAGAATATGATATAACTAACGAAAAAGCAGGCGGGAGTTCAGTAACGAAATCAAATTATTGGTTTATTATTGAGTGCCAATGCACAACGTACCTATTATACGTATCGAAATTAAACAACGTGCTTGTTTTAAACGGTAAGAGTAAAATTTCATATAATTTAGTAAGTTCAAATAACGAATTACGATTACTTAAATTATTGAGAATAATATAATATGATAAAAAACTAACAAATCCAAACTTTCAAATTACAGAAAACACTTATCTATGCTAATAGATCCAATCCAGGTTGCAAAATATTTTATTTATTCACTAAATTTGAATGCAAAAATCATGTTTACAAGAGATCTTTAGCTCATTATTGATTCATAAAATGTTTAGTGATTGTTTTTGCAACCCGGTACAAAGGAAGTAAAATCGATAACGCGTGTACGTTAAAAATTACGCGTAACGGTTACATTTTATTTTTATTGCTACTTTAAGAGCACACAACAACTTAAAACAATAGTCTAATTGCACAATTTTATATATCTACAGTTTAATGGGTACCTATGATTAGTAATTGCACAGTACAGTTATATGGTACGTCCTTGTAATTACGATATTTCCTATAATAATTAATATTATAGTTTTATTAATCAATAAAATTACGTAGTTTTGTGGGGCCTGTAAATGAACAAAAGAAACTTTGACAAATTTAAGTATTATTCTTACTAATAACAATTTACGTCATATTGTTTTGTATATCCGAATTTTTAAACATTATTAATACATTCATTTATGATTGTTACAATGTCACGTGCTGTATGGTTTACGAATTTTCAAAAACGTTGAACCAATTTGTTGTATTATTATTGATTCGATAAAACAATTTAGAAAATAAATGGGAATTATAGGTACATTTCGATTTTATTCATCACAATTAAATACTTTGGTCTCATTATAATGTCATTTATTTTTAACAAATGTAACTTATCTTAAATATACCTATATGATCGATATTGTATTTAGCTTTCCACGCGTAGACGCGCTTGTGGTAAGCTTTTATTCGAAACACAAATAATAAATTCAGAGAGAAAATAGAATTTTTCTCGACTTATCAATAAATTTTATGTTTTCAACTATATCGTCATTGTACGATACAGAACATGGTTGAATAGCTGTTTAATGATATTTTTCGTACTGTACAATATGTATAAATACGCACGTTTTACATTTTTACACAGTTGCACATTTACAATCGATGAATCGAATTTCGGATATGCGATTATATTATTATAATATTTAACAATTAAAAACAACTGACTTTGGTTGACGCGATAGATACTACAATAATAGTCGATATTAACGTGAAAGTCTAAAAAAAATAAAAAAAAAAAATACAATAATAACGCTTACTATAGTAAAAAAATCATTAATTCGAGTGTTAACAAATCATAATATTGTGGCATTATTGTACTAAGTCTAAATAATATAATTTAAATACAAGACAATGTGTGGCAGGGATCGCGATACAATACGCCTCGATGCAGACATCATACAATATAATATTATAACTAAACCTTTAACTTAACGTACACTACACTAGTCAATATAATATCGTAAGTGTATTAGACGTCATTATCGTAGTCTTTTATTATTAGTCGTATATTATTACATTACGGCCGTGTCGTTATTGTTTGAAATATTGAACATACACGTCGGTATAGTAACTACTCCGAGCTAAAGTGAAATTTGCGCGTACATATATAATATGTACGGCTATATTATTTATTCTAAAGTAAAAAAAAAAAAAAAATTGTCTTTTCTTGTTGACGCGGAAAAACAGAAAGATAGAGTGTAAAAGAGAGAGTAATAATTTATTAGTACGAAAATCCGCCGTTGTGTTTCCCTAACATCCGGTCTGCAGCAGAAGTTTGGAGAATCTCCACACTCGCGTCCAAGCCATAGTTCCGCTGGCGATTACCGGGTTGTCCCTCAGAGCGCACTGCCATTTACCCTGGACGGTCTGTGCGGCGGTTGGCTGCGAGTTGTGCGTTGGAGTCGGCTGTACGCTCGGCAAGCGGACTGGAGACGCGGTCGAGTTGGTAATCGCTGGCTTTTGTGGCGATGCTGCGGGCGATGTCATGATGACGTCTAGAAAAAAAAAAATAAAAAAAATAATTACCACGATGTAAACATTAATTAATTAACGCTCTGTTTTCAATAGAGAAATTTGTGGCCGAATTTTCAATACAATATATTTTACGAGGCATTGTAATATATTATGATTAAGAACGTTTCGCACTGATCAAATATACCTACGTGTGTAATTAATAATCATCGCATCTATTATTAAACCAAACACAACGAATGACTGAAAACGTTGCAACCAGATTAATTCGAATCGTATATTATAATAAGTGTTAAAATATGAACATTATAATAAACATGTACCCACCAATATTAATCATCGAATAATTATTATATTATACGTATTATCGACGTATATAATAATTTTCTATAAAATGCCCCCTTTTTTTAGGTGTATCATACATTATTCATGTAGTTTGTTTTATTTTATAAATTAAAAAAATGAATATCCCATCAGTACAGAAATTCTCTTGGGATAGAGCGGGGTTTTACCGTTATGAATAGCATTACAGAAAGGTATTTTTATTTATTATAAAAAAAGTTTTAAATAACGATATTTACGATGAGTAAATACACATTTTAACATAATATCCATCATAATATAATATTTTTAAAAAGAAAATAATTTGTATTTTTTTTTTTTATAAAATGAATACGTAATATAAAATCTAGAAATATCAACAAAATAATGTTTTCACTCAAAAAAATTAAAATAATTGTATTAACTATACTAAGGGCCTCAATAATTATAAAGTAATAAACGAAGTTGGTAAATTGCGTCCCGTAAAAAAGTTCATAGTTATATACTGTGTAAATTGCGGCTCGAGTATATTTTATACATACATAAATTGCGGCCCGGATATATTTGAAATGTACGTATATTGCGGCCCGGGATATTCCGATTTCCGGTCGGCTGGTTATATTATCTTTAATATTGATTGATAAGAATATCACTTATAATCAACTTGTAATAAAAAATAAATCCCTATAGCGCCATTCATTTTTTAATAAAATTATAAAATATAATTCTTTAAATTTTATTTTATTTTATTTTTCAAATTCACTATAATAATTTATTATAAATCTCAAAAAAAATGTATAAAAACTTATTAATAATAATGAAGTACTTCATTCGCTTAAACGTAAAAATTAATATTTAACAAGTTTAATCTGAATAACCTGTTTACATTTACATCTCAATTCATAATGTGTACAACATAATTATTAATAAATAATAATTAAATATTCATAACATCTTATCGTCAAAAAGTGTGTTAGTCAAGACTAAAAAATGTAATTTTAATCAATATCTTATGTCTTATGCAATATATAAATATGTTAATATTAATGCATTTCAAAAACAAAATTTAAATGACAGAAAATGGCAATTTTTCCTTGGCTATAGTCAATTATAATTCCACACAACTATTTTTTGCCTTGTTAATATTGCCTGGCGCCTGCTGAACTGTAATAATATATGTACCATAAATTATGTAATGAATTTTCTTATATTTTAGAACTTAAGTTAGTTCTTTATTTATAAAAAATACATTCCAATTTTTAATACTTTACAAACTAATTTATTTTAAAATTAAGAGTGAGAATTTGAAATAAATAGTCTACTCAAAATTTAACAATACACATAACAATAACTATAATATTATTTACAATATTTCTATAACAAATGGATAATGGTGTTTATTTTTAAATCTCATAGGACATTACTAACAACATCCTTATATTTTAAATTATACTAAATGTATAAATTGTTTATTAATTATAAGATAAATTAGATAGGTAAACTGTATATTATATTTTACAGATACGTTTTACTCAACATTGAACAATGAGCATGGTAAATTATAAAATTAACTTTTATAATTTTAGTTTAATGTTGTAATTGATAAATGGATATTATTTTTAATTATTATTGATCTATAAATTATGGAAAAAATACTTTAATCGAAATTAATATTTTAAAAATTTTCCTTTTTAAACGTCTTATTATCCAATTATAATGATAATAGATAACAAATAAATTAGTTAGCATTTTTTCATGATTAATTAATTACACCTCAAATACAAGTTGGGGCCCAGGCATTCCCTGCAATGTATAATGAGTATTTGCGAAAAAAATCACGGCCTATTATATAATATGATAAAGTTACGACAAAATTAATTATTTAATTAATTAATTTTGAGATTCAAACAACAACAGTGAAAAATTAAAATATACACATACATTACTAAATTATACATAAGTTTTGCAGTTGACGTACGCTGTAACTTTGTTCCCATTTCTTGGACGTGAAATGTTGAAACTCAAAATGCCATTTTTAAAAATAGATAAAAAAAAAATAAAGAATGCATTCTTTAAAATGCAAAGAGCTCTCTAGTACGAATTTGTCCAAAACACTTACAGATTGATGGATTTTATATTTAATGAAAAAAATTTCACTTAAAATTACAATGCAATAATAAAATATGCAACTATTATTACAATAAAGTATATTATGATTTAACTGAAAAAATTAAATTTTGTTTTTATACTGCAAATATTTAAAAGTAATATTGTAATAAAAATATTTTTGTTCTATGTACCTATTCATCATACAGCAACAGATAGAGATCACATATTAAAGTTGAAATTTCATATTTTAATGATACGCATGCAAAAATTAATAATATTGCAGTAGACTATATACTGTATATAGTAACAAAGAATATAAAAATGATGAATAAAAGATATTCATTTTTATCAAACTTTCAAAATAAATTGTAATGAAATTTAAAATATAAATTTTAAGATAAAATTTTATTTACTATATAAAAAAAGTAGGTACTATAAAAATTAATTTCGTACATTTATTAGTTGTTACTTATTTATAACTTTATAAATCCAGTGTGAAAAACAAATCTTAAATAATTGTATGTCTAATAAGCTTATTCATTTCGTAGACATTTCACAGCCTCACTAACTATGGACATTGATGGATCATTCCAAAGATAGTTTAAAACGTATATTGTATACAGAGCACACAAATTCATACAATAGAAACACGATGATGGATGGACACGAATATATTATAGTTGTCTACAATAGGTAATATTACCACATAAAATCGATATTATGTTATTTCCTGTTTAGAATATTTACGATTACCTGTTTTTTCGAAACCATCAAATTTGTCTTAAATAATAATATAAAAATAATATATTTACTACACCGTTGCATTAAATCAAAAAAAGATGAAAAACTTTTCCTACAACATAATTTCCTAATCAGAAAATCTGCAAAATATTGAATAATTATCTTTATGATTATTATATGTTTTTAATTTAATACATTTAATTATTTTTTAGTTAACAATACTTTAAATGGTTACCAAACTTGATTTAAAAATTGTTTATTCTTATAACAATATAAATAAGTTAGCTGTTCTCCAATGTAGATACAGTTAAACAAGTTGTTTATTTTCAAAAAAAAAGTAAGTACAAAGCTTTTGGAGTGTCAAGTCCTTAAAAATATTGAAATTGTAAATAAATGTAATATAAATATTTGTGCGGATATTTCAATATTTGTTATTATATCTGGAAACTCAACAAGTATTTAATTATTTGATTAGGCTTGTAATTTTTATTTAAACTTCGTGTTAAAAAAAAAAGTTATTGCATTGTAAAAATCGTGTAAATAAGTTAATTATGAACAAAAATATATCAAGTACAATGACCCTCATCATTATTTTTTTTTTTTAACGCGTAGTATACTTCATAATATTTGGCAACTATATCACGTAAACACGTGTCAAAGATTTATGTATAGTTGAAAAAATATAGGAAATCACATTATTAGGTTTTTACTTTAAAGTTATAACTGCCAAGTTGAGATAAAATTTACTTATATGATATAACAATTAATGATAATAACAACTAATAAAATGACAAAATATACAATTTTAGCAACTAAAATTATAATAGAACCAACTTTGACTAATTCTTAGTCTATCGATATTCACTTAGAGTGAAAAATAATATTTCATCAAACATACTGGATAAGAAAAAAAATTAAACATGTAGAATAAATCATAATATATGCGTTGAAAAAAAAACTATGTTTTCGTATCAAATTGTTTACTAACCGAAAAACAATATTATAAGGATATTACAATGAATATTATTTATCAAGTTTCATACAAGTAAGTTTGCTAAGCAGGTATAATTCAACACTCAAACAATAATTATGATTTATTCTTTAATAAATCTTATAGGTACATCACAGGTGTAAAAATTTCGTAGCAATTCCTGTTAAGCAATAATAAGTTGGTGTGTCACAACTTTATGTGTAAGTCAATAAATAAACCACAAAAGATTTTCAACCGGCATTAAATGATGAACACAGGAAACATTAATTGGATTATATTAACTTAATTAAGTTAAATACTACTATGGTGTAATGCAATAATGAGAAAATCCCACTTAAAATATTAAATAAAAAGTTAATTTAAAGTATTTAATATTTACTTAACAAATTTCAAACTAACTAAAAAGAATTTTCGAAATTTTTACTTCAAATATTAGATCAAATCACAAACCAATACTTGACAGAAAGTATATTAATATTATTAAAAAAAAAAATGTCTTTATTTTAGTATAATTTTTTGCTTTTTAAGTAAAACATTTGTTAAATTTCCATGACAAGTTCACATAATATATTAATTATAATATAAACATATAAATGTAAATTTTATAATAGGTATACTATGCATGCCAAAAATTATTTATAAAAATTGATTTATTTACAGAAATAATTTTTAAATCATAGTGAACTATTGTTTATTGATTGTTTAGAATTAAATATTAGTCATTTTTCTAAAAACATAGAGCAAGCAAATTTTCTGCACTAATAATATATTCGACTTTCAAACAATACTCAACCAGTGATAATGTGTTAAAATCATAAATATAAATACAATTAAACACAATATGTACTATTATATTATCTATTTTCCGGAGCATTATGATATAGAATGATTTCAACGTACTATTATTTTAAAATTATGAGTTTGTGATCATATTGTAACTATTTCTAGTACACCATACACAATATAGAAACTCTCGAAGGCACTTAATTTTCAAGTGTGAATTGTGTGTTTGTAATATTTCATCACAAACAATAAGGATATTATAGTATTAAATACGAATTAACCAATACAATATCAGTATACTAACACTTAAAATACAAACCCAATCGAAAAAGACGTGAAATATTCATTAATATTTACACCGAAAGTGCTCGTCGAATACTATAGTAGTTAGTTATTGTAGTTTTTACAGCACTATAACTGATTCCACATGTCATCAATACTTATAATTATTAAAAAATTTTATGAGCCGTCATTAAAATTAAAACATCATATTATTAGCTACAGCTGTGGGTTATCTCATGAAATAAACAAATAAAAGTCCAACGAGAATGACCGCAAGTGTTTCCCCACACGATCATATGTTATTTACGCAAACGTCTTAAGCTTGTACATTATACATGTAGGATATAGTATATACTACAATACATTAAAAATTTGAGTAGTCTATACACATACATGAACAACGATTAAACCGTTATCGAGTGCTCGACCATCAACAAACTACACTATATATATAGTGTATATATGTATATGGGGTTTTTAATTAGTTATTACTTATTACTGTTATCTATCACAAAATTTCAAACAAAAACCACTTAATGTACACTGCAGCTTTGAATATTGTGTCTGGACGACTATTATTATTATTTACAGTGCATCCGGGCTTATTGCCAGACAAGAACTAGTGCTGTTGTTTCAATGGAAAATATATATAATATATATAATAATATTTAATATAGATGTGTTATTTTTTTTTGTGGGGTTGACGACCTTTTTTTTCTTTTAACTCCTACTATGGCGGTTGTCGCGGGGTTATTGTATTTTGGACGAAGCCCAAAAAGACTACGCATCTGACGTCTCTCGCAAATATTATTAATCCTATAATAGTATTTGCTCTGTATTCGAATAGTTCAAAAACATATATCTTAACACTTCGATTCGTCGTTAAGTCGGCTACTTTGAAAAAAATGACGCTGCAGAATATTTATGAAAATGTCCAATGAAACGCTTTAGACGAATGTTGAAATATCAAAATGTGTACGCGTGATATTTGATTGTTTAACTCAGAATCATAGCAGTGAAGTAGTTTAGTAGTGAACGTTGAACAAAACTTCTTGAAGCTTTTGATCTCATATTTTTCAAACAAAATGTTATTGTATTATCAGTATAATTATTTTTTGTTTTGGTAAATGACAAAAAAAGCAGCCATAATATTTGAAATAATTAGTCTTTATCTAGAATAATAATTACAGTGAGAAAATGTAAGCATAATATAACTAAATTAAATCGTACCTACATACTCGTGTATAATTAATAATTAACCATTATACCTATTATGCTAGCTATAATTTGTAAATTCATTGAATCAATTTTAACGTTCGTAACAATTAGTGGGTGCAATTCCGCTATCAGCTCGCTGAGTATATAATGTGTAAAAAAAATATTATGTACATCATAATTACAACTATCTATCATTTCCATTAAATATAATATAATAAATTATAATCAAGACTAATCGACGAATAATTTTTATGTGTACAGCGAGAAAACATATTATTTCCCCGTGAAAAAAACACGATACATCGCTGAAAATTGAACTACCAACATGATGATGGATATGCGCAAAACATATATCATCACTTTCACAAAGCCAGAAGGTACCTTTGATATATTTAAATATAAGGGTAGTATATGAAAACGTAAAAATGCACCGAATACGGTAAAAATGAATAAAATTCAATATGAAAATGTACATATGAATTTTACAATATCAAACTCAGTATTTGTGCGGCAAATACCGGCGGACAACGGTTTATTATTATTATTTCGTTCTAATGAGAAAATACCACTAAAAACATTTTTAAAGACAAACGATATTTACACGAAAGAAACGCGCTATGCCGACAAACACAATACTGCGTTTTTTAGTACCTATAATAAATGCACATAATATTATAAACGACTTGACGACGTTTACCGGCGGTTGTCCATCTCACCGTCAAGTACAATGTTAGGTAAAAACTTGTATCATCGATTTAAAAAAAGTTTTTTCATCGTTGTAATGATTATTATATCAGTATAAATTTTAGTGTCCAGTTGACCGTTCGCTTAAAACCGTGTCGAATCAATCGGGTAAAAAAAGTCGAACGTCAATTACAATATACGCGTCGTAGTACGCACTCGATTAACACGATTACTAAATCGCTAAATTCGGGCGTGTGCATGTGTGTGTCACTGCAGCAGTGCATATTATGTAACGTTTACGACCGATTTAAATTATACACTTTTATTGTTATACTGCAGGCGGCCTGTGACTATATTATTACAACAGTAAATAATACGTTTCCTATAGGCCGTAGCAGTAATAATAATATGTGGTATACGGACGTGTATATATATTTATAAAAAACGTATAATATTGTAGTGGAGATGACGTTTGTGTGTTCGCGCGCCGAACGAGAATGATGCGTTTCGGGAGTAGCGAGTAACATTTCAATGACACCTACACACGTGTGGCCTAAGTCCTCCGTGTCATGTACTGATATATTACACATTATCTATAGGTGCATTGCACCGTGAAAACTCGAACCGCGTGTGTCAAATTGTTTGTTTCGTCGTCGGTAAGACAAAAGTTCAACGTGCGTTTCCATAACCGTCCGCGTGTTTTATACACGCCAGTAATAATAATATAGTATAACGTTATAATATTATTATAGTCACACGAAATAATATGTATATATATATATATATTATATAATATTATTTACACATTATATAGCAGAAAACATCTTTCGTACAATACTCGCCTAAAATTCGTGTGTGTGTGTGTATAGTATTATATTATACAATAGGTAGGTATAATGATAATATTATATAGTTATATCATATCGTTTTGTATCAATTAGTACCACTCGTTACCCGACACTTGTTACCAGTTTGTTAAAAAAAAAATAATAAATAATGTTTTCTATCCATCTGCGCGCTACAATGTAGGGTCATATGTATCGTAGAATAACACGCAGCGCGTCTTTTCGAGTTTCTTATCCGATTACTGTCGTGTAGCGTCAACGATTTTACCCGAAATAATATGTAGAACAAGGTGATAAGGTGACACCCTCATGTTGAGGTTTTTTTTTTATGTCCAAAAACGCATACAATTTTGTTTTCAGATAACCTTATACGGGTGTTATGCAAGACATCCAATACAAAAAAAAATGCACCTATAATTATATATATATATATATATTTGTATAACTATGCGTAAATAATATTTATGTAGGTATACACCTCTAATTGCCGTGGAGGTCACCTGAACGTGTAAAATAAGCATTTCTTTTGTGCGACCCAACGTACATTAAATGTACCTACTTACCAACGTATATTATATAATAACAGTAACTTCTGATAATATGAGATTCAGTGTGTTTTATCGACGAGTAGTAAAAATATCGGGGACAATGTTTGCAACACACGTTGTACGGCCCATAAAAAGCAAACCTGTAAGCGATATGAACTAGCAAAAATAAAATATCGTAACATTATATTCACTGTTTCTATTTTTCTATTGTACCTATATATTTATTTCTCCGAACTGAGGCACATAAAACTAAGTCTTTTAAAATAGTTTTTATTTCGTAAAATGTGGTTTGTTATTTTTATTAATATAGACTTCTAAATAATATACTTTTATACTCGTCTTTTAAAGAATAAAATACAGTATTACAATATTAAAACAACGAATCTCTCTTTGTATAATCGGTAATAACAAATTTTTAAATTAAAAAATGTTAAATAGTGAATTTAAAAAAAAAAAATTAACGAATTTGATATCAAACTTTACTGCTAAAAGGAAAATTATTTAGGATATTAGAATATTAATTTTTTTTACATTGTAGTATTTATAAGAAATTATAGTTCAAATTTTTTTCGATTAAAAAATATTTATACTAAGTATAATAAGTCTATGCTATCTATCTAATTTATTTATCTAGCTTTATTTTTTAAAACTCGTATTAACCCCTTAATATCTTACAATTAAATTTTTTTTATTTTCCTTCAGCGTGTTTTGCTTTGAACAACAAATATTATTCTACGGATGATCAATAAAAACTAAAAATGAAATTCTCTGTTCAGTAGACCATTAATTCCAGGAATTCGTCGAATTAAATAACATTGATGATAAACAAAAAAAATCACAGTTAAGTAGCGGTTGTAAATCATAAGGAAATTAAAATGATTGAGAAATATATATATATATATATATATATATATATACCTACGTAGTATGAACTGCAATAAAAACGTTATTGAAGTGAAGAACTTAAACGATCGAATATAAATACATATAATCATTTGTAAATAAATAAAACAATCACTCAAGTATCAATGCTGTTCGCTCGTCCCGCGGACGGCAGCTGCTGCTCGGCGCGCGGCTGGATCGATGCTCGCGGGGTGGAGGCACGACGCGTGCGCGCACGCGCGTACCGCCGTCTCCGGCAGCAACGCAGGGTGGGTCACTCCGCCGAGGCCGCCATCGGCGCGCGCGTGAAAACAGGACGCGCGCTCGGGCCGCAGGTCGCTCGGCGTGTAATAACCGCGGTAGCGAAGCTATTGACACGCAGCGCGTGGACCGTATAATGTTTGTTCTACGAAAACGGTGTAATGACTAATAACATACAACGTTTAGGATTGCATTATAATAAATGGTATTTATGATTCGTACGGTATTATAATAAATAATGTACCGGCGTTTTCTGCGCACGGGATCAACACAGCGCGTCGATAACTCAATGCCCCAATATGCTGAAATACAAACCATTGTCATAATCTAAACCACCGTAAATTTCACTGTGTCCCGCACCTATCAACTCTTCACAACCAGCCATACAACGCATCCAGCCTCAACCACGCCTACCATCCGCAGGGTTTCTTTGGGCTTTAACACCGCCTCGAAAACAACCTCGCGGCCTCCGACGGCTATTCTGACAGCGACAATATTCCCGTCGTGGCGTCTCGCGATGATAGTGGTAATAACCTCGCCGCCTGTGCACCCACAATATTGGCTTTGTGTCTGTTCTGTTCAAATCTAAAACGCTTTGTCTGACGCACAACGTTTTAAATGTTATAGTTGTGTCACCGACCCTCCGCGCGTCATGACCCTGTTTGTTGACACTTTATTATTCTGCCCGGTCAGCGCAGGCTATATTTACATTATTATTATTCACGACGTCAATAAATTGCACCAAACCTGTGACTGATATACTACGTGCATGCTGTACGACGGCCACAGTACCTGTGGTGTCTCTGTATACTCGTGCTGTGTTTGATAATATTTCCCAAGTATTGTGCTAAAAACGCGTTGTTATCAATGACGCTCCTCTAACTTTGCAGAACCTGTCACGATACGCCTATTTCGCGCGCTGTCTGCCTATTTGAACATCTACACGCCGAGTAATACCCTCTGTGTTTGCTGTCAGTATTTTTATTTTCACCTCTTTGTACCTGACGTCTGTGATCTCGACTTCTTCTGTTACGTCTGAAGTGAGCAGCTCTTAAATTGCAAATATTATTAAAATATTGAACGGTTTGCGCCATCAGCTGCGTATTTTTCCATATCGGTGATTAAAAACCCATGCTGAGCGCATTCGTTGAACTCATTTCATCCGGTGACTGAAATAACCATGGGCTGTGAAAACAATGTGCATTAGGGCGCGTCGGTCATAGAACCAGTCTATTCACATAACCGTATGAAATAATAACTAATAACTTCAGTAAATAGACGTACTAGCTCTCTGATACTTATTTTAATTTGTATTTTATTATTATTTTTAACCATTCCTCTTCGTCCGCAAATAATTTATTTTGCTGTAAATAGTTATATTCGGTAATAAATGAAAACAATCAGTGTTCGTCGCAACAACGCAAAAATGATGGCATATATTTTGTGTGAGATACTCAATATGTAATAACAATATAACAATGATAATACATACTCGACCAAATAGGTTAATGGCCCGCTTTCGCTTTGAACAAATGTCCCGTTGTTTATTAATGAGTAGGCTTTGAGAATTTATCATTACTAAAACTACGTTTGCAATATTACAACTTTGTTTCATAAACGTATTAATCACCATTGTTAAAATTGGCTGAAATTGAATTTTCTCCATGTTACTTTACAATGAGCTAAGCGCAGCACTATACATAATACATATACTTAAAATTTGAAATTCTAAAAACATTGTGCAAATAGGTTTTATTTAATAAGAACCCAACCTTGGATTGCCGTAGAATAGCTCTGACCCATAATTCAGTAACTATGTATATAAACAAAGTAAATATTTATTATGTGATTGATGTATTGACCACTATTATGACCCACAACAACTTATTAATAGGTTTGACTAAGCTGTAACAGGTAACCAATGATATAAGTCGGCAATAGACCAATACCCAGTCGGCATATTAGGAAGCGCCGTGCTCCCATTCATATATTGACTAAATTGACTACCCCAGACGACCAATACACATCTTTAATACTTCATGCATTATTGTGTTTAAAACTCGCCTGTTTATAATTTATTTAAACAGTTATAACATGTGTGTTTGTCATCTGTTTCATGGAAAAATTAT
>NW_020271334.1:1397334-1467509 GCF_002803265.2 Melanaphis sacchari | reverse complement strand
TGACGATTATCATTTCTTAGGTACAGGAGAAACATATTATTTCGTGAAGATGATATCGTTAGTACACCACACATGATGATGGAGGCGAACATATTTGTAGCAGTTTTGATATATTTAATATATATAGTATCGCATGAATACAAATGAATAAATAATATGAAATGCATATGAATTTACAATAAATCATATTGTGTAATACAGGATATCTGTTTATATATTATTTCAGCCAATGAGGAATAACATTAAAAACATTTAAAGACAACGATATTTACACGAAAGAAACGCGCTATGCCGACAACACAATAATAAGTTTTTAGTACCTATAACAATGCACATAATATTATGTCTGACTGACGATCGTTTACCGCGGTTCATCTCACCGTCAAGTACAATGTTAGTAAAACTTATCATCGATTTAAAAGTTTTTCATCAAGGTAATATTATTGTCATATAAATTTTAGTGTCCAGTTGACGTCTGCTTAAAACCGTGTCGAATCACCGCGTGTCGAACGTCAATACAATATACGCGTCGTAGTACGCAATTGACAATGATTAACAGCACATAGTGCATGTGTTACCGCAGCAGTGCATATTGCGTATCCCGACCGATTAAATATACATTTTTATTGTTATATTGCAGGCGGCCTGTGACTATATTATTACAACAGTAAATAATGTTTCATAGGTCGTAGCAGTAATAATAATATGTGGTATACGGACGTGTATATTATAAAAACGGCGTCATTGGCGGAGAGACGTTTGTGTTCGCGCGCCGAACGAGACGATGCGTTTCGAGCAGCGAGCACACATTTCAATGACACCACACGTGGCCCAAGTCCTCCGTGTCATGTACCGATATTACACATTCATAGGCATGCACCGTGAAAATCGAACCGCGTAAAATAAATTGTTTGTTGTCGTCGGTAAGACAAAAGTTCAACGTAACATAACCGTCCGCGTGTTTTAAGGCTACTGGGGTAATAATATATAGTATAACTGTTATAATATTATTATAGTCACACGAAATAATATATAAGAGTATATATTATATAATATTATTTACACATTATATAAGCAGAAAACATCTTTCGTACACACGTTGTAAATTGTGTGTGCAGGTATAGCATATATTATACAATAGGTAGGTATAATGATAATATTATATAGTTATATCATATCGTTTGTATCAATTAGAAATACCACTACCTGACACTACCAGTTTGTTAAAAATAATAATAATGTTTTTCATCATTGCGCGCGCTAAATGTAGGGTCATATGTATCGTAGGTATTACCACGCAAGCAGTTTTCGAGTTTCTTATTCGATTACGTAACAACGATTTTACCCGAAATAATATGTAGAACAAGGTGATAAGGTGACACCTCATGTTGAGGTTTTTATGTCCAAAACGCATACAATTTTGTTTTCAGATAACTATAGTGGTGTTGCAAAGACATCCAATACAAAAATGCACCATAATTATATATATATATATTTGTATAATCATGCAAAATATTTATGTAGTATACACTCTAATTGCCGGAGGTCACCTGTAAAATAAGCATTTCTTTGTGCGACCTCAACGTCAAGTTAAATGTACTACTTTTACCAACGTATATTATATAATACAGTAACTTCTGATAATATGAGATTCAGTGTGTTTATCGACGAGTAGTAAAATATCGGGGACAATCAGCAGAACACACGTTGTACGGCCCATAAGGCAAACTGTAAGCGATGCAGAACTAGCAAAATAAAATATCGTAACATTATATTCCACTGTTTCTATTTTTCATTGTACCTATATATTTATTCTCCGAACTGAGGCAACATAAAATCGTCTTTAAAATAGTTTTTATTTCGTAAATGTGGTTTGTTTATTTTTAAATTAATATTTAAAGAATAAAATACAGTATTAAATATTAAACAACTTCTTTATAATTTTGAATTAAAAATGTTAAATAGTGAATTCTAAAAATTAACGAATTGATATCAAACTTTACTGCTAAAAGGAAATTATTTAGATATTAGAATATTAATTTTTATTGTAGTATTTATAAGAAATTATAGTTCAAATTTTTCGATTAAAAATATTTATACTAAGTATAATAAGTCTATGCTATCTATCTAATTTATTTATCTAATTTTTATTTTTAAAACTCATTAACCCTTAATATTCAATTAAATTTTTATTTTCCTTCAGCGTGTTTTGCTTTTGAACAACAAATATTATTCTACGGATGATCAATAAAACTAAAATGAAATTTGTTCAGTAGTGACCATTAATTGTGAATTCGTCGAATTAAATAACATTGATGATAAACAAAAATCACAGTTAAGTAGCGGTTGTAAATCATAAGGAAATAAATGATTGAAAATATATATATATATATATATATTATACTATAGTATTAAGGAACTGCACAAAAACGTTATTGAAGTGAAGAACTTAAACGATCGAATATAAATACTAAAATATAACTATACTACAAAATAGGTACTACTACTTATAATATACAACTCAGCTGACGGCCGCCGCCGTCGCCGGGACGAAAACAAAAACAAACAATAAACGCCTCGCGGCCAGAGGACCGCCGCGGTAAATGATCCGACGGTATTACCACGGTATCGGTAATGATTACGTCATTGGCATTATCGCGGTTGACGGTTATTAAATATTGTAATTCCCTCGCCGTAATCGGACATTACAATGTGCACCCGAGTCGCCAAGTCGTCGCATACCTGTGTGGCTGTGTGTGTGTGTGTGTGTGTGTGGGGGGGGGGGGGGGGGGTCTAAAGGGCCTTTGTGTCCTCGTCCCGCGGCACTTTTTTTTTAACGTTTTTTAAATCAAAACTGTCCAATTTATAGTTGTGTCACCGTTACCTCTACGCGCAGTCATCATCTTACCCCGCGGTTATAGGTATTATACACGATTTGTTTTGGTATTCTGCCCAGTCGGCAGAACATATTTTACATTATTATTATTATTGACATCAATAAATTACGCAAATACCGCAAAATTTAATATTTATTATACTACATTATACTTATTTTGACAGCCCACAGCTATAATACCTGCAGAAACGCAATACGTATAACAAACATTATTGAGGTGTCTCTGTATACTCGTTATACGCGTATGTTTGATGTTTGATGTCTTCCAAATTATGTGTACTAAAAAATAATGGGCACCGCGTAAGGACGACCGAAAATCAAATTCAAATAATATCCTGCGACTCCCTCGTGTGTTTATATATACCTTATACGTACACCTTTGTCAAGTCTGTCACATTCGCATATTTCTATACGTGCGCACGCGCTGTGCTATCTTTTTCCGTGTCTCTCGGCCGTTCGATTATATTATTATATTTATATAAGTGTGAACGTCGATATTAAACCCACACGCGAAACAACATACCTACCCTCTATTATTGTTTGCTGTCAATTCATATTTTTTTTTTTTATTTTCACTATCCTTTGTACACAACGTCTGTGTCCTCGACTTAATACTATTTACATTTGAACAGGTAGATCCGTGAAATGAATTGCCGAAAGCCATTGTCGTTTAAATCAATAGTTTTAAATTTAAAACGACTGCGGTATCTTTTGTTAAATGTTATTAAAATATTGAACAGAACGCGCCATCAGTGCGTATTATATTTTTTTTCCATATCGGGCAATTAAAAAAAAAGCCCTGTGTAAATGCCACGAACAGCACTCAGTTGACAGTTCATTGAACTCGACATTTCATACGCTGGTAAACTGAAATACTCCGCTCCGACTGTAAAGCAAAATAATGTACGTTTATATAGGGCGTCGGTTATAGAATAGTCTATTCTATAACCAATGATATAGATAGCTAATAACTAATAACTTAGTAAATAGATAACTACTCGTACAAACTAACATGGAACTGCATTTCCTCTGAATACTTATTTTTAGTTTGTATTTTTATTATTATTTTTTTTTTAACCATTCCTCTTCATTGTTAAAGAAGAATATTTTTTAAGTAATTTATTTTACTTTATACGTCGTTATATTCGAGTATCGAGCTTTATTTACGTATATGAAACAAATCGAATATTCTTCAATCCTTTAAAATCCTTTATAACTAAGCACAAAAGAAAATGATAGCATATATTTTTAATAATGCGTAGGATCTATGTCTCTTATATTGTAATAATAATAATATAATAATGTCGTATACATCATATGATACAATAGGTTATTAACCCGCTTCCTTTCTTGAACCGGTGAACCTGTCCCGTTTGTTTAATTGAAATGGAATCGGAAGAGAACACAATGCACAGGATTTATCATTACTTAAAACTACGTTTGCAATATTACTAACGACAAAATATCACCATTAAATTTTAAAAAACGTATTAATCACACATTGTTTAAAAATTTAACAAGTTAATGGATTTTCTCCATGTTAAAGTTTTTACAAGGAAATATGAATCGAGTTTACAAAAATACCTACTTACTTATCACTATTTTTCTATACATAATACATATACTTAAAATTTTAAAAATTCTAAAAACGATTTGTATGAGTAATTATTATAAATAAGGTTTTATTTAAATAAATTGTACTTAAGTTTGCCATTAAAAAATTAAGCTCTGTTACACACATAATTCAATAACTATGTATATAAACAAAAGTAAATATTTATTATGTAGTTGATGTATTATTATATTATATTATTTAATAACTGATAATGAAACAAAAAAATAGGTTTATTCATTTTCCTAAACACAATAATAGGTTAACCAATGTCATAAGTGTCAACAATGATTAATACCTATTATGAAATCAACATAATATCGGGAAATATGCATTATACATTCACTATCATTATTCTGAATTGTTTTAAATATTTGGACAGTAATGCATTAATAACACTAATACTTCATACATTACCTAATATTAGTAATGTTTAAAATATATATTTATAATTTATTTAAGTATAGTTATCTTATGTGTGTTTATGTTATGTCATGTAACCATGATAAAAAAAAAAAATTAACATTGATACACAATGGTATGTCAACAAATTGGTTTGGTTGGTCTAAAATGTTTAAGTATAAAATTTCGTAACACTTATTTAGATAATTGGATAGCATTTTAGAAGTGCTGCTAATGTGTAAATATGTGATAATCAAATATCGGATATGAATCAAAATATAAAAATTAATGTTAAATATAGGCAATAGGTATGTTATAGGTACAGACTAAAAGTTTATTTTTGTTAACCTTGACATTTTATGATATTGATGTAAAATGTTCAAAAAACTAGTTACAACTGCGAATACATCAAAGCTTCTCACAATAGTTCATCATATATTACCACGTTATTTTAGGGAAAAAAAGTTAAAAGTTATTTTTGTAATTAGAAATTGATGTATGGAAATACACTCTAATGTTATCAATTATTCAAGGACTAATTAATTAAGATATCTTATATCCATTAAAATAATAATAATATCAACAATTTACATCGAGTAACTTTTTAACTATATATTTTATTCTCGAGCAAAGTAAGTTTATAACTTTTAAAAGTAAAATTGATTTCATTTATTTTAAAGTATATAAAATATTTTCTTTTAAATTTAAACCTTATAATTAATTTTAATAAAAATATTTTTTTCCGCTATATATAGTACTTATTATACAAATTATGTGAAAATATAATCATTATTATGAAAAAAAATTGAATAATTATCTGTACACTAGGTTA
Source organism: Melanaphis sacchari (assembly GCF_002803265.2). Lineage (NCBI taxonomy): Eukaryota > Metazoa > Arthropoda > Insecta > Hemiptera > Aphididae > Melanaphis > Melanaphis sacchari. Next base: position 1,461,767 of record NW_020271334.1, on the reverse strand, counting down.
ATAAAAAATAATAATAATTTAATACTCGATAAAATATAAAAATGTATCACTTAAGTCACGAATAATAATTATCAAGAAAAGAAGTATAATATATAATAAATTTATAAATTAATAAAATAAATTTAAAAAAAAAAATAAGTGATTTTAAAATTATAATTTTTTTTTTTCATTTTTTAGTATTGTATTTAAATAAATAATTCGTAAACTTAAATTAAATTAATAATGAATATCCGTTGTCCCTAATTACGTTAAATTATAATGTATAACAGTATACTTATTACCTAAATGCGTTATTCGTATCATGTTTTGAAGAAAATAGCAAACCTGAAATCTAACGAAAGCGAACAAGATGTTCACTCTAAAAAAAAATGATATTTATACAGATACAAAAGTAAATCTACCAATAATTTATAAAAGATGTAACCCAAAATAAAGCTTTATCATACTATATAAAAATAAATAATTTATAATAATATGAATACAAATTACTGTTAATTGTTATATATTGAATAACTATTCTTGATCCTTTTCATAGTATTAATCTTAGACATATCAAACACACTAAGCTTTGATAATATGAAATAAATTATCATGATTAATATATAATTTGATATATTTAAATACTTCTAGAACATATTTTAACACATAAATAGTAGGTGGCATGAGTGCCACCCTAGTGAAAAATTAATGCCACCTTGTGGTTAATGAATGTGTCTCGTACTCCAGTCATAAGTCAAAAACATAAAAGGTAACCGAGGTAGATATTAAGCCTTGTCTTTATTTCTTATAGACTATATTGATAGTGCCACCTAATAAAAAATTCTTTAAATATTCTCTGAATACTTCAATAAAACTATTATAGTTTTTAAATTATTTAAAAAATTTCAAAACGTTATGTTATCCGACCATTGAAAACATTACCTAATTCTACAATTATTTTCAAGTTGAAAATTAGCTAATATGTAATAATGATATCTTATCATCCGGACAATATTAAAATTACACGAATTTAAATTTTTAATATTAACCATTACATAATACTATAATATATTACACATATTACATAATATATATAAACATGAAGTCACAATTACTGGAAAGAGCTAAGCGGTTTTAGCCCTTTACACAATTTAGAAATATTATACATTATACATAAGTACATGTATTATATTTAATTATTATAGTTATATAATAAATATTTCACATGTGAACCGTCTGAAAATATATACATTCAAAATATAAATAAAATTATTAATTATTGTAATAATCTCACCCATACCTAATTTATTGTGTACCAAAATTATAATTATTTTATTTTGATAAGATATAGCCTCCCCTTTCAATTTTCTAGATTAGTACATGAATGTATGATAGTTTAAAAAACTTGACAGTTGCAAGATGAAAATTTTGATAATTTATATAGTGTAAGTCAATACGAAAAACGAATATAAAGTAATCGATGACGTTAGGAATTTGCTTGCTAAAATATAGTAGGTGTAGTGTACTTAAATAAAATAAAACAAAGTAGGTGCATATATAAATATTTAAGGCAGACATGAGGTCAGTGTACACATAAAATATATATAACCTCTACCAACTAATAATTTTACATTTTGTCAGAGTAATCAATAACGATGAAATACATCATTAACACAAATGTTAATAACACGTCTTATAATAATTGCAATAGTGTTATACATTTATACTATATGTCTGTATGTACAGTGTACACTTACGTATACACTATATTATCTATATTATTTCATTAATGAATTGTTATTTTATTAACCTACTACCTCAGCATTTAGAGGTAAAAAAAAAAAAAAATGTGTAATTAATGTAGAAATTATGCGTTTTGTTAGTTAGATAGAAATAATTGACGTTGTTGATAAAAAAAAAAAAAAACTATAACCTACTTTTTGCGACAGCGTAACGGCACAGTAGCTCAGAGCTATGCTGTTTTTGTAGACAGAGATCCCTAACTTTAAATTGATGCTACACAATTTTCACGAAGTGAATAGATCGTCATCAGTCGTGTATCTATAGTCTATACTCATCAGTTTATTTGTAACTACGTGCAACGACTTCATACGCATTTCTAGCGCCTAGAACTTTTTTAGTTTGACGAGCGGTGTTGGACATTTCACGTATTGACTATAATTGGATCTTTGCACTCTCTGTGCAGACTGCAGAAGGTTTAATGTAATACCGTTATATTCGATTTTTGGATGATTGTCGCAATATCTTGGGACAAAACTTTTCAGTTTAATAATATTCTCTAACTAGATCCTCCGTCCTCAGAAAATATAATAATAATGATTATATCGAAAGGTTGAAAAGAAAAATATGTTCATATCGACGTAATATAATATAGGTAGGTACGAAACGAAGCACATATTATTATGTTTTACACCTCCATTGGTTTTCCAATCATATTTCGATTTAAATGAAGTGTATTACACCATCACGCCACATTATTCTGCTTCGTCAATTAGCTATTTCATTATTTCACTGTTGTAAAGATGTAATGTATATGTATTATTATATAGAATATATCTTCTATAGAGGTCTACATTTAATATATATATATATATATATATATATATATATAGATAGATAGATAAATATTTATACAAAACTGTTTCGTGACAAAGTTGCTTCACTAGAAAACAAAAGTCGTCTTATAATTGTGATTTTCATATTTGCTTTTGTGTTTTTATAGTATAACATCACTATAAAAGTAATCCGTTGTGATTCTGTGAATACAGCTATTTATCGTGTTTAATTAATTCAATTTAATACTCTCGGTTGTGGTTATTTGCATTTTGTAGTAAAGTTTAAACATCATTTGATATACTTTAATTATGACTATTTATCGTTCTCGAAAAACACTGTTTAACCTTAATTTAATTTCGGGTGTCTTAATCATACTTAACTTGTTATTAGTAATCACTTTTCATGCAGAATTTTCAGCTTCTCTTTTTGATTGATTTAATACAAAACAGAATTTTTTTATAATATGCATGATTTGGAAACTAGTAGTACTATAGTTAGTTATGTGTGAAAAGAAAACAATATAGAAAAATATTTGTATGAGCTATTAAATTATTATAATCAATGAAGAAATAAATTTAAACTAACTAACTACTACTGTATATACAATACAATATAATTAATTATCTATTATCATAAATAATAATTATATATTTATAATGGGTATGTTAGATATTCTCCAATTATTCACAAATGATAATAATAATATATTTAAAACAGTCAATTACAAAATATACAAATCACTGGAAATTTAAAATAAAAATCTTACAACGTATCTATAATATAGTTCACAAACAGAAATTGCACCACTGCAGGCAAATTGAATATTATTGATCGATTATATTAATTAAACGAAGCATTATTAAATTTAACTAGGTAATAGTTACGTTAATTAATAAAGGGAATATTCTTCTATCCTAATTTATAATGATTTTGACATCCCTCACTAACAAACCTCAACTCTCGTCAGACTGCGACTCCTTGAATAATATTATACTATTTATGTTAATCATCTGTTGGACCCGGGGGAGTATTATAACAGCTTTTGTTTATTTGATTGATGCGTGTAACTCCTGATGAGAGTATTTTGGACGGATTGGTGAAAAAGTACATTTTATTTTAATTGTTTGATTTGGGTTATTGATTTTTCATGGGGTTAAGAGCATCGTATAAAACATTTCTATGGATGGACATCAAAACGTAACGTTTAATATTTCTATATAATAATATTTTTTATGCTAATATGAATTTCTACTATAGAAAAAGATAGTATTAATGAGCAGCAAGTAATAATTGAGTTCAGGCACGGACTGAGCCGCTGTGCTACTATGTGTATCAGTGGGCCAGTTTCATATTATATTACACGTGTCAGTACAAAATAACCCGACATGTATTGAATTATTGGAATGACATTTTTACTATATACACACCTAAGTACTAATTACTATATATTAGTGTGTTTAATTTTCTGTGTTTTACGTAACATATTTAAGTCTGTTTGGGTCAAACTCGTTAATTTTTATTAATTAGCGAATTCGCATACTATTACTTTAGGTATGCAGGTAATGTTATTCTACACATATCTACACATAGGATACGACACTAATTATACGATATTTCTTCGTTGGAGCAAACACTATCCTTTCCTCTTTTTATTTTTATAATTATTCATACATTATAATAATGTGTTGACTTTTTCGTCTGTCAACAGGCAAATTTGTTGTTTTGATAAAATTGTGCCATCAAGCTAGTCTATTAACATATAATTATGGATACCTAATTAAGATATGTGTTATATCATATGCAGACTAAAAATCTATAGTGAAATTATAACTCCTGCTCCTCTAAAAATAAAAAAAATAAGAAAATTAATCACAAATTATTTTTAGAACCATTAATAAAATAAAAATATTCATCGTACTTAAATATAAAAGTATAAAACACAATTTAAAGTGTGTCAAACTTAAATTACACATTGAAAAATATAAACATCTTTTACTTAAAAGACAAATTTGGTGTTGGTTACTAAAAACTATAATTATTGTAACAATAAAGCGACTAGAAAGTCATAGACTAGTTAATAACTCTGACAAAATTAGCAGCAGTTTGACTATAACAGACACATGAAAAATACAACCAACAAATTTATTGGTATAAACAGTTGGAAATTATTCGATGATTACTTTCAAATATTGTCAGATTTTATTTTCATCGATAGACTATTTTTAAGTTTTGCACAATCAACAAAAATCGTGTACATTTTTGTTAGCAATTTTTTAAAAATATTATATATATATATATATATATACATTTTCCCAACCCCTATGCCACGTTCCCTGTCACATGAATTTGTTCAAATGTTTGTTTGCAAATATTTAATATTGAATTTATATGAATTTGTAATACATAACCTTAAAAAAAAAAAAAAAACAATTTTTATGAAATATTTTTTTACAACTATTTAATATTTTATTTGTACGAATATGTATATACAACTATACTACCAAACTTTTAGCGAAATATCTTCCAATTAAATTAATCAGGAAAAACAAAAGCAAAACCAGTTTTTGATAAAATCGATTTTTGTTGTTTTACCAAAATATAAATGTTCGCATTTATTAGATATGAAATAATTTCAAAATATTTAGACCTATTTTGTGATATTGATAGATATTTGAAGTTTTTATTTTATTTTTTTTTTTTTTAGTTTATCTTTGATTTATGTATGATAATTTATGGCATTGAATTTTAAGTAAATAAGCTTGAAAATCGAGTACAAGGTTTCTCATAAGTTTTTCTATTAGAAACAAAAATTCTTATTCACAATATTTTTTCCTAAACGTTTAAATTAAAATTTATACGAAATTCGTCAAAATTATGAACATTTTATATTAATCATATTGTAGTTTAAAATATTTACTATTTTTAATTTTCTCACCTTAGGTTTCAATTGTTTCAAAACGTTATACATGACTCCTCACATAGAAATATTTATTATAATAATTATAAATACCATAATTCAAAAAACAAATTATTGTTTTCATTAAATAAATTGTATTTTTATTTTGTAAATTGTTGTAAAGAAATGTATTTTTAACATGCTTAAAAGTATATACGAGGTTATATTACATTGTATTTTTTTTTACTTTGAGGAAAATCAATAATAAACTGCACTATAATCATGAACATGCTTAACAAGGTCATAAATGAAAATAAGAAAACTATTAAAAAATAAATGACCTTAAACACATTAGTCTTCGAAAATAATACTTAATAGTTAATAATAAACTAGAATACTTGTAAAATTTGTTTACATATTAGTTTAATATAATTAATAACAATGTAAGTATTAAGTTTCTACATCATACATCATTGACGGACGTAGTGATTATTATAGTTTATAATCTATTATTCATACTGTTGTAATAAATATTATTGACGTAAAACTTTAGTATAAATTATTACGAATTTTCATAGAAACACACTATATTTGTAAAACAAATTCGTCTTATTTGCTTTTATCATCGAAACTTATCGAATATCTGACTTATAAAAGAAACGAAAATTGATTACATCGTAGTTATAATTTAAACAATTATATTAAGTAGTTATGCGTATCCATTAGTTTTCGAATAAATACTTGATAAATTTGTATTTGTATGAAAAGTTTGACAAAGGTATCGAAGATGTAGCTGTAATTATCATTATTATTATTATAAATTCACCTTCAATCAATACTGCATTTGTTTTCCGGTAGGTACACGTTTTCCCCTGGTGGCTGGTAGTTTGTTGCATATATTAAATGCACAGTCACTCAAAACAATTAAATATTATAATGAGCAGAGCAGAACGGATATTTAAATTATAGACGCTGTGTGTATTTTTGTCACTGAAAAGGGCGTGGACTCTCCGAACTTCTTGACATCTTGCCCGAGACTCAATAACTACACATAAAAACGTATTTTATAATTTTCTAATAATATAATAATACATTCAAACGCGCCGACGCATGTATACGTAATGCATTTACCGAAGCAGAAACATATCTATATATACGTACAGGCATTTACCCAAGCCCAATCCCAGTGCGTATAGACGTATAACAGTAAACTTATTATATTATACATTTGCTTTTGTCTGGTCATTTGATTAGACTTATGGATGAAATGTTCAAGCTGAACGATCCATTGATTTTGAAAACTATCTCTTCAACATAAACAAACATAATATATATTAATGTACAAACTTGGAACATTGTACCGTCGAACTATTATAATTTTAGTTCAAAGTGGCAATTAGATTAAGTTACAATATTTCTTTTCGGGCCTTAAAAAAAAAAAAGTATAAATCTTTACTTAGACAATCTTTAAACTTCAAAGGACTAATAAAATAAAATGTTTGAAGTTGTAATAAACCAAATAGAGAGCTTCAGCCTACTACCTACCATTACACAAAATTTATAACAAATAAATGTAAAAACACTAAAAATAAAAATAAATGTATTCTCTCCCTATTCAAAAGTATTGCAAATTTTTATAATACGCATACCTCGCCCTGAAATATCACTTATTGAATTATCAGTAAAACGTTTAATATCTGCAAGATAGATCTTTATTGACATGTTAAGATTATGTAATGCATAATTTATTACTTTATAAGAATATAAATAAAGGAATATTTGGTTATTTTCCACATAAATTACTGACAAATTTCATTGTTTAATATTGTAAGATATCAACTTCTAATAATCCTTTTCCATTAATGTATTAAAATAATTAAATATCCATAGCTGTATTTGCAAAGACATTTTTTTTTTAACAGATTTCTAGATAAATAATAATATTTCAACACCGCAAAATGTAAATACAGTATTTAATCATTCAAAAACATGTATTTAAAGACGAATACGTACAAAAAAAAGAGGTTATAATGATTACACATGAATGTTAAAATTTACAAATTATAAAAATAATGTTTTAAAAAATAATAAATTAATTCTATACTTATAATTTTTAAGCACGGGTGGGCGATCTTAATAATCTTTTCCTATTAATTGACGTAAATACAAGAAATTTAAATTGTAAATTTATATTTTTTCAATCAAAGAACAAACATAATATAAGCAAATTATTTCAATAAAAAGGGTTGATTAAGGGTATGATATTTACACATAATTTAAGTACCAATGAAATTCAATACGTGCATCGCTTTAACCAACATTTTACTTAAAATAAGCAATTTGCATTATTTAATACATTTTATCATAAGAAAAACCTTTATCAAATTAAATGTATAAATAAAAATATGAAAAGAAGGGGACACTATTCTTCAAATTAATTTATTAATAGCAACTATTAAAGACTTAGAAAAAGCCTTATCTATATATGTATTAAAGTGATAAAAATTCTGAAAAAAGATATAACTCAGCGAGATTGATATTACAAATTTTTTGTTTTTTTTTTATATATGATTCATAGTTTCCAAAAATGTAAAAAAGCTTAGTAAGTATATTAAATAACAAAAATTAAATTGGAAAAAGTAACGTGGCTGATCTCTATCACTTTACTACATCAATTAATGGCTGAAAGAAAGATACTTTTTAAGGCGTTTAAGCATACAATTTAGTATACATCCTTGTAGTGAATACAATATACGGCGTTATAATGGTGCACTGTATAGTATATTAATAACGATATTATAACATTATTTGTTGTTGGGCAACAACTTGTTGCGCATTGATTTAATTTGAAGAGACTGTAAAGTCAGTCTTATTTTAAAATAAAAAATATCCACAAATTGATTATGTTTTTCTTTTTTTTAATAAATTAATTAACTATTTTATTCAAAATATAATTACAATATTATGTAAATTAATATTAATGTTCAAGTTTATCTGGAAACGTTATTGCCTAAAATATGAATTAATAAATTATTTTTAATCGGTTCAGACATAGTTAATGAATATAAATGATATGAACTAGGGAGAAGGGTCACTATTTTCAAGCTACTATAACAATAAATTTAATTGAATGTATTATGATAATATCAATCGGAAAAATTGTAAGACTCAGGTTACGGAATTTAATTTTAAAAACAAATTTTGGTTATATAATAATTTTCTATTTAAGGGATTAGGTCTATCATATTACTTTAAAATCTTATAGATAATCTGCAAACAGCAGATTTAGCAGTCATTAATAGTAAACAGACCTCTTTATCAATTTTTATAAACACTTACTAAATATTATTAATATAATGAATAATGCTCTGTTCGTGAATATTATTAAGCTTTTAGAACTAATTAATGCTATTATATAATATATCATAATAAATAACGAATAAATAAAATTTATATTGCACAAAAACTACTTAATATTTATAAGTTAAAATTAACTTCGATAAACATTTTGATAACAAAAAAATAATTTTTTATTTGAGATGTGATTAATAGTAATTATCAATAAATTATAATTCCTATTACACAAACTATACAGGAAACAATAATTATATAACTGTTAACACGAAGAATCCGATTAAGATATATATTAGTCGTTATGATGTTAATGTTATTATGGTTTCTGTGTTGACGTGATAATATTTTTATGGTAATGAATATCTTTTTGTTTACAATCGTAATGAGCTTAAAAAATGGTTATATCATAATATTATAACATATTTTTAATATTATCTATAAAATAGAGTGGATATAGTGTAAATTGTTTATACTCATAAGTCATAAGTGTGTGAATAAAAGTTTAAAGTATATTTTGCAGTTAAAAATATAGTGTTATTGTTCGGAATTAAAACTACACAAAAACAGAAAAATCTATTATAACAATACTCATTATTGACTTATTTCACAAAAAGATATGATTTAAATTACTTAATCATTTAAATGATTATATTTATTTGTATTTGTATTCCGTTTGTTAAAATTCAAAAAACTGTTTTTGATTTAATATCAGTCAAATTATATAGTTACTTATAAATCTTATAACATTATTTTTGTTTTGGATAAGTATAGGAATGAGTTTATTCTTATTTACATAGTCTAAATAAATGTCAACGTATACAATTTAGGTGCATATGAAAAACAAACCATAGGCTTATGTTTTTCGTAATCAATAATTAATCTTTGTTAGTTTATTGATTTTATTTAAGTGTGTGGTTGATTATAAAAAAACGTATTGATGATTATTGCTTGGTTGTAATTTAAACAATTCTTTTTTTAGGTACATATAATTCACTTTTTACTATAAAATATAAAATATTGTTTTTTATTCAAAATTAAATTACACAATAAATGTTACCTATTTAGTTATTATCCTATATTTTTACTACAATTTTATTCATTATCCATTATATCAGGGCTGAGATTTTAAAATCCTAAAAAATCTCAAAAAATGCCCTTAAAAAAATACAAAAATAGCTTAAAATATTAAAAAAATACACTTAAAAAATGCATTTAAATTATTTTTATTATAGCTTAAAAATTGGAAAAAAAAATTTAAAACGATACTATAGTAGTGTATTTATTTTTTTTGTTTTTTTTTTTTTTAATAGTATTGTTTGTTGTTACTTGTTTAGTTTTGTTGTATTTTTGTTACAATACTATAAAAAAATACACTACCTACTGTAGTATCATTTTAAATTTTTTATCAATTTTTAAGCTGTAATAAAAATAATTTAAATGCATTTTTATAGAACAATTTAAGCCATTTTTATATTTTTTAAGGGCATTTTTTGAAATTTTTTAGGGCATTAAAATCTCAGCCCTAGTTATAAGCTATTCAATAATTTTTACTTAGTAAATTTAATACATAGATTTAGTGTGCAAAGAAATAAAAATAATAAATACCAAAATTCCTAAAAAGTTTTGATTGAATTTATTCAAAATAAAGAACAAACAAATTTATTTATAGTTTAAATATTCTCAGTGATTTATTTACTCTGCGTACTTACTTATAATATTATTTTTTTAAATTGTACATATACTTATTTTAGTATATTATAGGTATAACTATAGATACATAAATTTACGGGATTAATTAGCAATGATTTGATAATAATTTTACTAAGCTATTTGTATTCATATGGAAATGAGAGTAGTATAGAGTATAGACAATAGTTGAGGCGTAAATTATAAAGGTAGTATAAGTACATTTGAGTGACATGAAGAGCTTTACTGAGCTCTCAAAAATGCTCTTATGTAGTTATATAATGTATTATAATATGCATAGTAATAATTATTAATACTTATATGTTAAATGTTTAGAACAAATGATATTAAGGCAAAAATTATATAATCAATAATTTTATATAATAATGCAATAACACAACTAATCATAAATAAAATCCAAAATGCGTACTTTTATTTTTTAATATATACAGACATTTTTAAAGGGAAAAATGATTAATTTAAAAATTATGAATATTTTATCATTTAATTAAATTTTTTATTTTTATGTTTATCAAATAAAATATATTTTTTTTAATTTGTGCATTTTAGATAAATAGATCAGATATGTTACCAATGCAGTAAATATTTTGGCACTTCAAAGAAATATTCGATACACTTAAAATAAATATTTATCGATACCAATATAATCATTCATTTTAAAATTTCCGAAAGTTTAAATTGTTTTGTTATACTCATAACTTCCATCGTAATTAAAGTATAAATAATAGCCTCCGTTATGCCCTAGACAATAATCTAGTTAATACATTTTATAATAAGCAGTCAATTCATTCAAATTTTTAAAATAATAGAGTAAAATAAGTTATTGTAAGTGTAAAATTTGAAATGTTGTTCATTTGTAAGACGGAGCAACGCATTTGTGTGTGACTTCCTCTTAACTATAGTAACCACACAGCAGTAGTTAAAAATGAAAATAATTATCTAATGACATACAATTTAAAAGTAAATAAAAAATTTAATATTTTATTCATCCGATAAAATTTACTTAAGTAACTATCAATGTTAAAATTATTACCTATAATTAAAATTATCATTCTGAATTTATCATGTATTAATCAATACATCTTGAATTCTTAACACATAAACCTACCTTTTTCAGTATCAATATTATTATAACCTTTATATTTTATAACACATAATTAATAATTATAGTAAATTTATTCTGGGTATAAAAATACATAACAAGACAAAACTGATAAAGAATATTAGCCGGCTGCGGCATGAAATTAATTTAAAAACTATAAAAATACTATAAATTATGTAAAGATATAAATAGATATAAGTTAAAAAGAAAACAATATAGGCGTATTTTTAAATCTTAAAAAATTATAGGTACAGTTACTTTTTAAAAATTTAAATAAAATAATTATTTCTTATAATATATTTATACATTCTAACTACGAATTTATTAACATGCAATTACATTTTAAATTTTAAATATATTTCATGTATCTACTAGCAATACATAAAATTATTAAAATCACATATTATCTAGTATACATGTATTTATTTTACACTTGTACCGTAATTACTGTAATTAGTAGATACATTAGTCGTTAATAAAAAATATACCTATTAAGTTTTAGAGAATGCTAAATACTGTCTCTAAATATTTGATATTTGTTTTTCTTACATGAACATTATAAATCTCACCTCAGTAATTCCTAAAAATTTCATTCAAATTTGGTTCTAAACTAAACTTAATAATAATAATTTAAATAATAACATTCGACATTCGTGCACAATATCTTACCGTTATATAGTAGGTAGTAACTGTAGTCAGTAATTGTGTAATCATAATTTTATTACGAGAGTAAAAAGTAATGAATATTAACCACTAATACTTAATAATTAATAAGCAATTTACAGCAAATTTAAAATATAATTTTAATGATACATATACGCACTTAAAAACCAGATACTTCGGTTAAGAATTTAAGATGTAGGTAAGCTAAATTTAAAAATGTTGTGAACTAAATATAACAATTTTAAGGAATTTAGATTTTAAAGTAATGCTTTCTGCTACAATTAACTATAATAATTATTCATCCTAACCGGCCAACTTGACCGATTCAACTGATTCAAGTTAGTAAAGATATTAATTTGACATATTATATACTATTTTACATTCTTAAGTTTCAAAAACTAAATTAAAATTATCCAAAATTTTAAGCGATTTAGTATTAGGTGTGTAGTTAAATTTTAAACTATTGTATGATGATTAATTAACGCTAGCAATAAAAAAAGGAATACCTTAATTATTAGTGAAAGAGTCAACTGAGAATCAACTTCGTGAAGAATTCAAATCATATTTAAAATTAACAGAATTCATAATATCCACCATCTACCTACCTACCTACCTATTTAAAATGACCAAATGTAGTTGTTGCCTTGTCGGATAAAGTCTGTCTAACAGTAGCTTAACAGCCTACAACCAATAGATTACAATATAATACATCTACAGCAGCAAAATTATGTAATCTACTAAGCTTAACGTTAACCTAATTACATAGATACCTACTTAGAAACTAGGTAAGTACTTATAAAGATATAAATTAGGTACGCGTATATACACTAAGACTATATACAACGCAACACAGGTAACACACGATGATTGAATGATCGATGAATTAATAATCTACCTTGCCACATTGGTCACTACTGACTTGGTAACTGGTAATTAGTAAACAAACTAGGATCCAGCTAAAAGATCGGGTACCTATACAATAATTTGGTTCCTTATCACTCGTAATGTTTCAATCAAACCGATAATGTTTAATGTTCATATCACACAACATCACCGTTGAATCTCGCAATAATGAGGTTGCGTAACGTTTGGACTTTGAACTTTGAAGGTTAATTCGTGTACAATTATTGTAATGATTGTTTAAACTCTAAAATATTGGATGTTTATATATAACATAAATATAAATTATAAAAATTATAATTATAATTATATATAAATTATTATAAATTATAATCGTATATACATTTTCAACGATCCCGACATTCGACGTAGTTCATTCGCTGTAACCACGTTTGTTGTTTTAACCGCGTAGCAAACACATGACGTTACTATCGTTGATAACAGTGCTGAATGATAATGAATAATAATGATTATTGATATGATGACCGATGGATATATATTAGACGCTATAATAGTCACTACAGTCAGTACTCAATAAAATATTCGATCCGCATTCAGTTAGTTTCATCATGGTTCTAGAGTTGTAATTACGTTATTCACTCACGAACTAGTCTCGCTGGTCTTGTTTGTTCGACTTCAAGAAGTTCTAATTCCGTGAGTATACGACCTGTGTAGTGATATGGCTTTTAAATTATTTATAAATGCTCTTATTTTTTTATTACACAGGTAACTAGGTGTTTAGACGATGCCCAACAGTGGCACTGCATCCGCTGATTCACTGCCTAATGTGGCTGCTCATCTACCCTCAATATTTATGTCCCTGCGCACTAAACTTCCGTCTCACGTACTAGCCATTCGACCCTGGTCGCTGAGTGCATCAATAATACCAACCTTATTAGGCTGCACCATAGCTCAGAAATTGAATTCTAACATAGAATTTAGTTTACTGACGTTACTGTTGACTCTACTAACGGTTGCTTTGGTTCATGGAGCTGGGAATGTGGTGAATACATACTATGATTACGTCCGTGGAATCGATGGCCGTAATAGCGATGACCGAACACTGGTAGATAGAATTTTATCTGAGAATGAAGTTGAAAGGTTAGGTGCTATATTATACTTTTTGAGTTTTGTTACATTCTTTTGGCTCGCCATTATATCTCAAGCAAAAATGGGTCATCTGGCTGCTGCCTATTTATGGGGTTTGAGCATTTCATTTTTATACACCGGTGGATTTGGTTTTAAATATATTGCTCTTGGAGACTTAATATTTTTAATACTGTTTGGACCTGCATCAGTTTTATTTGCTTATTTATCTCATACCGGTCAACTTAATTTGGAACCAATATATTATGCCATACCGTTAGCATTAAACACTGAAGCTATATTACATAGTAATAATACAAGAGATTTAGAAAGTGACAGAAAAGCTGGTATTGTTACATTAGCAATATTAATAGGTCGAACAGCTTCAATAATTTTTTATGGATTTCTTTTATTTACTCCGTATATTATGTTTGTTGTTTTATCAGTAAGATGTTCTAAATGGTTTTTATTGCCATTAATTACAATGAGCTATGCATTTAAAATAGAAAGAGAGTTTAGAGATGGTATAAATATTCAGTCCGTACCTAAACGAACTGCTAATTTAAATTGTATTTTTGGAATTTTATATATATTGGCTGTAATGGCAGCTGATAAATCAAATTTACCATTTAATATTAATTGAAATACTAATATTTAAAAGTTATGACTATTAGTATTGAATGTTCTTACAGTAGGTTGCGATGGTCCTAACAACGTTCCTTAGGGTGTATAGCTATTATTATGCATCGAGAACATTATTCTGAATTTTTTTTTTATTGTAACAGTTTTATATTTTGTAATCTATAAGTAATAAATTAATGTATTAAAAATGAATGTTTAAAGAAATGTTAAAGCTACACATACATTTTATGTAGTCGATTAGAACCTTTACTAAAATATCCAGCTCATTTGACTGAAATGTACTGAATATTCTATTTTTAATTACAATTTTTATTACTTTGATTAATAGAAATCTTTATTGTACAAACATACCTAAGTTATAACATTAGAATACTGGTTATTACTTATTATTTTTTTTTTTTTACAATACCTTAAATATGTGAAATTTAAGTATCACAAATTGTTATTTTTTATTTTACAAATAAATATTTTATTATCATTATGATAAATCATGATATAGAGTTCAATGTTATCACTGATTTATTATTATAGTATGTGATCTTTTATTTAATTTTAGCAAAATTATTTATATCTCCGTTTACTAATATATATTTATATAAATGTATGTATAATAAACATTTACACTAAACACTAAACAGTAAAATGTAATTTAGTAATAAAACAAAATTATATTTATTATTACACTGAATACAGTCATTAAGTACTTATTGCTAAAGATTCTTACGCAAATTCGGTTGTTTTTGTGTAATATAAACATTTATTGACCCCATATAATTTATGTATAATTATTATTTATATTTATAAATTACAATATCATGTAATTAATATAATATAAAAAATGCTATACATTGCACGGTTTTTAAATTTAAGAAGAATAAAATTCAAGTATTTAAAATATTTAAAATCAAAGTCTTCCTTGATTAAAAATACAAATATGTATGATGTTGTATAATATAAGTAAAATATACTGAATTTGAAATTTTGTAAATAATTGATCAACTGAACAATCAATTCATTGGTATATTATGATAATTTATAAAAATGAATTTCTTTAATTATTATTATTAATTTGTTTTTGACCAAAGTAATTTGTTAATGTGTAGATTTAAAATTAGCCATACAATATTTTATTAGATTTTAATTACAAATTTAAAAAATATGTAAAATATTATTTTTAGTTTATTCATTGATTAAATGATGTAATTGTTATAATCGAAAGAACCAAGCATGTAGTACTTAAGAAAATAATATTTATTGTTAGGTAATTCAAATGTTGTTATTAATATTAAGATAATAATATGTATTATTTGTCAGAAAATATTAATTAATGTAACAAACGCTTACACTTTACAGCATTTCATTTAAATATATATATATCATATAATATGTAGACAAAAACAATCAAAAATTAAAATATTTTTTTAAGTTTATGATCTGTAAAATTATTTATCTAGCATACACATAATGCAAAGTGATTCAGATAACCTTTCCAATTATTATGGTGCTAATACCTTTTAAAATAAAATTCAAAAACAGTGTTTACTCATGTGTGTACGTTGTATAATAGTAATAGTTTTGTTTATAATGCTGTAATACCGCACAAACCATGTGTCCATTGTCCACCACTAATTTATGGATATACTGGGTGATTCATGCATTATTTCAAAAACTTAATATTTTTTTTTTTGTAATTTAAAGTTTTTAAGACATTTTTAGATTCTGATCAATCAGAGCTATGAATGTATTGGTTTTATAATGATGAGTTTTTTTTGTTTATGTAGTATACAATAAGTTATCGATAAAATGCTTCAATGTTTTACTTTTAGGGTAGTTTTTGATAGAAAATTATATCTAGTTTATACTTTGAAGAAGTCTAAATTAAAAATTCCTAGTATTTTATTTCATGATCAGAAAAAAACAAACACAAAATTAAAGAAAAAGTCGAATTTTTATACTTAACCAGATTTTAACTAAATTAGTTTCTCTATTTTGTTGTATTTGATAAAAAAAACGAATAACCGTAGAAACTTAAAATTTTCACTAAATACTCATATTATTATTTTCAACATATAATAACATTTTTCAAAATATTTTGACATTTGAATGTTTAACTTTTTTTTTTCTAAGAATGCTGATTAAAAATTATCGTTAGGTAGAAAATAGAAATGCTTGGAAATTTAATACAAAGCACCTCATCAGTTGTTAATTTCATAGGTAACTAAAAATATCAAAAATTTTAACCATAAAATTTTTTTATATGCATTTAATTTTGGAATTTGACAAAATTCGTGAAAATTTTGAAAAATATAAATTATTTTGAAGTTAAAAACATACAAAAAAAATTCTAAATTATTATATAAATACAGTTATTTACCATTGTGATTATAAATAAAACGTGGCTCACAAAAATTTCTACTTGCTTAATATGGCTCAGTCTTTTAGAAAAATTGCACCTATAAAAATACCTAATCGTATTGCTGAAACGGTTAAAATAGAATACTGTCGTCCTAAAAATATCGATATTTGTATTTAAGCTTTTAAGCTAATTCGTTCATAAGTTAGTCGTATCTTATTTGAAAATGTTGATGTTCACTCTTCACTAAAACAATTATGCACGGACAGATAAGATAAATTGATCTGTTTCTGTGGTACTTTTTTCGTCCTAAGTATGGTCAAATCTAATAATTTACTATATTGGCTTTCAATAAAAATATGATTTCATAATATTTTAACATGTGTTTCCTAAAAACAAGTTGTAAATACGTCACCGCACAATTCCAGTAAGTAGGTACCAATGATAAGGAGTAGGCAATGCATACTTGTGATGGTGGATACATGGTTATTGCCCACAGCCCACTAAATATTCACACTTACAATGGTTCATAAAAACAATTTAATATATTTGAAATAGTTTATTACTCAACACTGAACACACACACAAGTTGGCAACAAATGTAAGTTCAAAATAGTTCAAAAATTGCCTATCAAATACTCCTTATTAAAAATGTCTCACTAATTACCTTGTACCTACCACTTAAAAATAAAAATTATATTTGTAAGCAACGCATAATTATAACTACTGCTTATCGTTTGTAGTTTTTTATATTTCGTGTTAAAACTGTTCAGGTAAAAAACATCATTAGATTATGTACCAATAAAATTCGTTATATTCATTTGTATTTTTAGTTTTTATTGACTGATTAAAATACATATCTATTGGTTATACTGTTAACTGTTATATAAATATAACCTAATTATTTGTTTAAGAACGTTTGTATATGATAAACTCATTAACAAACAATAAATTATGCTTAAACAAGTCATAAAATTGTGTCATTTCATAGTTTGATAATATTTTATGAGTTATCTTTTAAAGAAGGGTAGGTATAGTGTTCTAGCATATAATATTCAAATATGAATGTCAGAATGCTTATGATGTTTGATTTTCAGAAGGTTGATTGAGAATGGGATTATGAAGATATGATTAAGTTAAACCCATAAGTTTTGTTCTAACAAATTTTAATAAAGGTTCGGGATTCCGGAAAGTACAATTTTTATAAACTACTGTCAGTACTATCACTTGTCTTGTGACTTGTGAGTTGTAATTACAACATATTTTGTTGCCTATCCCAAATATTATCCTCATAAGATTATAATCACAATATTATATTCCTTTATTATCACTGTAATAGCAAATCTAAAAATATTATTTACAAATTAACGATTATGAATTGTCCCACTCCCATGCTTCCTGAAAATCTCACATCAAAGATGTATTAGATGAATTAAAATTTAACAGCTATTAGGTTATTAGTTTATTACTTAAACATATTTTCGAGATAGAATTTTAATGGTTTATTTAAAATGCCTATATAATAAATATTTAAAGGCTTATAAAATAATAATTTAAATAAACAACCTAATGGATGTGTTCATTTTTTTTTTTTTGCAAGCGTAAAAAAACTTCATTTTTAAGTGAATTTTAAATACTGATAACCAATATTTAAGTTATAACTAAAACTAAAAGTTCGCAATACTCAATAACCAATTACTCTCAATACTCCATGTGATGCACACGTTACCTGATAACTTGAATGTTTAATGATTTATTATGTACTCGTATATTTAAGATATGTCTTAGTTTACCTTAATCCATAATTTAATGTAACACATTAAATCAAATTATTTTAAAATATTTTTCTTTATTCTATATTTATGTAAATAAAAGATTCACTAATTACTTTGATACCTAAATATTAAATACATTCTCTATATTTCGACGATTTTTAAAATTGAAATAAAACAATTTTTTTTATAAAAACATAATGGCATCCATTCCAATTTCTTTATTAAAAATCCTGGTATCTTGTTCTGGTTTATAATAGGTTACGAATGTACCTTATCACAGAGTAGGTCACAGTAATAGTAGCATTATTGTATACAAAAACTATTTTTAAGCGGAGACGGTGTGTCAGCCTCCATTTCTCAATATTTTATAATAGAGGTATTCATATTAATCAAATTATATTAAATTAAGAGTTTATTTTTTATTAGTTATGTACAAACTACAAAAATACTTTTTAAAAACAATCTTCAATTTATTACTATAAAATAAATACAGATACTCTTTTTGAAAATAATTTAAAACATGTACTTGTATATTCGGTTAAAAAACGATTTGAGTATACATACGTACAGATACTTTAAAAAAGTATTTGGAGTCTTGGAGATATATACTTTTAAAATATATAAGTTAAATGGTATCTTACAAATATTAAATAAATATTTTTTTTTAAATGTATTTTCTTTTTTTATTAATTTAATAAAATATTTTACAAATAAAAATAAGATTTCTAGTAAATTTGTATTAGGTATTTTATATTTTTGTATAGATTATAGATTAAATTTTATGATTCAAATCATATATCCATTTATTAATTTATAATTTTTTTTAACGTGATTTAATAAAATAAAAAATAAAAAATATATGCACTAAAAATGAAAAGTGTTTGATCTTAAATACCTACAAATAACAAATATTTTAAAAAAGTATTTAAAATTTGTATATCTGTGTATTTACTTAAAAAGTATTTAATACTTTAATTCGTGTACTTTACAAGACTTAAAATACGATACCTATAGATGTAAATGTTTAACAAAAACGTTGTATATATTTGAATTATTTGATACGTACATTATTAATTCAGTAGTAAAATGTAAATTGTATAGTTTATGTCGTATTATTGCTATTTCCTAGGTTTGTGGTCTTCATAGTTAACAAAATATTTAAATACTTTCGAAATATGTGCACAAACAATTAGTGAAATGTTTTAAGCCAGTTTGAATTATTAATATTTTTAATATTTTTATTTCAACAAAATAATTAAATTGTTATTCGATTAAGAAAAAATCGATATTTACTTTTGATAGTTTTGAACATACATGTTTTGTCAACATTTGAACTTTAATCGCTTTTAAAAAAGTTGCGATTTGGTATAAATTTTAAAAGCTAATGAGCAACCTTGTATTAAATTATTTAATCCAGAAAAAATCATTTCAATAAAAATCAAATTGTGAAAAAGCAAAAATTTCAAATGTTTAAAAAATCTAAAGTATTTTAAAAATGTTACCTTTAATAAAAAATGATAATACCTATTAATGTTTGGAGAACATTTAGTAAATCACTATATAGTCCTATATTTTATTATTTTATGAAATAATTTTGCCGAAAACTAATGTTTCTTTTTTTTGTAAATATGCCAGCTGTTTTTTGTTATCTTTCCTTGATTATTAATATATTGATAGCTAAAATACCGATAAAATGCAATTTTTTCCAGAAATTTTCCTCAACATAGACAGATTGTAGTATTGTTTTTACTACAAAATTGATTATGAGACACAAAAATAAAAAAATACTACACCCGTTGATGATTTATTATTGTAAAACAAATAAAACAATAGGTACTTAACATTTTGTCGCTCCATTTATCTTTTTACCTTAAGATTTAAAGTATTTTAACAATTAAATATTCTATTAATTAATAATTTCTTTCAAAAACAATTTAAATGTATTGATAATTATTAATTAATATTTATTTAATATTACATTAAATTATACATATTCGTATCGTATTATATTTGTTTAAATAAAAGCACTAAGAAAAAAAAAGATTTATTGATTTTATTACATTTATTTATGTTTGTAATAGGGAAGACACAATTTTTATTTATGTCATTTATGAAGTACCTATTCGTGCTTATTCAAGTTTCAAGGTTTGTCAGTTTGTTTAATATTATTCCATACTTTTCATACTTGAGCACTAGACGTACCGTATGACATATAATATAACATGTGCCAATCGTGCCATGAATGGCATGAATAATTGAATATGTAAAATATGTTACGCCGTGCAAAATACTAAAATAACTGATATAATTATTAATGATAATAGTATTTTGAAAAGAATTGTTTACGTCAATAATTGTGGCAACAATATCGAACTGATAGCACCGGTGCCGTGCCGTATGTTGTCGAGCAACACAGTATCGTAGCTGTACATTTTTCTTCCATGCCACTTCTTGTCAGCTGTTTTCTTATTAATTTTATTTTCCATCCCATGTCCCCTCCAGACGACCACAATTGAAATACATACCGATACCATATTATTATTATTTTCTCCAGCGATCAGCACCCGCAGCACTGAGCACGGTCTACCAAGCCCCCCGCCGGCCACCGACAGCCACATTCTGGTTTTCGCGTCCGTCTTGTGTTTATCTCCGTCACTCGTCTCGTGGTGCTTGTAGCTGGTTGTTTCTAATCATCTTTTTTATTTTTGTCTTTTTTGTATTTTTAAAATTTCTACTATCCGCTATTCCGTCCAAGCCTATCGTAAACTCTGTGAACAAACGGTTAGTTGTGGTTCGTATCGTTTTTATTACACATTTGCGATTTGTTAATTCGTTTAATCAATGTGCGAACGCCGCTAACCGAAATGCAGCTGCTGTGTTCGTCGAGCACAACATTCGTTTGATAACAAACAAACGGAAACACGGATAACGTCTGGGATCTTTTGTCGTTTTTTACTCCGATCATGTTGTTGAAACGAAATTTGAGTGGTGCGTTAACCATCGGACTAGGAATAGCAACAGTTGCTGCTAAATCAGGTAAAATTCTCTATTATTATTATTTTTATTGTTACAAGTGTCGATTTACATAGATTTATCAATGTTTCGATGTGTGGTTATTATTTGTAGTAGAATAGAGACTTTCTATAACCAAAAACAAATATGTTTAATATACACTTAATCTCGTTCTGGTTTACATAAATTACATTTTAAAAGTAATAGGTAGTTATCAGATCTTTTCTATACTTATCAGTCGATGTATATTAAACCTACCACAAGTGATTTTGAAATGGTTTTTTACAATAATATTTATTGTTTTTGTGTTATTGAAATGTAATTTGTTCTGTGCTTATACTTTTAATCCACTTAGATTGATTAAGTTAACAACCATATGTCATAATACTCATAACTATGCGATTAAATACACAGTTAGCAAATTTAGTTATCTAATATTAAAAATGCATAGACAATTGTTTTGTTATTTATTCTTGATTTTCCATTTATAATATACATATATGTGTGTGTATATGTATCTTAGTATGTACCATTATTTTAGTTTCTATAAATTAATCAACTAAAAACCACTTCATTAATTTACACTAACATAACATTATTGTATTACTATATTAAAATTATATTTAGTTGTTAGGTAACATATTATATTTACAAGTTACAACATTTTGTTATTGTTATATTGTTTAAAATAAGTAGGTAAGTGCTTACACAGTTATCTAATGATAAAATGCTTTAAATTTTAATTTATTATGGCAGTAACATTTTCTATAAAATGACAAGGATTAAAAGGAAGTTAAAATTCATGTAGATTCCAAAAAAAAAAAATTAGAAATCATAATAACTGAAGTTATTATTTTTTAAATTAAAATAAATAATATTTTTCAAACAAGTATAATATGTCTGACATTAGGTAGCTAGTGGTATTTGTTTCCATCAATAAAAGAAGGCAGCAGAGAAGTAGTATTGATTCTACAAAGACTTCTCTGCTGTCGGTTAAACAGGAAAAATAATAGGTAGCAAGTAAATATTATTTTCTATATGTTCAAAATTCTTAAAACTCAACTAAAATTGATTTAAAAAAAAAATACAAATAAAAATTATTAGTTTAGTATTTTATCTAAAATTTAAAATATTATAAACCTTAAAACGTAAAAATATGAATATATTAAGTACAGTATATTTTCAGTTTAATTTTTATGTAAATATTAATTACTATTCAACAATAATATCTATGAAAAAACAATAGTTAATACCTACCTACTTTTAAATAATTATATTTTTATTAGGTACCTTCATTTATATTCAAGCTTATATTATTGTTTGTCATCAGTCATCAGTAATATTTTAGATACTCTTGTAAAATATGCTATTTTAGGTACTGATAAATTCTTCTGTAGGTACGGTTAATAGAAATATTTCTATGTGTCAATCATTAGTTCATAAATAGTATCCAGGTTATTTTTTTATTTATTATTATCAACATAATTAATTTTTTTATAGTGTCCCTAATAAGTAGAATTGATTGATCACTGCCAGATTCCATTGTGTTTCCAAGCACAAATATTAATATTATAATTTATTAAATGATTACTGTGTAAATTAAATATTATAGCCAATTATACCCTAGGTCCCTATATAATGGGCTGTGTGTGTATTAATTTACATTGTTTACTCATAAGTCCATTAAGAGTAAATTATGTCCTTGTCGTTGTGGTGAAAATTATGAACTTCAGAAGTGTGCCATATACAATATTAATAGGCATTTATGTAAAGTAGGCTTTAATAACTAACAATTTATTGTTAGTTATTCACTTTTTCAGAAAATTTTTAATTTTTACCTCCAAATTTGTTTATAATTTAAATTATCTATATAATATTTATAATTTTCTTAACTATTTTATACATAAACATAATAAGAAATTGTAAAAGTTAAATGGATTTAATTTATTTGTCTTATCTTATTTTGTAGTATTATAATTTATGTTTAAATAATCATGAAATAAATGTCTAATGGGAATAATACTTGTTGATATTAGTACATACATATTACTAGTTAAATTATATTTTTTTTTAGTTTTAAATATTATAAAATACCTATCTCTTTTTATTTTATTCATATAACATTGAAGGTTTTTAAGTTCTACAACTAACTGTATTTCTCCCAAGTTGACAATGTTAAGAAAATAGGGACTACCACCCCAAACATTTTTATCCATTAAACTTTTGCCCTTCTAAACTTGCGTAACTGTCCCAGCAGTCATAAATTATGTTTTATTTGAAGCTATTGAGATCTCACCCTCCAAAAAATGTCATTTAGTTTTGGAAGTAGGGAACATACTATGTGCTGTGGACTGTACACTAACTATAAATGTACCTCCCCTTGTATGTTAATCTCTGAATCAATAAGACCCTTTTATGAATATGTATATATAAGTGTGTGTGCGTGTGTTACATCAAGTTTTTTTCTTGAGAATGACTAATCTATATTGTATGAGAATCTGATATATTTATATTTTAGTTTTCTTCTTAAAAATATATAGAGAGTAAACTGAATCCAACTATTATATTAAATCATACAATAATCATTAGTAAATATCTTTAAGTTATTATTATTTTTATTTATATGTTGGAAATCCTAATCTTATACTATTATGCCTTACACTTTTTTATATTTAGTTAAATCCTGATTTATTTAAAAGTAAAAATAATTTTATTTTCATAAGAAGTTAACATTTCTTTCTATTTTTTCTATGTTAAATGTTAGTTTTATAAAAAAAGAATGAAAACCAGTTTTAATAAATTATAACTTTAATATTAATATTTATCATATACATATAATCGTATTTTACTATATTTATAAGTTATAACATTAAATACAAGTATATTTAATTAAATAAATTATTTGCTTACATTTTCAATCACACATTTTAGTAGGTACCTACCTATTCATCAAATTTCTTAGTATTTTAATTTGGTCTGCAGTTAATATAATACCCAAGTTATCTAGTTCTTATATTTCATGCATTATTTATGTTGGAATACAACATTTTAAGCAAAATTCATTGATCTGATTGATTAGTTGGTATGTTGAAAATAATTTCTATCATTTTAATATTGTATTAAAAATTATATGTTAGCGTTTATACATAGCATGTTAATATATAAATATTTAAGTATATTTGGTTTTACCATACTTTTTCAATGTTATTGAAATATCCTTAGTAAATATGTTAAAGTAGTAGGTATTAATATATCTAGGATCTACCTATTATTATTCAAAAGTTAAAACTAATGATAATAAAGATCAATGATAGATACATAATTTATATATTTACAGAAACATATAATTTTAAAATCTACATTTGATAGAATTGATTTTAATGTATTTTAAATAAATAGTTTAAATAAAATGCTATCTTTAAGCAATAATGAGTTAAATAGGAGATTTGGTGCCCCTTCATCTATGTTATTTTTTATTTCATTTATGCTAAGATTAAATTTCTGTTTTTTATTTAGGTAGGACTTTATTTTATTAATACTTTTGAAGATTTTTTATTATACTTACTTTTTAAATTATGTTGTGTATTATGTTTTTATTTATACATTCCTAGTTATTACCATTTTATGTTTCAAATTGAATTTACTTATTTTATTTATTTTATTATTCAACATTGATTTTAGTTGGTTGTGAACATATATATATATATATATATATGATTAGCATAGGTATTTGTTTATAAAAAATAATATTAATTTTTTTATCAATTATAGCTGTTATAGGTAGCTTTATATAAGTATGGATTTGAAATTGTAATAAGTAGTAAAACAAAACTATTTACTATTGTCTATTTTCACTTATTATAAATACGATTCTTTTGTATATTTACAGGCATAATATATGATTATATTATTATAATTTAATCGGGGCTTGCTTATCTTGAAAAACGACTTTATTGTTTTGTTGTCTTTGTACAAAATATTATATTCTTCTCGCGTTCGCAGACGTTTCCTTTCTAGTGTAGCGTTTGAACATATAGATCGACGTAGATACGTTTCTTATATAAACGGATCATTATACTTGCACTAATAAGTAATATGGTTTCTTGGTGTCTAAGATATTCGTTCCAATAAATTTCGTAGAATATGAAACATAATGATATGTATTTACATTAGTACCAATAAGTTGTAACTTTTAAATACACACACG
Source organism: Melanaphis sacchari (assembly GCF_002803265.2). Lineage (NCBI taxonomy): Eukaryota > Metazoa > Arthropoda > Insecta > Hemiptera > Aphididae > Melanaphis > Melanaphis sacchari. The sequence continues at coordinate 1,435,514 of NW_020271334.1, read as the reverse complement.
CAGAGTACGGGTTAATATACTTGCATATTAATAACAAGTTCTCAGAACATTCTACATGTAACATTAGCATAGGCATTATATTTTTTTGAGATTATCTTAGAACAATTTAAATAAGATACACATTTAACCACACCTACTAGTAAGTCGAAAACTTAACTAATATATTTTGCATATTGATGATTAAATTATCTTGTTAATTTAGTTTCAATTTGCATTTTTACAATTTTATTTTAAATTAGATGAAATTAAGCAAATCAAAAAAAAAAAAAATATATATCATTTTAATTTTTAACCTTTATTTTCGACATAATATTAATTATAAAAAATTAAACATTTTTATTTTTTTGTAAATACCTATTTAATTTATTGTTACCAGTTCTGTATTAAATTTTTTGTTTTTTCCTAAAATTATTTTTTATTTTGTTTAAAAAAAAAAACATTAGGACATTTTTATTTTTATTTTAGTGTGAATATTTATTGAATTATTGTGACATTCATATAAAACGACTTCGAATCCCACGAAATGTTATAACTTATTAACAAGTGGTAATAAGTACGTGCAAATTGGGATTCTACATGGCGGCAATAATGGTTTGTTGTTGTTGTTGTTGTTGTTGTTGACATTCGATATTCAGTACAATAATTATATTATTATTTTTTAATAATCTTATTTTACATTTGGGTGGTAGACTTGCGCACTGCGCAATGGGTCCGATTGCGGTTGGAAGGATTTTTTTGGATATGTGATTTGAACGTGCGGCGCCGAACGACGTATTTTTTTTAACGAGTTGTCGGAGTCTGTGGTGTCGGGTACGGAGCAGCAACACAACACCACCGCAGTCGACGATGGTGTCCTTGACCCTCCCCTCAGGCAACGCACACCCGGCCCTTGGTGGCGGACGTGGTTTCTCCGCCGCCGCCGTTGCTGCGTGTAATAATAATAATAATAATAATAATCACCGTTCTATCGTGTATAATAATATTATGTACATGCACACGCACCGTATACGTCAGGCGTAAATCGCGTCGAGGTGTTGGGCGGTTCACGCCTACCACGCGCGTCCGTCACGACTCCGCGGGGCTAATAATACGTAATGTATCATTATGTATGCGCGATAATAGTAATAATAATAATAAAACGAAGGGAAATATTATGGTAAAAAAAAAAACGTACGATTTGGATCTCGGAATTTATGAGAAACGATTTGCATCCGTCCGTCGGACAACGACTTCCGCGCCCTAAAGTCACTTGTCTTCATCGCTGCGTGTAGGCACAAGTCCGGTCCGTGGTGAACGCCGCCCGCCCACGTACGCTTGCATGCACGATCGGTCGCCAGACTCCGCCGCGGGACGGGTGCGCGAAAATTGTTGTTACCCGCAGATAACGAATATACACCATATTATTATTATTATTACTGTCGATCCAAGAAAAATCGCTGCATGATGCCTATATATAGTTCAAAAAAGTTATTAATAAAAATATACATTAATCCTATTATACTATCTTTTGTCTTATTATACATGTATGATACATACGTACATGGCATCGTTTGCAAAATGTCTACAATAGCATGGAGTTATAATGTTCTTGTTTTAAGTTTATGCATGTTATACACTTATTATAGTCAGTAGTGTGTACGCACTTGAAATCGTTGGGAGAGATGATTAACAATAATTAAGAACTCGCGCCGGGTTGTTCTCCCGAGTTATTGGCACTCCCAGCGCAATGATGGTAATCATAACAATTTATTAGTGGTTAATAGTTATATTTTATAATATGTGCTAGCGGTCGGCGGTGTTAATGCAGCCGTCATTGTACATTTGGAATTTAAATCTACGACTCATGTAGTCATGTACATGCATACGATACACACGATATAAAGTTTATAGATGACCATCTGTAAAACGTATATACTGTACATGCAGGTGTTGTACAACACGATTTACGGGTTCACGTTTATTTTTATATTTTTTAAACGTCTACAATTAATGTACAATGGGTTTAATAAGTGTCAAAATCCAAAGCGTTTGTAATGACAGATTGTGGCAGGCGGCTGTATAGTATACGCATTGTTACAGCTAAATAGTAATAGTATAACACTCTCTTACATACATTTTATAATATATATATGCAACGACGTCAGCGTAGCTATAATATAATAGTATTTAATAAATCTACACTCATAAATCAATCGACGAAGAAGATAATCAATAATCGTTTTGATAAACGAACGTAATTACACGAATACGTGTAATTATATAGTATTAAATAAATGCGTATATTGGTTATCTAAATATTAAAATGTGGCCGTTTCTACACAGTTTGATATTTTTTCTTTGATGTAGAAATTTCTCAATTTTATTCTCCTTTAATAACGTTTCACGCCTCGCGCGATAACACAAATTACTTTTGTTCGTTATTATGCGCAGAGGAATAAAGACGCGCAAATTCCGAATACGGACATGTGTCACACGTGCATTGAAATATTTCACACTTTTAAAATCCGACGGCCGCGTTCTGCTTGCGAAAATATAGTTTATGCCTCGTTAACGACAACAGTGCAAGGCTGTTAGTAAATAATTCCATATGGGGTATGTGCGTGTGTGTGTGACTGAATGTAAGAGAAGCATATGCGGCTAGGATAGAATCTCGTATTCTCATCGACGGAGACGTAATATATACCGAGTGCGTATTATTTATCCGCGATACCACGCAGTTAAGTTCTTCGAGACGGCATCGGCGGCGACTACGCGATCCTTGAGAAATCCGGATTCACAGAGAGACCAGATCAAATCAGTTTTGCCATAAAAAAACTGTTAAAAAATGAGGAGAAGTAGATATAAATATATATATATGTAATATTGTATGTATACTATAAGTTAAACGAAGCCGTACAAATCCTTTTGTGCATACAAAGTCATTGCGTGACAATGTGAGAATTGTTCCGAACGAGTATTATTATTATATTTTTTTTCATACACATACATACATACATACACACGTTTATGCCTACACGGCTACACGTATATGATGATATGTGTTTTTTTTTTTTTTTTTTTTATTTATTTCTCTTACTATCGCTTCTCTCTCCTCAGCTCCCCTTCTTCCGGCCGTCGCGCGGGCCGTGGATCTTTTATACCGATCGTAGTAATATACTACGAAGACTTTTATGTCCGTACGTGAACATAATATATATACGTGATGTGCGCGCGATAGATGCGTTATCGGATAATAGGAGGAAAACGCCTGCAATGACATACACACACGCACCGAACATTTATATGCGTGTACGGCTCGCCGCGATACGTGTGTGCACGCGCACCGCGCGGGATTACGGGCCGACCGCCGTTGAATAATTATTGTCCGATGCCGGAGAGAAGAAAAGAGAAGACGAATGTGTAAGTCTGTGCCAGATGGTCTGAGAAAATATACCGTACATGAACGCGGTATAATATGTATGGGTACTACACGGAAAACCGGTCGGCCACACGTTTGTCTCGTTATGGTCAACTAACCGTTTGCGTAAACTGCTGCCGGGCATTAAATTCGATAAAAAAAAAAAAAAAAACACCAAACGTTTAATGTAACATTTTGTTACAGTTCGTCTTTATTATTATCAGTATTATTATTATGTCCTGTTAATTTAGCTTCCAGCGAATACTCGAAAATATCTCTCTTCCGATACATGATTTTGTATCTTGTTATATTTTTATGTATTATATCACATGACATTATATATATATATATAAAAAATTACAAATACTTTTATTTGCTTGTGCGTGTGTGGTACGACGACACATTCGTGTTGTTTCCGAACGTGCATGTGACAATTGGTGAGATAGCTGACCCACAAAACCCGTTGTTTATAATAAAATTGAGGTGTCGACAAATACGTGATTTTTTCCTCTTCCGTATGCCTTGTATGTGGTATAAATTGGATTATAAAGGTTTGATCTGGTAATATATATAGGGTCATCGTACAGAATAGTTGTGTATATACCTACGTTATTTAATAGGTATAAACATCGAATGTCTTTTCTTTGACAAAGAATCGGTTCATGAACGTTAGCCAAATACGTGACTTTTTCGACGTATTCGGGATAATTTTGGAACATTTTCAAAAAAAAAAAAAAACACGCAGAGCGTAATCCTTATGTAGTTGTAACTTAGATTTTCAATTTTAGAATCTCTATTTTTACTATTATATTCTGTTAATCTCTGAAAGTAGGTATTTTTTCAACGTAGTGTTTATTTCATATTTATAAGTATATGCCCCATAAGTCGTTGATAGATTTCATAAAAATAAAATATTTACTTGTGGTTGTCATCACCTTTTGGAACAATAAAAATGCATCTATTTTCACTGTGAGAGTGATTTCTTATTGTAGAATGGATCTAGTTGTTACTTTAAAGTTTAAGGAATCAAAAGTAAAAAGTAAATATTAAAATAATCGGGAAAACTGGAATTTTTACGCTATACCAGTTTTTGATAAAATTAATTTTGTTTTTTTTTTTGCGTGTGATTGTAATCAAAAACTGAATAACTATAATGACTTGAATTTTAACTATACTATCTTCTATTTTTCTACTCATGATTTAATCTTAAAAATAATTTTACTTTTTATACTATCTATAGATATTTTTAATTTTTTTTATTTTGTGTACAAGATGTTAATGGTATAATTTTTGTTTCAAAGAAATTAAAAAAAAAAAAACGGTTTAGCGTTTAACGATGTGCATAATTTTTCTTATAGAATTCAAAAATCAAATATCAACAAAATTAGATATTTAAACGAAAAATAACGATTTTAGTAAATAGTTATTTTGATGTACTTAATTCTTTTACTATCGTACGGATTTAAAACTTTTCATCACAATGTGTATTGTTTTTTATTATACTTCTAAATAATGACATTTTAAAAATATTTTTTGATAATAATATCAAATAATAATAACTTAATTTTATAATATATATATGTGATTTTTAAAAATAATTAAACTTACCTTATTATAATAATAGAAAAATATAAATTGGTTGTGTATAATACAATATACTTAGAATTATAGGCTTTAGACTGTCTTTGCATAGAATTGTTTTTCGTTTGTAATAATTATTTATTATCAAATTCAAATTTAATATATTCATTTCGGTAATCATCTGTTTAATATATCGAAGTACTGCCTTTATTATACACCAGAACGTCTTCCTCAGTTTTCAAATTAGGTGCTGAAAACTAATGGTGCATTAAATGATACATTGAGAGGTCCAGTAGTTTCAAGAACTATAAAAAAAGGAGTATTATTAAAGATAATGAATTAGATGTACAGTTATTGTAGGTACCTATGTGTTATTCAAAAGACAATACCAGCTATTATTCCCCACTAGGAAAAAATTTGAAAATACTTTTCTGTGAATATCAATTATTACTATTTAGTATTTCAAACTGATAAATGTATTGCTTTTTTACCATGAAAATATAATAACATTTTTAAATCATTTATTTGTTTGTATAAAATATTGAAAGTTTAATTTTGTTATGGTTGACATCATGTTTTGTGCTCTGTTAATAGAGTGTTGGCACAATTTGTTGGATAGTAAACATTAACATTATATACTTTTGAAATTGTGTGGCGAATATCGACCGATAAACTCTTAAGTTGTATAACACAAATACACAATACGTATTTTTTTAGATGTAATTGGATTTTCCTTCAATTTTCAACAGTAATTTAATGTCTTTTTACAAAAAATATCCTTTATAATGATATTTCAATGACAATGAAACGAAGTTTGATGAGAACGTATTCGGTAGTTTGTCGGACAAAGCGTGACCGTAGTAAACTAGCGTTTTTCCATCGAAAAAAAACATTAAAATAAATTACCAAGACGCTGATGTACCGAGACTTCTCGAAAGAAGATGGCAGGTATTGTATTTTTGATAATGTACTCACACCTGGCCGTATATAGTATCCTATTGTCTGATAAAATACAGGTGTCGTTGACACTGTGAGTTCTACACATACCTACGTGATTCTGTGAGCCACTACATTGAATTTATCACGTTTCTGCATTTTTAATGGTTTCGATGGTATTTTGAAATTTTATTTTAGTTTAAGATAAATATTGAAGAAATTTATGTTGCAATGCAAATATATCATTCAATTGTTTACACTATACCAAACGATAAATAAAACTATTTTCTTGATAAGAACAAAAAAAAAAAAAATTATGCGTAGGTTACTATGTTTAAATTTATCTCATGATCTATGATATGTACGTTATTCACTATAATTACAAACAAAAATTACTATTCATAAATACTTATTTTTTAATGTAAATTTTGACAAATATAGTTTTTAAAACATACTAAATTGTTATTTCTTTCATAGGAAAATATTTTAAATTTAAACTATACAATACATTAATTAATATTAAATTGTTTGAAATAATATACGCTATCATTTATATTTTCTTGCTGTGTTTTAATGTCCCTTGTTTTTAAGATATAATTAATAAATGTATACAAATATAAAACTGTTGATAACATTGTTAAATTAAACGTTGTTAACAAACCCCATTTTGTATAGGTTATCAATTAACATTGATAAAAATCAAAAAAAAACTTTTCTTAGCTTAAATAATTATTATGTTGTTACTGGATAATAAAGATAGTATTATATTATATTAAATATAATTTTCTTTTATGTTTTTATCATAATAAATTATGATAGTATTGGTGTGAATAATTCATTTATATATCGATATACGTTCTATATTTTGTACACGAATAATTATCCTTAAATTATTAGTTATTAGATATAAGTATTCGATAAATTAAAACAAATGTATATAAAAAAAAACATTAAACATTTATTTAATTTTAATTGGGTTGTTGATATAAAGGAAATCATAATGTATTGCAAACTGTTCACAAACCGATCGAAAAATAATTTTTTCATCAAATAAAATATTAGACGGCATTGTTGATTGTTTAATTTTGCCAATTTGCTGATTTTAAATGAATTTGTACAGTCGTCCTGTTGAAACGCGAAGTAAATTCGACCTAGGCCGTGCACGAATATAATATGTACGTGTAAAATACTAAAAACAGTGCATCGTATTTTCGAACCAACGGCAATGGTTTCACTAATATTATCCATCGTCGTCGTCGGGCGGATCGTTGTCTGGCAAAAAAAAATAAAAACGTGACGATATTCGTTTGAATATTATTTGAAATCGGTACGTACGTGCGTACCCGGCCGGGTTTTTGTATTAGGACTTCTGGGATAAACTGTGTGAACACTTGCGGGGTGGAACATGTGTGCGCAGCGTTTACGCACCGACGAGGGGTGTTGCATGACGTTCCTAAACAGGTACCGAACTCTTATTATTGTCGGAATAATAATAATAATACAATAATGTATATAGTATAATATATTATAATAAATAATAATAAGGGTACTTTGTGCAGCATCGTGGTGGTGCACATGTGCCGGTCGCGTACCCCCCCCCAGACTGGGTAGGTCAGGTCTGAGGAGGGGTCGTTTGAGAGAAAGATCTGCTCGCGTGTGCGTGCGCGCGCTCTGCGGCGGTGGCGGTCCCGTCCCCGTCGAACGTGATTCCGATGCACGAAAACAGATTGTTGTGCGTGCGCGGACGGTGAAACGTAAGACGAAGCGCGCGAGAGAGAAACGGCGTGAACGGAGAGCGAGCGAGACGTACAATATTATACACAAAAACGAAACCGGTCGCGTCGGTCGGTGCAGCTGCTGCCGCCGCCGCCGCTGTCACCCGTTGACGACCGTCGTGGCGTGTTGCATGTGTTCGAGCGGCGGGCCCAGTGTGGCGGGGGCGGGAGCAGGGTTCGACGCAACAAATCACGCGGCGGACGTGAAGGGACGTGGCGGGGGCGATCGCGTTCTTCGCGCGAGCGCGTGTGCGTGTGTGCGCGCGCGCCCGCTCTTTTCTCGTAAGCCGTCGGGCGGACACGGGTGTGTGGCCGGCCGGCGGCGGCGGTGACGATGACGACGTGGGGAGGGTGGTCAGAGGGAACCGGTGCGCGTCGGGAGAACGGTGTCGTCGGCGGCGGCGGCGTGTTTGGCCGGGTAACGCGCGCGCGATTGTTTCTCGGACACCCGACACCTTTGCTGCCACCACGGTCCACGGATCGGAATTTATTCCTCGGCCTCCTCCGAGATTCGACGCCTCCGACGTGTCCGACCGTCGCGTGTCGGCGTGCCGTAAAATGACGCGCGCACAACACACTATATATATTAATATTAATATTAATATTATTATTATTTTTGTTATTGCGGTATGATAATGTCGAGTATTATTTTAACGTTACGGTTTTTTATCGTAACGCGACGACGACCGCGCGCGTAGTAGTAATCCGACACCCCTCAGAAACCGGACGGCCGCTCCCGTCCGAATACGTTTTTTTACAATACTATAATATTATATTATTATTATTATTAATAATAATATTATTATTTATTTTTTTTTTTTTTTTATGAAATGTCTTGCGCATGTGCATCAGAAAGAAGAGGTGCGTATATAGCGTGTGTATAGTATTTTCTGAGATATTCGAATTTATTGTCGTTAACAACGCCGCACCAGTATATTATAATAATAATAATAATGCATTGTTTTGTTTTCAATCGGGTCGAAACTTTTTCTGGAGTAGTTCAATGAAGTTGACCGTGATCGACTATAATAATAGCATATAATACATAAGTATTATTATATTATTATAGTATTACTATTTAAGTGTATATTTCGTTTGTACCGCGTTTTTCGATTCGGCTTGGCGTGTGTCCGTTATTATAAGGAAGCGAAATGTACTTAAAGACTTAAAACCCGTATATTATATTTCGGGCCAATTATAAGCCGACATTAAAACAAAACGTTCAAGTCTCTGCGGTATATTATTTTCCCTAAAAACCCAGCTGATCCCGTAGACACGCCCGGAATTATGTTTTATGTACTGGAGCCTTGAGAGTAATAAAATCGTAAACGCCTAAACGGCAGGTAACGAAAAACCCATCAGTTTTAATTAGTCTTCAGGAATAAAAAAGTTACCTACTCGCTCTCACATCATCCACCGAATGACTCCTACGTATTTAATATATATTTTAATATAATATAATAACGGAACGACAATGCGGGCATTCAAGTCTCTCTCTTTTTCTCCTTTTCTCTCCCTCATGCGATTTATAACCGATTAATAATTAAATGTCTCGGTAACACCATTATGCCGCCCACTGACACATAAATCATAAATTATGTAAATGACTGTATAAAATATTCATATTATATGAATAACACGTATTCATATTTTTCTGACATGAGTTTTTAAATGGTTTTTTTAGGTGTGACAGATTTAGTTGCATTGTTGTAATATCTCATAGCACGGCTGTGTGAGGTTTGAAATCTCTTATCTTAGTGTGTGTATACGGTATATAGACGGACCAGGTTTTTATTATTCAACGTTTTTATGTAAAAGGGGTTAGTTGGATTGACCCAAACGCTTATACTGCGTATCCATTTTGAATTTTTATATATAGCACTGTCGTCGTTGTTGTTGTTGGTTAACAGCTCTTTGTGTCTGATTTTACCTGCACTCTCTTTACCTTCTTTTATGATGTTTAATATTTATAAGGCTAAGCAACAGGTGTTTTTTATTATTATTTTTAAAGTAGGGGAAGGATTTGAATAGGATATTTTAATCCCTATGGTCTATAATAAAAACGATTTCTCATCGTGCAGAGTTTACTAGTATATATTTTATAAATTTTAGATATAAGACCGAGAATTAAATAAATATTTTAAGACTCAGTATTCGGTAAAAAAGAAATTTAAATGTCTAGATTTATTTATTTTTTAATTTAATACAATTTTTTATAATATTATTTATTTAATATATTTTTATTTAACATTTCACAGAATATTAAAATAAACAAATTTTTTGATTTAATTACCATAAAAAACTAAATAATTTTATATTAATAATGTACTAATAATTTAAGAATACGCGAATAATGAATATATTATTTTGTTTTTATATCTTATGCAAGTTTGTCTTATGGTGACACATTATTAAAATATTTCATACTTTACGACACACAATAAAAAAATTAAAATGATGGGTAATATTTAATCGTATTTGACAATGTAAAATTGAAAATAATAAGAAAAAAAATAAATGTACTTATAATAAAAAATGATGATAAATGCCAATAACGAATAACTTATTTTTAATCATTGTAGAAATTACATCAAATACCTATTAATTTTTTTTAAATTGTGCTAAAAATGATTGTACATTTTGCAGTGTCATTTAATATACTTATAGCGACTATTTTGACTATCCGACGACATAATATCAGTGAGTCGCGACACACCGGTTGAGAAACTTTGTCTTATGTTATAAATAATAAGACGTATCTTTTTCTTTTTTTATGAAACTAAACTACACTTAGGTGGGAATAATAAAGATTAAATAAAAAATTAATGTATCATATTTTATCTATTGTCTTTATAACGGAATGAATGTCCAGATTAATTTTAATGAAAATATCTGGGCTACCGGTTTTTAATAGTCTTTGTTCAACGAATGGCGCCGACACTATACGAAAAGATTATTTGATTCTTTTTTTGATCGTCTCATAATATATGTATTGTTCTTTTTTAACACATTAATTTGTTAGGTACTTAATTGAATCGGAATTTGGACACTAACAGTTTTTTTTTTTTTTTTGCAAACATTTATTTACAAATTAATTATGAATGAACCATTATAAATACATCTGTAATTTAATAACATGATGTTTAATGAAAAGAAACATTTAACATAATACATTTTATTATATCATATTTCAATTTGTTAAATTTAAATATCTAAAAAATATACTTTTTTAAATTTTAGTTCATGGATTGACGTGTTATTGCGAACACCAATGTCCAGATGGTCAGACAAACGGAACGTGTGTAACTTCTCGCTATTCTCAATGCTTTAGTGCTGTACACGAGGAAGTAAACGAAGAAACTGGTGAATATGAACCAATAGTATCTTATGGGTGTCTTGCAGCTGGTGAACAAGGCTTCTTACAAGTAATTATTTTGAAACTTTACTGTATAAATTTATTCAACAGTCAACAAACTGTTATAATAAATGTTACATTCTTATTTATTTTATTTTTTCTAGTGCAAAGGTGGCAATTCTTTGTATGGCCTAGCTATTCAGTGTTGCAACTCAGACATGTGCAATAAAGACATAAGACCTATGTACATACCACACAGTACAACAACAGTACCACCCAAAGTTCATATTAATTCTGTACCTTACATCGCATTTATGTTGTCAATGATTATCTGTCTCCTGGTATCTGCAATCATCATAGGTTGGATATATCTTAGATATAGAAGAAGAGAAAAAAATCGGCTCTATGCTTTAGCATCTACTGACAGCTATATATCCGGCAACAGTAACTTGTTGCAAACGCTTATTGGTCATTCATCTGGCTCTGGTTCTGGGATTCCATTACTTGTAAGAACCAATAATATGAGATTAAAATAAAACACTAAATACTATTTAATAAAACATTACCATTTAGGTTCAAAGAACAATTGCCAAACAAATACGAATAGAGCGGCAAATTGGAGAGGGTAGATTTGGTAAAGTATGTTTAGCTAATTGGAGAGGTGAACATGTAGCTGTGAAAATTTTTACCACCATCAATGATCAGAGTTGGCTACGAGAAACTGAAATATATCAAACTGTTTTACTTAGACATGAGAACATTTTAGGTAAATTATAAAATAATATTATCGATTTTGATTGTTTTAACTCATTATGTTTTTCAAAAATATTTAAGGTTTCATCGCAGCTGATTTAAAAGTCAGTGCTGGAGGTGCTCAGATGATGTTGATCACAGAATATCATAAACGTGGTTCCTTACATGATTTTTTGAAAGAAAATACTATTGATACTGCTCAACTAGTTGTTATGGCACGATCAATAGCTAGTGGTTTGGCACATTTACATGAGCCAATTAATGGTACTCATGGCAAGCCATGTATTGCCCATAGAGATATTAAATCAAGAAACATTTTGGTTAAGACTGATGGAGAGTGTTGTATTGCTGATTTTGCTTTAGCTGTCCGATATGATAGGTAGTAATTTATTTTATACAATGTATGTCTTGAACCCATAATAATTAATATATTTTATATAATTTTAGTCGAAGAAATGAAATTGACATCGCTCCCAACTCAAGAGTAGGCACAAGACGTTATATGGCTCCTGAAGTAGTCAATGATACTATTGATGTGACTTCATTTAGTGCATTTAAATCTGCTGATATGTATTCAACAAGTTTAGTGTTTTGGGAGTTGTGTAGGCAAGTATCTTAAAACTTTTACTCATACTATGATTTAAAATTATTCATTTTTACTAATCTAAAATTATTTTCAATTTTTCTAATTTGCAGAAGAAGCAGACAAAGTTGGCCGATTGGAGGATCACCTATGCTTCAAGCTGACGAATATATGTTGCCTTATGCTAATTTGGTTGGCTCTGATCCTTCAGTAGAAGACATGCGCTTAGTATTAATAGTACAAGGTGCTAGACCAGACATACCTATTCGATGGAAGTGTGATAATGTGAGTATAAAAGTAATATAAATAGTATTTGTTAATTTGTTTTAAATAATTATTTATATTTCAGAGGTTGAGAGTGATATCTGAAATCATACAAGAATGTTGGCATCAAAATCCAAATGTAAGATTGCCAGCATTGAGAGTAATGAAGACACTGCGAAAACTCGAGGATAGCGAAACCTTGGAAAACGGTATTCATCATGTATAATACAGGATGAATTTAATGTTACAGCCATAAAAGCTGAACTGTAGGATTTTATAATTTTGCCCAAGACTGTGTAGATAGAATTAAATTTAATATTACTAAATTGCTATTGTCAACTTTGAATGAACAACAATTTTATTATTATTTTTTGTCAGTTGATCTACTTAACATTTAGCTTATAAATGTGTGCCATTAATGTTTTATAGAAATGTAAATATTTTTTTATCTTTAAGATTATTTTTGTTTTTTTTGTTTTTATTTATTTCTGGTATACAGTAGAAATTGAATTTACAATTAATTATAAATTTTAATAGACATATTTTAATTGTGTTTTAACTATGGGTTTTTTTTTTTTTTTTTATGAAATTTGTTCTAACCATTTTACATAGTAAGCAGTATATAATTGTGTATATTTACATAATTATTTTTGTGTGTTAATAAACTGCTTCCTCATAATTTTATTTTTTAACAAATTCAATTTTACAACAATTTCTACTGTACATTTGTGTCTTTGATTTAATGATTTTCCTTTTTATGTACAATACAATTAGAATTTAATTTTCAAGATTTTCCTATATTTACTAAAATGACATGTGCATCTCTATATAACTAATTGTGGGGTTAAAGATAGTATCTAAATATGTTTAACAGATTCAAATTAGTTAATTATTTAATATTGAATTTCTATAATTTTATGATATATATTAATTATAATACAATATAGTTATGTATTATAGATTATTTTTTTTTACTATGTATATAAACAAACATTGTTATTTATTTACTGCATTATAATATTTTGTTAATACAATTGTTTTTATTCTAAATGTATACTTACCTAGTAGATTACAAGTCAACTTATAAAGTTTATGTAAAATGTATAAATGTATACAATATATTTACCTATAATTTATTTTTGATAGTAACGTTTGTGTTTTTAAGACTAAATCATTTTTTAAACTGCAACATGTTGCTCGTAAAAGACTTGTAAAAAATTTTTGTTTTATATAATATAATTATAAATAAACTGTGTATACCTTTTATATTGTCATATTTATTTATAATCATAAGTGATGGTAAATTTCAATCTAAAATGTTTGTGTGATGAAGGTTTGACAATGTACTGTGAAAACAGTTGAATGATTTATTGTATTTTTTTCATACCTTCTTGTTTATGAATTACTTAACATTTTTAAATTTTAAACGTAAAAATATAAATTATAAATATTTCTAATGCTCCTAAAATTATACATATTTTGTTATAATGATAATTTTTTTCATAAAAATATAATACCAATATTAATTAATAATGTGGAAAATAACAATTAATTTCTGAAAACATTTCAAAATAAACTAATTACATTTGTATGATGGATATGCATAATGCATTTCACAATTACATACAAAATAGCAACAATCCAACAACATATTATTAACATGATTAAAATGTATTTATTTTTCGGACTACGTACTGGTCGCTACCTGTTTCTCACGTAAGCAAAATCAAAATAAATGTTTACTACTTACAAACGCTAGCTAAGTAGGTACGTGATCCCTTCTATGGATTTATGAGACTAGGCTATTCGAAAATAACAGTTGCGTGTAAGGAATGAGTCAGTATGTGTTACATGGCAGTGACACTTAGTGCGATCGTATCATGATATGTTGATAGACGATAACTTGGCGCTGAAAAAATTAGAGCTGGCCTTGAGTCTATTGGCATACATGGGCGTCCCCAGGGAGGAGAAGACAGGGCACTTGTCCCTCCCTCTAAAATTTTTAATTTGTTACCTAATCAAAGTAATTTAATGTAATAATGACAAAAAATAATAATTTTTTATAAATAAAATGTATGATTACAATACCTAAATGTAATAATGATGAAACATAATAATGTATCTACTATAAATAAAATGTATAAAAAAATATTTATTCATTTTTTAGATTAATATTGCCCCCCTCCTAGAAAAATGTCTGGGGACGCCCTTGTTGTATACACACCGACTTATTGATGTTAAGTGATAACAGATTTTTTTCCATTCAGAAATAATTGAGGATTACTTGCGTTTAGGAGTAGTGTAATCATTTTGTTTGGTTTCAAATAAACTCTTATTTTCCGTTTTTTCACGATTTCATCACTATAAATCGTTTTTTTTCAATATTTTATGTTTCTCTTTAAATTATAAATTTGCTAAACGTGTAATTTACAAACGTTTACTACGGGAACAAGATTAAAATTCATTATTTATTTCTATTTTTTTATACAGAGTAATTCATCATCATGTTCACCCTATACCATTCATCAATAAGTCAGTAATACAATTTCTCAAACTATTATATTTTCAAAATATAATAAAAAACTGCTACCATACACTCGACTATTGCAGATTTGTATTTTAATTGAACACATAAGTTATTATAAAATATTAAAATTATCGAGTTTAAAATTAAAATTGTTTTGTCCTAACCAGTCTATTACCAATGACTCACCAATCGATTTAATAAAACTAATTATAATTACTCTACTTTAAAATATGCGTTGTGTTATCCAATTTCGTAATTTCGTGTTACAAATATCGTTGCTCGACATAATTTTAATCTTATATATATATATATGTGTGTGTATGTGTGTATCCGCGTGCGAGTGAGTGAGAGTGTGAAGTTATCTAATGGTTTAGTCATCAAAGCTAAAATTCACGATAAAAAAATAATTTAATTAAAAATACTCAAGAGTTACGAAAAGCAGCCCTATGTTTTTAATCACATTATTCAACACAATTAATATTATAATTTTTAAAATCTCTTTAAATCGATATATATATATTGTTTTTGTTTAAGAGACTTGACAATGTTCCTGTACGCTATTGCTTGATCGTCAACTACAATTCCTCGACGGAGTTTTTGGCTAATTTTTTTTTTTTACAAGACTTTATTGCGAATCATTTTATTCATTCCTAACATCTAACCTCGAATGCTTTTATCAATAATTGGCGATAAGCACTAGGCAGTGGTCTAATCTCTATGAAACTTTGTTCTTTTGTTGTTAATAACACAATAATATATTAAAGTTTAATTAGCATTTTTTATGAATTCCCATTTATTAGGTACAAAGAACATAAATATAACTAGTGCGGTAGCGGTAGGTATGAAAAACGTGCTTTACTCTACTCAAATTAAGTAATAGGTAATGTACGTTGTAATCAAATAATTAAGTTATTGCATTATTTTTGTTATTTACACGATAAAAATAGGAAATAGTACCTATAAATATTGATTTTTTATAACATAAGATTATCATTCGAATTTAAGTACCAACAAGATGAGGACTTCACGTATTTGTTTAATCTTAATATCGACGTTGGTAGTACAGGAAAGTATTTTAAAATAAAATATATATTGTTTGTATTTAATTTAATTGTATATTAATAATAATTAATAATTAATTTATACTATAGATTTCATCTGAAACCACTGAAACTACATTAAGTAAATTAACAGACAAGATTATGAGATCTACGATCAATATTGCAGCAAAACCTATCGGAAATTTAGTACATGAAGTACAAGATTCAAATCCAGAAATAACTCAATACTTGAAAGACTTTACGCGCAAAGTAAAGCGAACTTTGGAACAAACCCAACAGGTAATTCAAAATATTTTTTAGTTATAATAATTATTTAATGAAGTATAGTGTACTGTGTATTGTTTTATCGTTAATTTTTGTTAGTTTAAGATCGCATTTTCCTTCATAATTATTTCAATAAATTATTATTTATTAAACAATAAACATATTATAAAATAATACACCTATTAGCTACCATATCTTTTATAATTTTAAAATTGCGTTGTGTGTATTGTTGTTACTTCAAATTAACTTCATAAATGAATAAAAAAGATTAGGTATTTTAGTAATTGGGTATCACTCTGCTATGCATTAGGTGTAATATGGTTCATTATTATATGTTTGATAAAAATTTAATTCAATAATATATCATTGTAAACTAAAAACGATTCTGAGCGGAAATATCTATCAGCTTTTATCACCAAGTAAACTTTGTTTTTGATTTAGCTATTAAAGTTACTTTATTGTTTATTTTACTCTTAGTATTAAAATAATAATATACATTTTTCCGAAAATATTGCATTTATTATACTTTTAGTATTTAATTATTATACCATTATATCAATTTATATAAGTCAAAATGTATGAACATCTTTTCGTAAATATCGTAAAACAGTAATAATAAATACATAATATCTATCTATAAATAAATAATATTTTAAAATAAATCAATAACTTTATTGCGTATAGTAAAATTCATAATAATAAAAAATACAAGAAAGTTTAGGTTCTAATGAATAATGTTTTAAAATTAAAATAAAATAATAAATATATCTTTACTTATTGTTTAAATTAGTGATTTCATCTAAATCAGAACTTAAAATATCAATAAATAATAATTGTCTTTATGTATATTATTTTAATTTTATGCTTTCAATGTACATTACTCATAAAAATAATGTATTATATTTGCAAAACTTTGATATAAAAATAAAAGCTTTTATATATTTTTAGGCGCTAAATAGTTGGTAATTTTTGAGATTTTGAAGAATTTATTCAAAATGTTAACTTATAAAATAAAATAAAAAAATTGTGTCTATACATATATTATACATATAAGATATCTGATATAATAATATAGATATTTGGTTAAAATTTCAAGTATTCATCGTTATTTTGAATTGTAATAAATTATTAAAAATGGTTTGAGGAGAAATAATTATTTTACGGGTGAATATCAAAATATTGTTAATATTTGAAGTTGAAATAATGCTTATAAAATATTAATTTGGCTTTCCGGTAAATTTTGTTTCGGATAAAGATTGAATAAATAATCAAAAACCTTGTATTTAATTTTTAAATCTTTGGTAAATATACAAACATTTTAAAAGTTTTGAATTACAAAACAATTTTATAATTTTCACGATTTTTATGAATTATGACAGAATTTTAACTTGAAACATGTATAAAAAAATATTATGATTATAGATTTTCAATACTTTTTAATCAAAAAATTAACAAATTATGAGGGGATTTGTATTGAATTTTCAAGCAATCATATTCACCAAATAATTTTTAACTAAAATTTATCACAAAAAAAAAAAAAAAACCTAAAAATGTTCTTATGCCTATAACAGTATAAATTGTCGAAATACTTTGAAAATTACATAATAAATATAAACTAATAGTACAAATATTCGATAATAATTTAAAATATTTACGAATGAGTTTCATAAAAAAAAAAGAAAATCAATTTTTTCAAAAATTGGATTTGCATAAAAACTCCCGTTTTTCCTTAAGTTTTTCCGATCATTAAAATAAGTATGCGAAAATTTAAGTTTGACTAATTTAAAATACAGTTAAAATCCAACTTCATATCTAAAAACCAGCTCTGTTTATGAAAATTAAAGCATTTTTCAATTATTTGTCATGTTTTCATCCACAAAAAAAAAAAAAATAATAAATAAATAAACAAATAAAAAGATATCATTATAAAATCATTGCTCTGCTCAGAATCTAGAAATAAATAATTTATAACACTGTAATATTCATCATGTTACTTCAATGACATTTCTTTGATTAAATAAATTTTATCAAATTTATTACAACGCATATTTTTGTGTTAGTAAATATCATCCAAATTATTAAGCTATTACAAATTCTAATTTACGTAGCAGATTGTTCTGAATAGGTACATCTAATATTTATGCATATAGGTTTAGCACTGTATAATCATATCAGTTATATCGTATTGATGATGTGCATTTTATTAAATGATAAATACATTTTATACTTGTTAATCTCGATTTTTATAATTAATCATCGAATTAAAATAGTTAAAAAAAAGTCTGAAGTCAAAAAATACATTATTTAATGGTATTATAATTGTTACAGACCACGTGATATTTAGTTTATTTTACAACATACCTATAATAATTTTACGGTGTTGTGATACATGTTCCGATTATTTAATAAGACAAGACAATATGACTAATGCGTGAGGTCAGGGTAGATAGAGTGAGCATTGTATTATTTATTGGAGACAATTAAGGTATGATCAAACGTCGCTTATTTCTTAGAAAATTTGAAACTCTGAGAGTGTAAGAGTCAACAAGAATAATAATCAAATGCTAGAGCTCTCGTGTCATCGGAAGTCGCCACCACCGCAATCGATTCTTTGTAAATCAATCATTTATAAGGGAGACTTGGACAAGCGCTCGTGAGACGGTTAGGGATATCCAAGACGCTCAGAGGCAGGTCGTAACACCACTCACAATCTTGTTTAGCAGTATTTTGGAGTAAAGTCGTAACACCACTCACCAAAATCTTGTACCTACAATAGTATATTTTTGTATTTAAGTCCAAGTTAAATAAAGATTTACTTTATAATTAATATATCAAGTATTTCCATTTCTGTGTGGATATGTGAATCGGCGCTGTCAGCGAGACGCAACATAATATTAACTATCCGGCTATCCCATTGTTGACAGTATGAAGATATAAGGTCACGGAGCCAAACAACAATCGGCCACCTAGCATATTTCTATGTTTCACTTTGCCCTGTAAAAAAAATGTAATAGCTCAAGATAGGATTTACCTATATGTTTTTGTTTAATTTGAGATAATTATGTGTTTGAGATGACTTAAAAATAAAAATACTAATTTTTGTACAAATAATAACTCGACAGTAAAAAGATAGAAAGGTACTACAGTGGACGTTGTTTAAAAAATTTGCACATAGGGGCCAGTACACAATGAGTTTTATACATTTTTGATCGAAACGATAAAATGTAATATACTTTATAGGAAAACTGAGGGAAAAACGAAATAAAATTAATTACTTTATTTTGTTATTTTCATTACATACATTTTACTTTTACACGTCATAATATGTTAAATATTTTTTCATACTTATTGTTCGTGTTTTGTTACATTTCACTATTCCGTTGATATACTAATCTGTATTAAAATTTAAAATTAATGTGCACTTTGTTCTCCGTGAGTTATTCGATATGTATAGATTTAGCATGATTAATATGCACGCATAGTATATAACTGCATAATTTAAACACATATATTTAATATAATATATTAATTAGAATTTTGTACAAATTAATGACATCGTGTTTTATATTAAAATTAATGAACACATTTCGTAATTACACCAACCTTTGACTTAACTCGAAATAAATTAAATATATTATCTAATTAAAATCATATAATGTGTTTGATTATTTAAAAAAAAAATTAATAGTTGAGTTATAAACTAATATGTGTATAATTTATATTGTTTAAACAGTAAATTAAAAATATTTAACAGAAATATAATGATAAATAATATCATAACACTATAGAGCATACACAGGCTATATATATCATAATATATTAAGTAAATTTAACATTTTTTAAGGAATTATTTAATTTGCAACCATTAAAAGATAAAGAGGTAAAAAAAATTATTGGATATTCGTCACTTTATGCGTCGGAAGCGTTTTCAAAGGTTACAAATACTGTAACCTCCGTAACGAACAAATCTTTCGATGCATTACCAGATGATATTAAAACCAAAATACTTGACTTTGGAAACGATATTAATAATTATTTAAATAAATTACAGGTAAGTTAAGTTATGTAAAAAAAAAATAATCTATTTTAAATGATTGAATTATTACTTAATCAAATATACGTTTTTATGGGCAGGATTTCAAAGTAAAAAATTCAGAAAGTTCAGAAGAAACTCCAGTTAATAATTAATATTTAATAATACTCAATAAAAAAAAAAAATAAATAAATAAATAATAGTAATAATAATTGAATGTATTTATAGTTGATACGATAACAACTAAATGTTAACTTTTAAATTATACTAGAAGTAATGATAAATTAACTACATAATTTATTACTTATAGGAAACACGACAATTGTATTTATTGATGTATATTTAAATTATATACTCATAACTTAAACTATATATATATATTTTGGAAACCTTTAATAAAAAATAAAGCCTAGTATAATTATTAATATACAATGTAATTGAAACAATTTCCTTGTATAATGAACCTTACCATGCGTGATACAAATTTTAACTTATAATATATTATTGTTTTATTTATCTAGTTGTATAAATGTACACGATAATAAAGTTTATACAATGATTAATACTATTTTATGATTGTTTGTAATTTTGTATTAGAACAATATAATTTACCAACTTGGTAACTAAAAATTATAAGACATTGTTATACATTATTTATCTACAGAAGTTTATCAGCGTTATATTCAGTGGGGGACAAAATTTATTGTTTTTTTTTTTTTTGAGTCTTTAGTTAAATAGTATGTTATATATTTTATACAAAAAAAACTGATGTCTCTTTTTGGTAATACTTATACTTGCGAGAATATTTTTTCACGAATGAAAATTGTCAAATCGAGAACTAGAGCTCGGTTAACTGTCATTCACTTTTAATCATACAAATTATAATAATAAAACTTAATTTTCGTATAAAATGCGTGCTCCTGTAACTGAGATTATTTTCAAAAACCTATCAAATAACATAATCATCTTTTTAAAGCTTCAATTTTAATCATGTTAAAAGTTTTTAAATTTATTGAATAGCTTGTTCAGAATCAGTAGGAAAATTTTTTTATCACACAAATATTGTTAGTTTTATATTTCTATAATATGTAAATACTAAACTTCTATTAGTGACTAAAATAGTCGAATTGTTCTCCATTCAATTCAAAATATAGTTACTGACAAATTTAAATAATTGTTTATATTTTAAATTAAGCAACAGTAATAGTGTATTTTATACTAAGATTTTGTATGACGTATAAATGTATGATCCTACTATTTTTTGAGCTACGTCGAATATTGTGTCTCAAATATGAATGTTGGTGTTATAGTTGTGACTTGCGACTTTTAAACTGAATTTCGATAATTTACACGGTAATGTTTAAATCATACTAGCCTACATCGAACAAGTACGTACTACTTAATTGCCTTAACATATAACTCTATGTACTCATAAAAACGATGTTTGTGAATTTATTACAATGATTTAAATTATAAATTATAAATAACTTATATTACGAGCATCTCCGTGGAAATCTATATTACCCAATAATTTATTAATATGTTCCTATATAGCAGAGTTTTATTGAGGATCTTTCGGGCTTCAGTGTATTTTTTGCAGTTGATAACTATGTTTTCTTTGTTAGTGTTTCGTTGCAAGTATCGCATCCTGGTACTAGTTATTTTCCGACGAGGTAAGCATGAGTTAAATGTGAGTGGTCTAATTTAGCTCGAGTAATAATTACTTTCTCTTTTCTTTTAATGTTAGGGGGATAAATTTGTATTATTATGTATGTTAAAAAAGACCGTAGGTAGCCTGTGAATTTTCTCGTCTAAGTATCATACTGATTCAAAACGTGTAACCAATATTATAAATAAATATATCCATGATAACGAAAATAAAATAATATATAATATCGTGTGAGAAATAGTAATAATTTTCAAAAAGTGGTTTTCAAAATAAAAAAGTTGAAAATGTACGCGACTTAAATATTTTTAGCGACACAGTGCTTAAAGTTGAAATTATCTAATCGTTAATCCGATAACGTATTAAACGGTCACAACTATTGTCGTAATTTTATACATTTTGACTACCGATAAATAAGAGATTTCCTTTAATACCATTAAACACAATACTTTCAGTTTATTGCGATTCGTACCTATATAGTTAAATATAAAATGAATTCGGTTGAAAAAATGAGTAATGAAAAGGGAGATTAATTTTAATAGTGAATAAGTTTAAATATAGCTGTCATAAGTCTCTCTTAAATGCATTTAAATTTTAAATGACTCAAATTTACTAAGCGAGGGTGCAAAGCTTATTTGAAAATCCGTAACGTTGAAAACGCTGTATGGGAATCGTCCAATCTTAATCACAAGCACGATCCAGATGAAGAAAACAAACTTAAACTCCAAATGATTAGTAACAGACTAAAAATAAAAGCTATTGAAAGTATATGCGTGAACGCCTTTCCAAATTGTTGCATTCATACTTAAGGGAAAAAAATCAACAAATTCAATCGCAACGCAAGATGTTAAATACATCAAACGTAATGTGCTCCGAGCTCGAGCTGGGAGCAATAAATGTTGAGGGAGCAAACTCAATGCATAAATCTCGAGAGCCAATTTAATATGTAAAAATATTGATTACCTGAGTTTGGGAGGCCAATTCAATAGCTCTGGATGTTCCGGTATAATGGATTTTGTAAAAATGTTTACTATCAATGTACAAGAATATTTCAAATCCGAATCACCTACGTTTTTTTCAAGACAGCTTGTTTATATAATTAATAGTTTTACATTTTTTTTTTGAACACACAAAAAATAACTCGTAACATATCATAATGACATCAAACATTTTAAAAATAAACCTTTGATTTAATACGTTTTATAGGTATCAAATAATAATAATTATTTTACAATACAATAAACACTAATGTATAGAATTAAATTGAATTTATTAATTTATTTTAAGACTTTTAAGTACTCGTGTTTAAGCTATTATCGTCATTAGTTCCTTTATCGATTCGACTAGTTTATACGCAATACGCTAGATGGCAGAACACGAATAGTGAGGTTTTCTAGAATATCTAAAAATGTAAAAAATAAAGATATATTTTTCGCACTTGGGGTGTCGCTATGTCAAATAATTTTTGAATATTTTAATAATATACAATAAATTATATGATTGTTAAGTGTTAAATAATAGTTACCACTTGTATACAGTTTATAAAAGATATACGAGTAAAAATTATTAATATTTATTACCACCGAAACAAGATAGGTAATATAAGTTCCCATATAATTTGGCTAAATTGCAAAGAAAAAAATGTTAAATCGAGATAAGTTAATGTATTTTGTTCAAAATAAACAAAAGTAATTCATGCATTTCTGTCAACAATAAAGGAGTATTATTCATGTTTATTAACAAGCAGCAACTGCCAATATTCACATAAACTTAAATATATAAGAATCTACTCTTATAAAAGTAATTACATTTCGAGTTGGTCCTTTAAAATACGTTATTAAGTGACACAATACATACTAAAGTATAAAAGAGTTTAAAAAAAAATATCTATTCCAAGCTTACCGAGGCTTATTTATGTTAATTTAAGATATTAATTTGCAACAATATAAAATTATTACAATTAATACGAGGAAATAAAAAAAAACTTAGAACAGTTATAGCAAATAATTTGACTATAAATCCCAATGTCCATCATAATATTCAGCACTACTTATTCATTTTAATTTGTACTCGCATAATGTCCAAACGTTGTTAAAGTGAGTCTTGCAGAATCGAGTTTGTATGAAAATATAAAATAAATGTATTTTTCAATGATGAACGAAAAAAAGTTTGGATTAAGCTTTTGGTAGCTATTTCTGAGGTTATCTGTGAAAGCCATTAAAGAAACAAACAGAAGAAAAAGCTTTTAAAATATCTCACAAGATAGACATTTAGAGTAGCGAAATTTATCCTTTTCGCATTTCGACTTGAACGTTCTTGACACATAGATGTCCTAATTTCCAGAATATTATGTATTGTACATTTTTATGTCGTAAAAAAGATAGCCGAAGTAACTTATTAGGATTTAAGATAGTGTAATAAATTACTGTCTTGTTTAAATTAAATATTTATAGATTAAATAATTATTTAACGTAAATATTAAATAGGTACCTAAATATATAGTCATGTTTAATCCATATTTTCTTCAACTTAAATTTTAATTCATATACTCTTTGTAAAATAGAAAAATAAAAATTGTTTCGTATAATATATATACATTTTAAATTAAAAATTGTATGTACCAATATATGTATAGTGTGCATTACCTATAGCAAATGTAAAAAATATACTGTTTCTTTAAACGGATTAATTACTCACATTATTCTGTCCTATTTGCATTATATCTTTTTGAATTTTCGTTTCAGTTGGCTTTAAAGAGAAGGTTACAGAATATTTTACTAGATTCTGTTTTGTAATTATCCGTTAGGAGAGAACCTAAAAGGTCAACAAATGAAAAAAAATTCTTTTGAAGTTCCAGAAGTTAATCACACAGTTTAATTGAATCCGTCGCATTCTTAATTACTATTCTAAATGAGTATTTCAAAAGGGAAAAAGAAATTCTTTGAAATCTTGTAATACATTGATAGAATCATCAAAAATATTTGTTTTATCTTAAATAAATCAAACTGTAAAGAGTAAAATAAATAGGTTGTTATGTATTCATATTATGGTTATGTTCAAAAATTAAAAACTATTTACAAAAATTTAAAAAAACTAAGATTTTTTTTTAAACTATAATTTATAAGTTTTATAGGTATATTAATGTTAATTACGTGTGAAAGGAATAGATACATTCACAATATTATATCATTAAATTATTTTGCAAACCTCAGTCAATAATATTGTATAGGTATAATGATTCCATCCTCGTTCATTAAATTTAAGAACATTGAATTTTAACGAACAAAAATATCAAAAATTTACAATGATAGTAAATAATATTATATTATACTATTATGTTATGTCATCATATAGTATTATATAGTAAAGAACTCATTATTAATTTTATTATTAATTTTCATCAAATCAAATATCTATAAAAAATATAATTTAATAGTATTAATGATCTGTATAATTTTTACATTATCCAATGGCTTTGTTTCTAAGATTCCAAGAGTTTTTTATTACTAATAAAAAAAAGTTATATTTAGTTGTATTAGCGGGGAGAAATATAAAGACCATAAAATCTCTAGTACGACAGTACCTATTTATTTTTTAAGTAAATAACAACGTATGAATAATAATCATTATGACGGTTTGCTATTAGTTCATGATATGGCTTGATACATCCTAAGTCCTGATTACTTCCATTTTTTATTTATTGATAAACGTATTTCTAATTTTAATATTTATTTAACCGTGGTTTTTCATACCTGTAAATGAAAATTACACGTATTTAGTTTACACGTTCTCAGAACTTATAATTTCACTCGAGTTCGGTCATAAAAAATACCAATAAAATTATATATCTCTAATGGGTGATGGATAATAGATACACACTATTGCAGTATTCTTTTGAAAATACGTTGTTTTTTTTTTTTTTTTTTGTTTACTGTCATATTAACGAGGCGAACAATTGAGAAATAAATCGTTTTTAAGATAAATGATATCTCGAGTTAAATCAAACAGTTTAAAATGGGACTCACGCCTTGCAGGTTAGATGATGTTCAATATAAGTTCTATTAAATCGTTTTTTTTTTTATCACTATTATTTACCTGGTTTAGTACAAGATACCGTCAGTTGAATTTAATAATAAATAATCCACCAATCAATTAGTTGAAAAAGCTTTTTCTAGAAAATCACCTTACAGAATCGAACGTGTTTACGCATCAACGGTATCTCTTATCAATGTTTAATTTAATTGATTGGATCCGGTCTCGTTGATGGATTGCTCGTGTATTTTTCACTATTTCATTTTACCTTGCGCCGAATTATCCAGTCGATTAGACTTGAGTTCATTAATTACGCGGATTTTTTTTCCTCTCTGCTTCGTCATTCAACAAACTTGGCAAAACGTTCTCGGAGCTTTGGTATCATTAATCGTCCATTCGCTAAAACATTCTTTTCTCAAACTTAACCACGTCCTTTAACAGATTATTACTACTACCACTACTACTACAACTATTATTATTATTTTTTTTTGCAGTTAACAAAAAAAGTCATTTTTTTTTTTTTATTAATGTTTTTGTATTGCGGGGCTCAGAATTAGCTATGGAGACATATTTAAAAATGTACTTGCTAGATTTAGTTCAAACTACCATTTACGTTTTCAGTTTTGCCCGCTGTTTTGTATACCTACATAATATAGTTTCAGCTACCTACGCCGTTTCCTTTTTATTTGATATTTATCCACCGGGTTACGGACTCACGGTACTTGAACAGTAAATACGCCGTTTTTTTAAAAAAAAAAATACAATTTACTTTTTAAAATTCATCTACAAAGAATTATCGTGAATGTTATATTATGTGCTTAGGGAGGTAATATCTGGTGTGTACATTTGAATAACACAAACAGTACGTGAGGTCTCGTGAATATCCTGGACTCGAAACATTTGAAATGTTGTATTAAAGAACAAAAAAAAATGAGCACGTTTCATTATAATTTTGCTTAATTACAGCGTTACATTAAACAATGTATTAAAATAATTGCTTCAAGCTTTCCGAGTGGAAGTAAACATTTGATTTGTGTAGGCGTTTAAATAAGGTACACTGTATCATTGTTCTATAATACGAGTATTTAATGGGCGAATGTATAACATTGTTTATAATCTTTTTTCATACTTACATTATAGTGAAACATATTTAACACACATACCAATTTAAAAAATAATTATTCAGACACTTTCTTTTATATTATTAAAGATTGTACGTACAGATTTTAAAAGCTATGCACTTAAATAAAAACTGTGTTATGTTTCTGATTTAAGGATAATACAATTAATCATTTTGTTTCGACTTAGTACTGAGAAGTTATTGTCATACGCGATCATCAATTATTTCATAGTTTGTATGAGGTATATTGAATATGTTAATATGTGCACAATCTGTAATACATCATAATTTGACATAGATATATTAATATTTGATACTATAGTGGCGTATTTGCTATATTTTTCTAGAGGATTGATAACAAGAAATGTAATTTCCTGATCGCCTTGATACACAAAAACGGAACAATATTACTAATTTTTATAAATAATAAATATATATACATAGTATAGTATTATACAATCTCAAGCGCGATATGTTTCGAGGTTTAACTACTCAAATGATTAAGGTTTAATTTCATATTACGTTCCACGTATGCTATTGGTATTTTCAGCAAATTATTGGATTGCATTAAGAATTACCGGTTTTAATCAAACTTTAAGGCCTTGAGAATGCGTTTTGTAAATTCCAGCTTGAAATTCGATATAGGTGCTCCACCCCATTATTAAATATGATCAAAAATGAAATACTTGGGGGGTAAATTACGTATTAAAACTACTTTTTGTGTTTCTGTGTTCTTCATTTTTCTAATATTTATTTTACACAATCGTAAAATTAATTGAAAAACGTTATAACTAATTTACATTTTATGTTTATAAATATTATATTAACGGCAACATCAAAAAATTATTTAATTTACATTATAATATGGTAAATCAAATTGTATTTAGGTAAAATTAAATTAATTAAATGTTTTAGTTGTAGTTGTATTAAAGATTTCAAAGTACGGATGTAAATTTGGAGTAGAATTAATTTATTCAATTTATTTAAAATAAAACAAAAAAAAAAGTATCATTTCTTAAGTAGGTATATTTATAGTCTCATAATAAGCCAACTGGGGGCTTCATAAATTTAATTTACCACTTGTAAGTTTTTTAAACTTTTGAACAGCTGTCTTCTAAGACGATTTATACCTTGTTTAAGTCACATTGACGGTATATTATTGCAGTGAAAAATATTTTTCAAATATCTTTAGAAAATATAGTTTAACACTGTTTATGCTTGAAATCGTTTTTCACATGCAATAATGTATCATTGTATTCAAATTCAACACATCAATTGTATACGATGACATATTCAATGACAAGGCATACTAAACATTTAATATACAGCAGTTCTACCTCCTCAATCATATATTTTAGGTGGTCGACGAAGTGTGGTAAAAGGGAGACATAACCTTTCAGTAAACAAAAATAAGTCTTATTTTTGTATCGACAAATACAATGTCTTTTAAGTTTTATCTATCATTAAATATGAGAAGAAAACAAAAATTTAATATTATTTTCGAATGAAAATTACGTAGAATATTATTCTCTATGAGACTTAGTGGAATAATTGAAATATAGCTATATTGACATTCCCATCGATTTGAAAACCATTAAAATGCAATTGTAATTAAAGACTAAAATTACACCAGAAATAGGAGCTTTGGCTGTGATAGTTAATTTTTTCTCGAATGCGAAAGTAAACTTTTTAAATATTATTTTGAGTAGAATTTGGTTTACTTAAAAATAATAAAAAACTGTTCTTATAAAGGATTGGTTGATTAAATTTTATTTATCTTTTTTTGCAGTTTTTAATTAGAAATACAAAAGAAATCAAAAAATTAACTACCTGACTTGAATTTTCAATTAAAAAAAAAATAGTTTTCAAATAACTGTTCAAGTTTTTTATGTTCAATAAATGTTTACCATAAACATGCGATTTTGCAAAACACATCGTCGATGAAAAATCATCGTCATAGCTATAATATTTATAAACATCATCAATCACTTGTATAGTATAATGTTAGAGGTAAGTAAAAAAATAATTTAGTCCATTATTATTATTGTTTCTTGTTGGTTATAATATTGCAAAGTTATCTTAGCGCTTCATCAATGGTGGTATAAAAAAAAAACTTAAGTCTTCTCCCCGGAGTACGCCTTTGGTCACCAAAAAGTTCTTAATTATGTATAAAAAATAAAATTATAATATAATTTACGTGTACAATAAGTTTGTACAAAAAATGTGAGCAAACAAAAATTAGTTATTAAAATGGTTTTATAAATTTAAACGAATTTAATGGATTAATATTTTTAACTTTTAATTTTTAATTTTATAATGTGTCATGGAAAATTGTCTTTTTAAATACATCCATTTATGTTTCATACAACGCGATTGGTTGTTGTCAGAACGAATGTCATCATACAATCAAACAAAACATTCAGAAAACTCATTCATCTGCAAAATTGCGGTAAATGTGAATCATTAGTATTGATTTTCATTCGTAAGCATTTCATAATAAATTTCATCCAGAGGCGTTATTTTCATCCGTAGAGTTCACACGTCCCCCACCGTTTAATTAAATGGGAATTTCACCCCTAAACACGTCGTCCCAGCACATTAATAATAATTACCCCTAACATTAAAGATATCAAATTCTTTGGGTCTTTTCTCGTTTTAAATACAAA
The DNA here is from genome assembly GCF_002803265.2 of Melanaphis sacchari. NCBI lineage: Eukaryota > Metazoa > Arthropoda > Insecta > Hemiptera > Aphididae > Melanaphis > Melanaphis sacchari. The sequence continues at coordinate 1,405,501 of NW_020271334.1, read as the reverse complement.
ACAAAAAATGACCATCTCCTCACCGAGTGGTATTTCATCTGGTCAGAAATATTTTTATCATCTGTCTTTTATTGCCAGCAAATAAATTAAAACAGCTTAATACTATAATAGCTATTATATAAGTTTAGTTGTTACATGATACCATGTATTGCTTATGCGTGATAAATACTGTGTGTAAAATATGCTTATACGTTGTGTTGACCAAAACATTATTTTTTATTGTTAATAATCTATTAATATTAGCTATATTACTCCAAGAAATAATGTATTATAATCGATTGAAAAGTAATTTAATTTCCAAAACATGGATAACTCAAAATCGTTGAAAATAATTAAAAGTAAATGAATGTTCAGAAGTATAATTAAATTTGTATAATAATTCAGCAATATTAAGAATGTTAAAAATATAAAATAATAATAACATACTACGTTTAAGTAATTTATTTTTAAGATTAAAGTGGTATTTTGAACACGAATTTACGTATTATTTACATAAGAATATATTATGTGGATATACTAGGTCTTTGGGCCTTTCAAAATGTTTGAACATTTTTAACTAGTTTCTATTTAATAAGGTCCATTTTAACATTAGGTAACTAAATACATTTAAATTGAATACCCTTTTTAATAGTATACAAATTACTTACGGTTTGCACACAGTAATAAAAATTGTATTTTGTTATTTCTACGGTATATTATGCTTAACAAATTCATTATTTAAATTGATATATATATATATATATATATATGTACTTTTGTTTATGTATTCCAGCAAACGGTTCATAGATATTGTATATTTTACTAAGCAAATGAAGGGGTTCAATTTTTTTTATTTAATAGATATCGCGGTATTAGTGGCCATGTGAGTGTTTAACAGTTATTTACTTACATATAGATTACATATTTCAGAGTTACCAAACTCACATAAAATATGTTGTAAACGACTTAATAACAATATCAGTAATGAATTGACTTCAAGAGATACTGCGTTGTTTTAATATATAGGTATTGAGACTTTGAAATATAGATTTAGACAATGATTTTAAAAGCTTCGAATTTTTTCTGTTGCGATCTTATTATGTACGGGATGATGGTAATATTATACCACATTATTATGGTATACGAACTCTACATAAATTTCTTACTGATGCGCCATCTTTGGCCAATTTTTCCTTTCTTGCGTTAGTTATCCCGAGTCTTGCGGTTTTACGTTAAATTTTAATTTTAAAAACATATTTCGAGGAACTAATTCCTAGAACTGTTGCTGTTTGTGTGAGATGCTACAGAATTTCGGTTATAAATTATAATTGGCTTTCAAAACACGCGTATTAAGCCTCCTCTACAGTTTAATTTGAGCTGCACAGTGTGGTTTTATAAACGAGAGAAAAGCAATTTATCAAAATATTATATATGGTAAATATTGCGAAGCGGGCGTTTACGGTAAAACTACCGGACTTGCTAAAATGAATCACGGTTGTCAGCGAAGTTGAACATAAATTAAAAAAATAGGTACTATATAATTGAAAGTCCTGCCTTCCCACCCCTGGCTACGCCAATGCAGCTACGAGTACATAGCAACGATTTCCTCCCTCCGGTCCGCTCAATTTAACATCAATTAAACAGTTGGGGAAATTCCTATATAGGTATACACGTATATTTATATATATATATCTGAATAACGACGGAAGAAAAGAGGGATAACGTATACAATAATAAAAATAATAATAAAAGAAACGTTCAATAGAGGCCCTAACGAACCACACGGTGAAAACTTTTTTTCGTCCACTGTGCTCTTTGCTTCTTTTGTTTCACTATCATATATACGTTATAGTAATGTCGGTATCGCCGAAGACAATAGCGTTCAATCGATATCATGCTCACACACACTCACACTGGCACATAAATATATACACACGTGGTGGAATATATATATATAGGCGAGCACGTGAAAAACTACACACCCTTCATTTACCTACGACTCCTTATCGGCCATAAACGCGTATATAGTTTGATGGGAGTAGTTCAGAGGAGCTTTTTAGCTTTTCACTTTGTGGGCGCATGTATAGCAGCACTGTTTCCTCGCCGCATACCAATCCCCCTCTCCGCCACCCACATACCGGTTCCTTTGACAACAATATTACACTGATAAGACGTTTCCGCGAGCCGATTGAGTGTGACTTTTGGAATTACAATAAATAATGTATTCCATATTATAACGACCCTTTTGATATTGCGGAAAACATAAAATACGTATACAATAACCTACGTATAATAATACGTACCTATAGTTTGAACAAAATTATGCCATGCACTAGATCACAAGTCGTTTTCGTAAAACGCACTGCAGTGCCTAGCATATTTCTCATATTAAATGCACAACGCGTCTTTTGTAACCGTCTCGAAAAGATTTTACTATTCAATATTATGTTTATATTTTTTCAGTAAAAAAAAAAAAAATTTAAAAATAATCTTCTTCACATTCTGTCGATTCTGGATAGATACTCTGTTATAGACTGCAATACTAATGATGTAAATAAAATAATATTATATTTTGTAAGACATTCAATATCAGAATTCGAAATATTTTTCGATAACGTTTTCAAAATTTCACTTGTAAATAATAATATTATCGTTGTTTACGCAAAAAAATACGGCATTTTACAAAGTATGAATATAAATGAACGAAAAATTGAATGATAAATATACTTGGAAACCATCTTTAATACAATATTTTAAACTAAGAATATGATGCATTATTATAAATGTTTCCTCCCCCAAAATATTTAATAAAAACGAATGAAATATATGAAATAAAAATAAGCAAGGGGAGAGAAGAAAGACAACATAATTTTATTATATTTTAATATTTATATGTAAAAATAAAGTTAGGTAATCAGTTAGAGGTACACATTATAATAAATGTGATAATTTCTAAGGATAATAATAATGTTAAATTATTAATATTATAGGTGCATTGGAATTATATAAATAATATGTAGACAATATTATTATATGTTATAGGTACCTAACTATATTTAACACTGTCTAGCAATAATTAGTTTTAACCTATATTTTGTATACAATATATTTCAATTTTCATCAATATTTCAACTGAAACCATTAACTAATTGTTATTTTATAGATATTACGAGTCAATCTGATATTATAAATCAATGACAAATATTCCAATAATTATTTATTTAATAAATTAATTTTCAAAAATTATTTTAAGTGCTTATAGATTATCTCAATATAGGGATAACTCGTTGACGAAGGGCTCAAGCCAGACTAAGTAAATATGTACACATAATATTGTTAAATTTATTTTCACTATATAATTTAAAAAAAATACTATGGTATTATATTTAATACAGTATTCATATAGTAGAATATAATATATCCAATACAACAAATATTTAGCCAGCGAATATCAGGATCAAATATTAATTGAAATATTTGGAAACAATAAATTATTTTTTTAATAAAAATATTGATATTATATAATGTGTTTTATAGTGGTAGACATTGACCAGCTACACGGTTATGGTTATGGTTATGGTACTATTTATATTAACTATGAGCTGAAAACAAAAAATATCCAATAAAAGTGTCCATTCGACATTATTATAGTTTTTTTTTTTTTTTTTTATTCAATATAAAGCTTTTAATATGGCCAACGGCTATAGCAAATTAACATATATTTACGCTTTATCTTAATTTACATGAGATATGCGCATGTATAAACTACAATTGATTAATTAATTTAGACTCGACCATAAATAATATTATAGATTTTAGGATGTCCGAGTGAAGTACAACATTATTACAACAGCCCACATTATAAAACTTTAAATGTTAAACAACATTATTTAGGTAAAACAAAGTATTTTTTATATAGTATTAGTTTTTAATCTATCCATATTAAAAATATTATAATATACTCGTACAAATTAAGAAATATTAAAATCGGTAACTAAATTTTATTGATATTACATTAAATTACAATACCTATATTCACTAAATTAAATTCAATATTATATTAACTCGTATTTGTTTATGTTAATAGTTTAATGGTTATACAGTAAAATAATGTACAATAAACAAACTAATGTACAGTAGACACAAATCGTTCAATTAAAAACAAATATAGGCAATAGGCTTACAGCTATATTTATCATATTTAATCATATTGATAATTTAAAATAAATATAAGCTGCAAATAAAAATAAAACAAATAATTTTTTTCTCCAAAATAAAAAATAAAAATAAGAATAACTGTTGAATTTTAAAAAGGTTTATTAATATTTTGGGAAACGATTAAATAATTTATTTACCCTATAGTTGAGCTTATGGTGATTGACCATTATCGAATATAGTTATCGAAGAAAATTCGACAGAAAATATCAAAAACCAAAGATAAAGTATGATATTTAAATTTTAGGAAAGCATTAAATTTATAATGGTGACCAAAGAAACTAACAACAACGAACATCGCCTTTTACCATAATATTATAGCTATCAACGATAAGTACATATTATTAAATCCAGAAAATGTAGTGTAATATGTAGGTACGATATTTTAATCCTGAAAAATATTAGTAGGTACAGAGTACAGACCATATTATGATATCGAATGACTAATGAGATATGTTTAGACATTTGAATTTTAGAAAAGAATTATTTATTTATCATAAATATTTTACTAAATGATGAAATAATTTTATTATTCATGTAACATGCGACGTGTTATTTAATTTGACTACGAGAAAAAATAACTTACCACATCTATGTGTGCGTCATCGTCAGCCGAATGGGTTTGGTAGTATATAACATTAAAGATGTGTTGATTAATATAATACTGTCTGTAAATATATACATTTATATATTTATTTACATTCCTCGGAGATAGAGTTAAGCCACGAAAAACAGTGGGGTGCCGAGATGAGCAAGCCGAAGAAATTTCGACTTGAAAACGCGTCTTTTTTCTAAAATTTATGTTCGTTTATTAAAACAACAAAACTCTAACAGTTTATACGTAAACATTTTTAGTCATGCGTTCAGAAGACGATTCAACTTTTATACTGGAGATATTTTTTTTAATTTAACATTATATAGTTATACGATTTATATTATGACTTATTTTTTTTTTTTTATTGTTTATATATTTATAGAAGATAACACGCAAGTATGATATAAATAATTATAAATAAGTAATAACTAATAATATTCTATACCATTAATGTGATAATTTTCACTGTTTGTCAAATTAAAATTTTATATTTTGGAATAATAGGCACGTAATCAAAACAAGTACTATATTAAACAAAACTAAATTGACGATAAACACATAAATTAAACAAAACATTTTGGAATAAATATTTATTGAAAAAAATACGCACATACTTGAATAAATTCTAAGAAAGTTCAGACCCGGAATACTACGGTAAACTTGGTATTTAAAAATTATGTTAATCGTTAACCTATGTTTATAGTAATAAGACTGGGAGGGCCATCCGATAATACCTGTGTAATAATATAATAGATACTATTGTTAGATAAATTTTATATGCGATTAAACTTAACAATAAAAACATCACAAAATGTTTTATTTTTTAAACAAACATAAATACTTCTATCACAGCTAATACAGTGTGTAGCAGTTTATAGATCCGACAAATATACTAATACAGTAGTACAGTCGATTTTTGATAATTCTGCAAATTCTCAATATTATATAGTTTGAAATATTTTTTGTGCCTAAATAGGTACCTATCGTGTGGTTTAATATTTAAATTTGCATTTTAATAATACTAATTAAAATATATAATTATTATGCTCAGGGGTTAGTAAAACGTAATCATAATTTATTGTTAGAATAAAACTTACGATGTATTTTTTTTTTTTTAGTAAATGGTTAGTACCAAGGTTAATATTCTTTTTAATACGTATTCAACATTGAAAATTGTTCTTCATCAAACATACAGACATCATTCACATAACTTGTACAATTTTATTATAAATAAATAATTTGCCATACTGCCTTAGAATCTGTTTAATTAACAAATTTTGTATCATAAAAAATGCAACCATTTACTAGATTAATGTTATAGACTGTAGTAGATATGATATACAAATTTATGTATTTAAAAAATTATATGGTAAAAAATATTTATTGACTTAAATTTTCGTAACGTTAAATATTTAATATTTATTGTAAAAGTATAGAAATTACATTATACTTATACTTACAATTTAAACTTATAATTTTTATTGTACCATCAATTGTAGCTAGTCTAGAACTAGTAGAACTAATATAGTTCCGTTTGTTAATAACGATTTTTATAATTTCGTTGTTTTCATTAGAGATTATTGTGATTAATAAGTAATGTGTGATATTACAAATTTAGATATCATAATCACCTAATCTAGTTTATAAGTTTAATGTTTGAAACAATTGGTTTTGTTATAGTCGGTTAATGAACTTAATTATTTACACTATTACACGTCTTAATTATAATGTGGTAAACCTACATAGCAAAACATTTTAAAATTATATTATACAATTCTTTTTATATATTTTTTATAAACACAGAATAGTGGTTAATTTTACCTGCGCGCGTTTCAACGCCGCAAACTCGAACAAAAATAATATCAATTTGGCTTTCAAAAAGGGTAATGCTGGGAGGGAAATAATAATTTCTTGGGGACTGCCGTGGAAAATGTTAACGCGCCTTGGTTGTTTGGTTAATATTGTCATAATGTTATGCTAACTCGATTTGCCGACAAAACCCGTCATAATTTTAGGCTAACGCAATCAAGTAAGTCCCCTCTTTCACCCGTCCAAGACAAACACGGGACACCTCCTCTACTCACGTTGTTCTGCAATTACGTGCCACTGCGACTGGTACAGGAGATGCAAATTGTTTTAGTAGTCGTCCAAAATAATGCTATTTGGATACCCAGTGGGATAAAAATCGACATGTATATATAATATATACACATTTATAATTGCGCCCTCCTGCGGTTTCCGCAAATGCGTATACTGTTACAGATGAGATATCGATTATATTCTAGATATTTGACTGCTGTAGGCATTCGTTGGATCTGGCGTGGCGCTGCAAATCTGCGATGTGCGATGCTGTGGGAAAGTCGTTCGTGTGAAACGTGATGTAAATTAGTTAAATTAGCCTGTATAGGTAATGTCTGCATTATCGTTCATTTAAAGTACCTACGGCGGTGGTTCGCAGCCGCCGATTTACCGATCTCCAAAAATAAGTTTTATTATCTAGCCTAACGTTTTGGCCGTAACGAAAATATTCAATCGTTGTTTCTGTCGAGAATAAAATGTAATAATAATAATATTTATTACACGAAAATAGTTTTATCGTCAAATATTAGTGATTTTATATTATTTATTTATTTTTTTTTTATTATTACGATTTCTCTCGGGTTGATTTTTGTCATCAAAGAAATAAATAAAAAGCGCGTTCGTAGTGCTCTGGATCCGTTAAAATATTTGATTTATATTTTATAACGACGCGGTAACGGCGGTGACTAAAGTATATTACAATTTTCAATCTCACAAAACTCGGATTGTACTCACTACACGAGCAATAAAACATTTTTGTACACACGCCAGTCACGTATTTATCTTTTAATCCATGTTTACGGCAATATTAATAATACGTATAACTGTACTGCCTAGATGCTACAGCTACACGTATTATGACAGAATTCGAGAAGCCGACAATTTTTTCAATAAATGAAGAATTTGAACGAGCCGAACGAGAGCTGCAACGATAATAATAATACCGTTGTCATTACGACATAATATACGTTGCACGGTGTATTGCGTTCTAGCTGTTTAAAATTTTGTAAACATCGAGAACATGATAATAATATGAGAGTGACGACGCCCAGGAATTCGGGCTCGTGTTGCGCTGGCGGGGGTGGATGGGTCGAAATTACACTCTATACTAACCATGATAGACAGGGTGTGGTCGTGTCGATTTATCAACATTTCAAGAACGAGACACAGGGCGAGAAGACTTTGACAAATGATCGACTCCTAAAGGTTCCACTAAAACCAACTCCGCGGCATCTCTTATCCATATTCCTGTGCAGCGCTGGTGTTCACGTACACTTATGTACCTACATAATATTGTTC